>NC_088359.1:31650833-31960000 GCF_036884655.1 Musa acuminata AAA Group
ACTGTTTATGGTCATAAGAAAATGACACTGCTTAGCAGAAGCTGATGCAGATGAGTTCATTACCAAGACAATGCACATGAACAAAGGAAACGAAGCTGATGTCTGCAGTGTAAGCAGAAAGAGGCCATGCAAACTAGAACATCAAACAGCTGTTTGAGGAACCAAATCTAACACAGCAATGTTATGCAGGACCAGTGTTTCTTGAACTTGTCAATGCAGTGGAGAAATCATTCAGAAACTAATTCATAAATTTCATGCACAAATCTCATGGGTTGATGACACTGTATCCTAAATCTTTTCAGAAAGATAATGGAGATCACATTCTGCAAACAACCTTGTGTTTTCATATTTTAACAAGCAACTCATCTCTGTTCCAATTCAAGGAACAACTAGAACTACTGAAGCAGTAGCTAATGTTTAGGAAAGATTACTCTATCTTGTATGAACCTGCTTGATAGGGTCAACTTAATCCCATATCAGTTGAGGAGTGAAGGAGCCAAGGAGCAGTCATGCCTCCCTTACACTTAGAGGCATCTTTCATAACTCTAAGCGTTTTGAAGGGACAAAACCTTTTGGCGCTCCCACGCCCAAAACGGATAATCTCTCGTACCCCCAAGGTGTACCGAGACAGACCAGAGACCCTTTGGTGCCCCCACACAGTCTCTGCCGATTGGACTGGATGAGCTAGACGAGCATCCCCCTCCAAGAGGCATATTTTGGAGCTCTTTGACTCCAAAAGAGTAAATCCATGCGGGTTCGATCAAGATAGAAGTGTCAAAGGTCTCGAAAAGATTATTTATAATTTTAAAAAATAAAAGATAAGTGGATTGATAGAAAAAAGAATTTTTATTTTTCTTATAAGATTTTTTTATTTTTATGTTTATTAAAAAAATAATATATATTTTTGATCCTAAATAGAAAATATTTAATTATAATAAAAAAAATCATTAAATTAGTCTTGATTATTCTTCGATAGGAGTGGAATGTGGGAGGAGGACGGACGAATCCATATGTTCCCTCCCAAAATGGCCCATTTCACCCCAAAAACAGTCGACTGAACAATTACCCTTTTTAGACCGGACAATCGTATCGAAGCAGAACAATGTTAGTATATTCCTAACGTTAAATTAGGTCAAAATAATCGTAATGAACCGATACAAACCAGCAACAAGGCACAAAGAGCGTCCTTTCAAGAAGACGACACGCTCGGATTAGATTGCTCTCCTCCAGCGCCACCCGTTCCTCGAGATCGTCTACGCTCTGTCACTCCCTCCCCCTTCCCCGTGCCCTGGGGAAAAGTAAGAAGATAAAAAGCTGAAAGAGATCGAAGAGTGGAGTCAAAAGTACCAGGAGGAGTGGGAAGGAGTCGGTTGCCGATCCTTCCGAGCTGCTCCCTCCGAAATTTAGGGTTTTGGCGGTAGAACTCGGTCCTTCCTACCCCGAATCCCACCGACATCGAGGGGTCTGTACTTGCTTGGAGTTGGTTTGTGTGTTTCCGATACGCTTTCTCCCGGTGTACGGATTCGGGTTGCAGGGTTGTCTCTCTCAGCTGGTTGTTGCCCATCGGGAGACTTGCTTTAATTGCTCCGAGTGGTTGGTACGGAGAGGGTTCTGGAACCTTCGTCTCTGGCGGGGTGGAAGTCTTCTAGGGCTGGAAAGTTGAAAGCTTTAGGGATCTTTTTTGTGAGTTTGTTTGGGTTGCTTGGTGGCGGCGGTGACGGTGGATGGGGAGTAGGAGAAGCTGGGGTGAGAGTCGAAGATGGTGAACTAGCTGTGGCCGGGATGCCGAGCTTTATTTCGTCGTCGACGGCCGTCCAGGACAAGTATGTGCATAGTCTCTTGATTCTCTGCTGTTTTGGTAACTCGGGTACCCTTCAATCTTTTGCTTGATTCGAGTTTAGTTGGTAAGTTCCATGGTTACCCATGGCTGCCCTCTTGAGATCATTTCTATAAGCTCTGGGATCGGAAGCTGTGGTATTTTCTTGATGGTATTGCTATTTGCTATGTGGACTATCTGCTTCTTTCTACAATAGTGACTATCAATATCATCAGCTCCTGTTCCACCTTGATATGGAATTGTGAAACTGCGATAGATTGGAAAAGAGATTTTTTGTAAGGATGATATTAGTAGATATTATATGAATATCATCTGCTGCTCTTGTTGGAATAAGATGCAAAAGCAGAAATAAGATGACTGTGCAGAACATTTCGAATATTGGATTGCATGAAATTATTGGTGAAACATATTATATCATCTACCAACTCCATATTCGCATATGTTCTTGATCCTTATTAAAGTTGAAAAGTTGTGGCGACTTGCAAAGCTTGTGGAGAGACCAAAATGGTGGATCTAACATGTTATGCAAGTCTTGTCATTAATTTTGTTAGCTCAGATCGTGATGTTTTTGTCAAGACCCAATATAGTTCAGAACTAGATCCTAAATTGATGCAAGGCTTAGCCTAGTGGTGACTTCATGTCATGAAGTATCCTTCGGTCTTATTCATTGATATCCCTTTCTTACTCGAGTTATATCTGATCCATTAACTTTGTTGTGCTTGAATTACTAGTCCAAAATATTTAGGTCTAAGTTTACAGCAACACACTCATCAAATCCTCATAACCCTCATAAGCCCATCTTAATTTTTGTCCACTTATGATGTGGGACTAAACCGGGGGTGTTACAAGTCTAGTGCATGTCAGTTCATTCCAGTAGCTATGTTGGCATGGGTTCATTCCAGTAGCATGTCGGTTTTCCGGACCATGCTGACATTTTCAGCACCATCTTAGCATGCATTCTTTGCTCCTAAGATACATATATGTATATAAGTTTGCATGTTTATATCTGTGTATGCCCTTTTGTTAGTCTACAGATCATGTAATGGCTAATGCAGTTTGATTTCTTCATCAGCAGCACTGAGGAAAACACAACACATCCTTCTCGAGTATCTGACTTTGGCTTGCTTGAGCAGTCTACTGTATTTCATATAGGTGCTGCTTCTGACATCAGCAGGGGTGAGATATGTTTTTCTTCTTTTTTATTTTTAATTTATGGAATAGCCGAGTAACTATTATTTTTCTATTTCTGTCTGTTTGACTTGATAAGTTTCTTTAGTAACTCGCTACCTCCACTAGCTTCTAAGTGTTGGGGAGGGAGAGAAGAAAAACCAAAAATCAAAAGAGAAATCCACTAGAGATTAATAGTCAAAAGAACATACCAAAAAGTCAATGCAAGATTAACGTGGTTCGACAAATCCTTACCTACATCCATGGAGAAAACCAGATTTTTCAATATATGAGATTAATTACAAAGCCCCTGAATTATCCTGACTTAAGTACGACTTTCCTTGTTCACCTCTCACATAAACCTGAAGAACTCTCTTTACCCTCTCTATTAACTCTAGTGATCACCCTTGGGAGCACCCAAATCGTCTTGCCTCTCTCTCTTCCATCGAAGCCCTGAGACTTAAATATATATTTATCGAAACAAATCTTAATTCACTAAAGAGTTTTAATTTAATTAGGACTCTATCAACTAATTTAAATACAATTAGAACTCTTAAAAAAATACTTACTAACCCTAACACTAAGTGAAGCACATGATGTCATATTGCTATATAAATGTCAGTTTTGCCATTATCTTGTTTTCTAGAAAGATGTATCCAGGCCTAGTTGTGCAAATTCAATTTCATAAATTCTTTTTCAAAGGAAACTTTTTCTTTTATATGTCTGAGTTCCTTCATGGGAAATTTAAAGGTCTTTTTTTTTGGCTTGTGACAACAGAAATACCAACTTTTAAAATATCTGAAACATGAGGTAAGCAATATGAGAAGAATAGGAAGATATCTGACCATCGGAGCCATCTTAAGTACTTCATTATTTGGTGAAAGAAGATAATCTGAGATGGCTAAATATTTTATACTTGCTGGAACGCTGAAACTGATTAATCTTATTAACATTTTGTTGATCTCTTCTTTTGATATAAGTGGCAGCAGATTTTTATGTGTTCACAAAATGTTTCGACATGAGGCCTGTCATTGCTTATGTTTTATCATCTATACAGATCTGGCAGCTAGTGTGAAACAAAGCGGACAAACCTTTACTTCAAATATTTCTCAATCCGGTGTTCTCAGTAATGTAAGATTTTCCTTTTATTTTATTTTATTTTTTTGTGTGTGTATGTGTTATTAGGTGCATATGGTTACTTGCTGCTGGTAGAAAATATCCTCTTGATTTCTATTCCCATGATCGCAGCCTTTAGCTTCCTCTGGTACCACACCTGCTGTAAGGGTTGAGCCTTTGACATCACCTCAACAAAAGGGTCAGCAACCTAAGCTGGTGTCATTTTCCAGCAGTCATTTTGAGAACTGGGGAGAGTCCACAATGGCAGATGCTAGTCCTAGGACAGATACTTCCACAGATGTGGACACTGATGACAAAAATCAGAGGGTGATTTACTTTTCTCTTTTGTTTATTAGATCACTAGATGCTTTATGCTGTATCATCAGAATATTAATTGTCTTTCTTTCTGCCATTTTCTGAAAGATGGAATAACATCTTGTTTTCTTAGTATATTTCTTTATCCTGCTTTGATAACTTTTGTTGTTGCACGATGTTAAAGTACTATAAAACTGAATGTTATTTTACTGCATGCTTAAGTGAATTGCATAGAAGGCAGGCAAAACTTTAAGAACATCTTTCAGGCATTATGGAAGTGCATTACGTTCTACATGAAATACTAAGGTTTTGATGTTCCCGTATATGCTTAGATTTGTCTCTTGCCAATCATTTGGTTGTATTTTCATGGCCACTTATGTGTTCTTTTACCTTCAGATTTTTTGTTTGCATCTTTCTGAAGTCCTCAAGATTACAAATGTTTCAATGACATGAATTGTACTGAATTAAGTCTATACATGTCTAAGAATTTGAGCTGATTCAGCAGTTCAGGAAAATAGTGGGTTGCTTTAGAGAGGGATTATTATGTTCTTGACAGCTTTGTCTTTGGAGACTTGGATTTCAATCCAAATGAGCTTGGTTGACTTCTGCATCATTTCCTTAAAGCTAAAAACGGGACCTGCAAAATTCTAAGGTGTACCCTATGATAAAATTTGCCCCTTTAAGTATATTCTCTAATTGGAGGATACAAAGTATGCTAAGGAAGAATAAGGAGAAGATGAAATTAATCTGACTATTCTGATCTATTTGATTGCATAAAAGAACAAAAATCAATTGCATGATGTAGCTTTAGGGGCTTCCAGTATGCTGTATGTACAGTAAACATGTAACTTGTGGTAGAAGAGCTTTCTTTTTGGTAATATTGGAATCCCATAAATTTTAAGTAAAACACTAGAACTCTTTAAACTTGACTGATAATGGCTTAAGTATTCTCCCAATCATTTCTATAACCAAAATATAATTAAAAATTAAGACTACACCTTAAATTCACATTGCTCGATCATCTGTCATTGAGAGGAGACCAACCAATACTACCTAAGCTTCAAAAGGAAGGTGATATAGGTTTCTATTTCAATTTTTTAAAGCTTGACAGTTTGAGCAGCAGGATGGTGAAGTGGATAGGGGCAAGAAGGCAGACAATGGAGAAACAATGAACTATGCACCTCACATTGAACAAGAGAAGAGAAGGAGCTTAAATGAATCAGTTTGGTCAATTTATTATTCAATCTATTTTAGATTATATCAAATCAGATCTGTATGATGTACATTGTTCATTCAGGCCAAAACATGTTTGGTCCAGGGATTGGACTTTATTGTGAATGGGGCCAATGACTAAGTGATCCTAGATTTTCAATAAACATGTTGAAAGCTGAGCCAATTGAAAAGTAAGAAACCATCAAATGGTTTTTCTTTTCAAAGATTGTAAACCATATGCCATATTGTGATGACCATGATTACTTGTTTAGTGTAGGCATCTTATTGCCCTAGGTTTTGACTGATTAGTTGATCTTTACTATGACCAATGCATCTAAATGGAACATGCTATTGTTTTGTTTACTCATTAGAGGTATATGTATATATATCCTCCTGTCGTTTTCAAAATGGATTGTCTTTTAGGTATTGAAATTTTGATACCTTTTGTGGCTAAGGTTTTTTTTCTCCTAAATTACAGTCAGAACGAGGACAACTTGCTGCTGTTGCAGCATCTGATTCTAGTGACAGATCGAAGGACAAAACACTGGACCAAAAGGTACTATATTTGTTGTATTTTCGAGTTAGTTGGTGCTTTCATGTATTAGTCAGAGGTATAAATGTATTTATTTGTATTGATATGCTTTTGCAGACACTTCGTCGACTTGCTCAAAATCGTGAAGCTGCCAGAAAGAGTCGGTTAAGGAAAAAGGTAGTTTGTGTACTTTTTTGTTGCAAGTTTTAATGTTGCTTTTTGGTAGCATCTATAAGATTAGCATGGTATGTTCTTGGAGAAAAAGAAAACACTTCTTCTTAGTTCTAAGTGCTTATTTGGAACTAGTGGACATCAGGTGCATATCACTACTGTTAATTCTCCATCTATCAATCCTGATTGAATTGTTTGCATTTAGGAAAATATTTGTGTAATTACAATTTACAATAGCCTTGCTCCCATTTTCTTGATTTTTAGGCATGACAAATAAGTTAGGTTAAGAATTCATTGGAAAAGCAATGTAATTTCCAATATCAGTCATTTGCCGAACAAGTAGTATTTCTTTTTCCCTTATGTTAACTGGATTTTTATGTTAACTTCAGTGAGATACATTTTCAATAAATTATATATTTACACCTTCTTTACGAAATTACAAGGCATATGTGCAACAACTAGAGAGTAGCCGACTGAAGCTTACTCAACTTGAGCAGGAGCTCCAAAGAGCTCGCCAGCAGGTGTGGTATTCATTCTTTTCTGGACTATCTCGTTTCTATTTTATTCATGTCACTTCTATCATGAACAATATGGATTACATAACCAGGCTGAAATTTATGCTATTTTTCATTTTTTCGGCAGGGAATTTTTATTTCTAGCTCAGGAGATCAAACCCATGCCATGGGTGGAAATGGTAATTTCTTTTTGCATTATTCCTTAATCTGATGTTGTGTTCAGAATAGCCTTGCCAACAGCATTGATAACACAAACATATTTAAACTTTAAAGATGGCCTTAGTGCATTTGTTCCAAATAGTTATTTCCTCCATGCCAGTTGTACTTTTTGTCAATATGTAAGCCTAATATATTCGGTCTGCAGCAATTAGAGAAAAGTAGCATAGAAAGGGTTTGCAAAACTTCATTCTGCAACAAAGTAGTTTTGTTTCAAGCACAGGGTAATTTGAGCATCAAATTGCAACTTTTTTTTATTGTCTGTATGAGGACTCCATTTTTCTTTTCTTCATGGTATCCGTGGTATTATAATGCAAAAAAATTTCTAATATTTCGTTATGGTTCTACTTTTTGGCCAAGCTGGATGGTTAATATGTGATTAACTTGTACACAAAAAGCCACTTACAAGGTTGTCTTAGCCTCTTAGGTTCAATTTTCCTTGAGACTGCCTAACTGTGTTTCCTTCGCACGGTAAATTCAAAATTGCATCATAAATTTATTTACTTGTTTACCTACCACTGTTGCAAGCTTCTATAAATTTTGTGTTCTAATTTAATTGCCTACTCTCCAAGAATGGCTATCATTTTAAAACATCATTGCAGGGGCCTTGGCTTTTGACGTAGAGTATGCACGATGGCTTGATGATCATAACCGGCAGATCAGTGAACTGAGGACTGCAGTGAATGCTCATGCGAGTGAAAATGATCTACGTGTTATTGTCGATGGCATCATGACACATTATGAAGAAATATTTCGGCTGAAGGGTGTTGCCGCCAAGGCAGATGTTTTTCACATATTATCAGGCATGTGGAAGACACCAGCCGAAAGGTGTTTTTTATGGCTGGGGGGTTTCCGTTCATCTGAGCTTCTAAAGGTGCTGAATTTTTTATACACTGTATTTATAATAGATATATTTTTTATACCCTCCTTTCTTTGTGCCACAAAAAAACCTAATCAAGCAAATGGCTGTATAATGGAATAAATCCAAATTAGCTTAGGTTTTTCATTAGAATTTCTAACATTTTCTGGGTGATGTAACTTTGCAGCTACTAGTAAATCAGCTGGAGCCGCTTACCGAGCAGCAGTTGATGGGCATATGCAACCTCCAGCAGTCATCACAACAGGCTGAAGATGCTCTCTCTCAAGGGATGGAGGCATTGCAGCAGTCCTTGGCAGAAACATTGGCTGGCTCTCTCGGTCCCTCAGGATCTACAGGGAATGTTGCAAACTACATGGGCCAGATGGCTATGGCGATGGGGAAACTTGGAACTCTTGAGACTTTTCTTCGCCAGGTAAATGATCTTCTTGCTCAAATTTGCTTCTCTTAATTCGTCAGGATGTTGCATAAAGCCATAAACTATTGTAGCATCGAGTCTACTGCATGCTCTGAATTAGTTGTCTATTGTACAATATGGTATGTTCATTTCTTTGGTCAGTCTGAAATTCTTGTTATTTGAGATTAGCTTATTGTATCATTTTTCCCAGGCGGACAACCTGCGACAGCAAACCCTGCAACAAATGATCCGGATATTAACTACCCGTCAGTCTGCACGGGCGCTTCTTGCCATAAGCGATTACTTCTCACGACTTCGTGCCCTGAGCTCCCTTTGGCTTGCTCGGCCTCGCGAGTAAGATGCCAAATGTGATTGCTCCATTCTACTTGGCAACACTACTTCCCAATTGAAGGGCCAATTGGCAGAAATATCTATCTTATTGGTATCATAATTGACTCCTGTATCATGGATGGCTGGTTGGTTGCACTCTTAGAGTCTCAGACACCGGGCATGGAGCTAAATCTAACTCGGTTCATGTATAGCAAGATCGGTTGTCGTCGATGCTCATGCAATGTACCATTTGCTTGTGTAAAAAAAATACCATCTATGTCGTCGTTCTGTATGCTAGAGATGATCAATGCAATAATAGTTCAGCATATTTATGGCTAAAATTTCAACTGTTCCTTGTTCTTTCCACAAGGAAGAACTAATCGTTGAAGTGTTTGATGGTATCCATGACATGGATGTGACTGCACAGAGGTTACTAAGAGCATCTGCGTTTGATCCAAGCATATGAATTTGTGATGATTAAGACATTATATCTGTGGTAAGAACACTGCGTAGTAAATCTTTTTGCAGCAGTGTCCGGAGGGTGTTTGATTAAAAGCCTAGTGTTTGTACGCAGGATGTCGTTTCTCTTGCGACTCTGTGCAGTGAACTCATATCGCAAGTGATCAATGGATTGAAAGCTATCTTACGTAAATAATATAATATCTTTACCTAAATATTTCCCACAAAAAATTTCTTTACCTATATATATATATATATTTATCTCATCTATAAGAATGGGCTAATAATTAATCTAAATATTTCGGAAATACAAAAAAAAACGCAATGGAGATCCTTAAAATTAGGTGAGTTGAGATCCTTAAAATTGGCTCAACGGAGAGCCGATGTAACGAGTGGTGGCCGTGGTTGCACCCTCTTCCATCAGTCACATGGCGTGCAGCAAACTTCTTCTATAAATCCATGCATTAAGGTCGAGGGAAGACGTCCGCAAGCCTCCCTCTCCAAGGGACAACCATGGAGAACCGCTTGGAGGTACAGCATTCGGTGAACCCTAGGAAAAACGAGGCCTCTTTTTTTTTTGTTTCTCCCCTTTCATTATTGACAAGATTCGATTTGAAATCGTTTTCAATCGTTTTCTAATCATTAAATCATACGAACCTTTCTTTCCTTCGGAAAAATGAGGCCTCTTTTTTTTTTTTCCCTTTCGTTATCGACAAGATTCGATTTGAAATCGTTTTCTAATCATTGAATCATATGAACCGTTCTTTCCTTTTGCATTGAGGCATTTATTTTGTTGGTGGTTCATTTCGTTTATTCTCCTTGTTGGATGACTAAGAGTCATTTGGATCATCTCATGTAAATTTTAACTTCTTTTTCCACTTCAATCTCTCTCTCTCTCTCTCTCTCATTTTAATTTTTTTACCCAAGAAATCTGTTTAATATATGCCCTGACTTGGAGTTTTCTTATTTGGAGAATGTTGGATCATTTCTTTCAACATTCCATTCTTTTTTTCTTTATGGAAGCAAGCTTTTCTCTTGTTTTAAATTATGATTAACCTGTCTACTTTACATAGCACAGGTATTTTGACCGGTAAATTGGAGATTCAAATCTGTGCTTGTTCATAGACTACTACCATGATACATAATATGATTTTTCTTCCCTTTTGAAGTAGATATCATAGGCTACTACTACCATAATATAATACATAGTATGATTTTTCTTCTCTTTTTTTTTTTTTTTTTTGTCCTTTTGAAGTCTATCAACTGCTCAATTAGTGTCGAGAATGATGTTGGTCGTGGTATGGCACGCACTTATTAAAGGTTGGGGGTCCAATAAATTTTACATTTAAAATACTAGTCTGATGGACATGGTGGTGTCCGAGACCTACTTATTAGAGATTAAGAGTTCAAAACTCTTATTTAATGTATTTTTGAATGTGCCAACTAGCCTATCTAGCAAAAGCCTCGACCTTGATAGGAAGATGTTGAGATCAGATCCCGTTTTCATCATTTACCCTTTGCAAGATAAAAAAGAAAAAAATAGTGCCAAGAGAGATGGAAATTTAGATGCATATGAAACCTTGTTTCTTTTTCTTTATTTTCTGCAATCAGATCAGTGCTACAGTTTCTTTCACAACTATAAAAAACTAGGTACCATTTCCTGATTTCTGCATGTCTCAAGGAACTGGTCATGCTGAGCTTCTGTGTTCAGTTCCAAGTTTATTGGATGTTTATTGCTAGAGATACTGCCTCAATGTTGCGATCCATATCGGATGTCTATTACTAGAGATACTGCCTCAATGTTGTGATCCTTAAACATCCTGCACTACAAAATTTAAGGATGCTTTAGCATTCTCATTATTGATCTTCCTGTTTAAATTGTGAAAGCTATGCTTACCAGAGATACTGCCTCAATGTTGTGATCCTTAAACATTCTGCACTACATTTAAGGGTGCTTTAGCATTCTCATTATTGATCTTCCTATTAAAATTTGAAAGCTATGCCCTCTACTCATCTGCTTAGTGCTTACCATTTAAGTTGTTTCTTTCAGAACACGGGTTGGATGTCTGTTCCTCAGTTTGGAGGTTGGGATAAAAATACAGATTATTCGATGGTATTTTCGCGAGCTCGTGCAAATAAGAAGCATCACAAGGCTGGGATGAGGCCCTCCAGCCTTGGAAATGCAGAGGAACTCATGGCTTACCAACAGTGTCAAAATGATGCCCCCATCATGGTAAATGATGCCCCCACCATGGTAAATGATTCTCGCCTCATCTCATTTGCTTTCACTGTGTTATCTGAAATTTACAGTTCATGAATTGAATGGTTATTTGCTTGTTTATTCTGTTCTAGACTTGGAAGCAAAGTTGGCAAATTCATGTACTGGTAGGGTACCGATCAGGATTTGGACCAGTATTGTATCAGTTTGTCCTGGTATATGGTACACCGATACATACTGACTTTCGAAAAGATCCTGAAAAAAAGAAAAAGAAACTACCTTGTAGAGGGCCTGTACCATCCTGTACTGGTGGTATTATCCCTGTATTGCCCTGACAGAGATCAGCGTACCTGGTGGTATGGACCCTGTACTGGGTATCTCGCCCCGTTTTCCCTGGTCTACATATCAGTAAGCTACTGGACCGACGGATACCATCCATAGGATACCTTACCAAACCGGGCAGCATTACAAACATTGCTCGTAAGCAACACTCTCATGTAGGAATCTTGCATGTTTATCTGCAAATGAGTACAGGTTGCACCACCTAAGGACCAAAATATTTTATTCATTCATCAATTTGGATAGATTAAAAATTTAAATGTTCTTACATTGATGATCATCAAATCAATTTGTGGCAATACTGGCACCAATGTCAGTGACTCCTGTCATTTGGTTTAGGTCATAGATGACTACAACCTGATCTTAAACTGTCACTAACTGAAGCTGAAAGCCCAAGAAAACTAATCAGATTTACAGCAATACAGGATGCCTTAGTTCCTTAGTTTACTAATGTATAAATCGACACATTTAAGAACTTCCAATAGGATTCTCTCCATGTGAGATGAAGTTTGAGAATAATAGATATCTTAGCTGTTGCTATGAGCATCATTTCTTGTTGCATAAAGGTGGTGCCTGCAGAAGGTTATGCAACACCTCACACATCCTTCATTCATATCTAAGTTCATAAATTTTGTATTTTTCAAGGATCACAAGATTGAGGCAGTATATACAATTGTATTTTTGTTTTATGTAGCATATTTTGATTGCCTGAAAGTTGCTCCCTATGACATCCAGTTGAGTTTATCACTTCAGTTTGAGGTGAAATCTCAAATGTGATCGAATCAATTTTGATAGACTGAAAGTTTATATGTTCTTTTAAGGAAGGTTCTTGAACCAATTTTGATTGCAATATTGGCACTAGCATCAGTGAAACCTGTGTTATTCGATCATAGATGTCTTCGGTCATAGATTGAAGCTGAAAGTCCAAAACATTGTGCTGTATCTAATAGACACAGGTGAACCATCTTTTCAGTAGTACTCAAGAAAGGCAATCAGATCTACTACAGACTGCAGGATGTAGTATAGTTCCTTGTTTAGTAATATGTACAGATAGACACCATATTTAAGAACTTGCAATGAGATTCTCTCCATGTAAGATGAAGTTTGAGGATAGTAGATTTCTTAGATTTTGTTATATGATTTCTTGTTGCATACAGGTTGTGCATGCAGTAGGTTAGGCAACACCTCACACATGGTACATTCATTTGTAAGTTCATAGTTTTTTAATCTATCAAGGATCACAACATTGAGGCAGTATATGTACAATTACATTTTTTGTTTTGTGTGGCATGTTTGATTGACTGGAAGTAACTTCACTTCAGGTTGAGGTGAAGTCTCAAGTGAGATCACGATCTGAAGAGAATAACTTATTCTTTGATTAAAATCCTTGAACTTCACCTTACGGAAAACTTAAGTCACCGTAGAAGAACTTACTTCTAACATATATTGATTACGCCAAACGGACGAAACATTGTATGAAATCATAAAGCAAAACATAGTAAGTTATTTGAGTTTTCTGTAGACTTAAAACACATTCTGTGCTATTGCTGTCACTCTTCCTATGTATTCAAAAAGTTAGAATGGAAATGGTGCCATCAAATCTTTGATTTTTCCCAGTCATTATTTCTAGCATTAAGCTACCAATACCAGTATGTAGTGGCTGATCTGATATTACACCACCAACTTGTATACTCAGAAGAAATAATAAAAGCATGTTTATATGTTGAAATATATTTGGTATATCTGTATAACGGTTGGTTAAACCTTTTAAATGGGATACTATTCACAACAGCCACATATCTTAGGTGACTCTCCTGGATGCTTAACAGTCCTTCTCAATCACTGAAGGACAAGAGCATTAGGCAGGCCTTAGATCCAAGTTTTTCTTAGATCTTTTCTTGATTGAAAGAAACAATCTAGACACGAAGAGAAGTTTCAAATCTATGCATCCAAGCATAGGTTGGTTCATTTTCTTGTTGATACACTTGATTATCTTATATGTTCAACTTGATTATTTTTCTTGGAAAAATCAATTTTCAAGACAACAAAAGCTTGCTTTCATGGAAATTTAAGTTTTCGACATTTTCTGAAATGGTAGATGAACAGTGTATAGCAGTCCCTGTAAACAACAAAATTCCAATTGTATTTTGGTCATCATGAAACCATAGATCAAGATTATCTTATCAAATTAATCATGTAATTGCTAAATGGTTTGTTTCCAAAAGGATCAACTAGTCAATAGATCATCTCTTTCGCTTAACAAGAAAGGTTTCTGGATCTTAAGAGTTGAGACAGTGAACAGAGGCTAAACCAAGTACCAAAATACATGTGCAATTTAATAGATAAGGAGAAAAGTATCAAAACAGTCTATCCCCTTCATTTGCGCTAACAATGTAACTGATAGGTTAGATTTATGCTTTTTCACATGGTCTTTTAAACACCCATTTAGATATATTCCCAGGTGGTAAATCAGTATGAGTCAACTTGTTATCGGAGATTATTGATTCGGAAAAATGATGTCAATGCCCTAATAACACATCAAAGTCAGATCCTTAAAAAAGAGAACATTTTTAAAATAGGTAGTATCCCCTAGCTTAAAAATCACATTAATTAGGATTTCACCCACTTCAGTGTTATCTTCTAGGAACTACTATATTGGTGTTTTAGGTGCATCCAATGAAGGAATTTTCAGAATTAATCTGTAGAAGCATCTCATGGTAACAGTAATATGTTCTTGGTAAAATGGGGTTATCTCATTTGATGTATGCTTCCAACATAAATCTAAGATAAATTTTGTTTTCTTGGCCAGCCAGTTTCTGGTATGCCTTATCAATAACTTATGAGGATCTAAGCTTGCGAGCTTATCAAATGATAGTATTGAGATATATAAAGCTCAAAAATCATGTTTTAGCTGCACAGGGCTGCCATCTTAACAAATCTTTTATTTATGACCTACAAGGGTCTTTGAGACCGATTCGAGGATCAACATATGAATTAATAGCTTCATACATCCTTGTCTACCATGGCATACTCCACACGATTCAATGTTTAACACAAATGAAGAGATTTTTTTTCTTTTTCATAGGTCTATATGATTATTTTGAAAAGCCCATTATAGACAAAATGTCTGAGCTTTCTAAATCATGAGAAATTGTCTGTTTTGGGATGGGTCCTATATGGTTTTATCTTGGACCCCAAAAGGCACATCTAGAATTAAATATGACCATCATAGCCCCTAATTAGGGAGTCAAGTCCTCTTCAACCCTATAGAGGGTATCATATGATAAGATCCACACTAGCAATTATTGTTATTACGTCTTTGAGCCACAAGAACTACATGCTTTGGGGTTTACTCTACATAGTTTTACTCTTTTGAGGTGGAGTGGTGGGTCTCAAAAGGCACTCTGAGAGTATAATCACCTTTGGACTATTTTGGATCTTGTTCTTCAACTCTCCAATCAATGTGAGACTAAATATGATCTTATCACTCATGTTGATTAAAATCTTTATAAAATTGAGCAAAATCTAGCATCCATGCTATATAGGAGCATAACTAATAACGAGTATTCAGACTTCTGACTTTGTAGTACTACATATCATAAAGGAAATAACTTTTATCGGATGTATTTAGGTCCAAGACATCTTGTTACTTGAATTTGAATGGTCTACATCGTCACATTCCTTTTGTTATTCCCAAAGACTTAAGATGGTAAAAAAAAAAAGACAATTTAGCTTTTGAATCCAACTATCATATCCTAAAATGAAGGGTAAAGTTAATCAACATCCATGGGTGGTAATTGGTATAGTTGGTTTTCTAGCAAACATGGTTGTGCCAAGCTTTATTAGGTTTTCTCTTAAGCTTTTTGCATTTTGGATGTTGGAGTTTTTTTTCTTCTCCTTTCACTTTACTGAGGGAGAAAGTTTCTAGTCGAATGGTGAAGTTATAAACTATAGGAATAGGAAATAGGAGTCATTAGGATAGTAATGGTGGTCAGTGCTTCAAACAAGATTGACTTTGTTCTTCATCTCAAATATTATCTTAGGCAAAATTATAGTATGATAAAAGCGCATCTTTTTAGTCTTCTGGTTAACAAGTTTCCTTTGACCTCTAAAGCAGCTCCTCAGAGTCATAAATCTAATCACTAATAAGCTTTCCTTTCACAATGTGAAGCATACAGAGAGAGAGAGAGAGAGAGAGAGAGAGAGAGCAGTCTATGCATCCTTTCACAATGTGATTTTTATTGGTCTCACAGCCTATCGATGTGCAAACCAAGATATGCTTAGTACAGGGCCTGCACCGCCTAGTATGTCAGGTATGGGGCCTTTGCCTTGCAATTTCTTGGTACAGTATGTATCATGCTGTACAGAGTGGTATGAGCCCAGTACTAGATGATTTATTTTTTATTTTTTATTTTTTTTCAAAATTTTTCTGAAACTCGGTAAATGCCATAGAACCCATATCAGTTTGGCATGAGTCGAAATTTTTTTGGACTTTTTTCAAAATTCATTACCGATATGTGAAATTATAAACCTTGCTCTATATAATGCATAAATGTATAATCTGAGACTTGGTACTGTGATTTTGCATGTATATAAAAGCCGTGTATACTACTGTATGAAAACATGGAACACCGGTGTCCCTCTTAAACTTGGTAATATGACAAGTTAACAGCAAACCAAAAATACAAAATCTTACCAAAAATGGTTGCTTATATACATCTACTTCAAGATATGCATAGATTGTTATGCACATTAGTCATCAATGAAATTGCTTGAATTAAGTAGGAATTTGCTCCAACAATTATGACAAGCTTTCCAAAAAGGTGGTTTAGCAAAAGCTGGGTTCTCATTCACACACAACATTTATATGCAGAAAAGGAGGAAGTCTCTGCACTATCTCAGATGCTGCATCATGCCAGATTTTTCTCTACACTGAAAATTGAAGACAAATTGCATCAAACTGATTGTAAATGAAGACATACTGAGTCTCCCTATGATATGATTCAACAATGTATTTATTCTTCATCTTTTTTTTTATCTATTTATATGGTGACTGTGTTTTTACCTTGTATCTAAGATTATGTTGAGAAAGGCGGGAAAATAAATATCCCCTAGATTATGCGAACAGATTATGACAATGTATCGTTTGGTGGCAGATCATGACAATGTTTCGACACTCATTATGGGTAGTAAATTGGTCGGCTGTAATGCTGATGACAACATATACTTGTTTTGGTGATCATCTTACAACAATTCCACTGATACATTTTTGTAATCGAATGAGTAATCTCAATAACCTAAATCCCTAGCAAAGAGTACAATATATATCAAACTCTTAACATCACAGGTTGGGCAAGAGGTGAGCTTGATGCCTAGACTACTGCCAGCAGCCATTAGAACAGATTGCTGGGATCGCTAATTGACAGCAATCCTCCCTTTGGTTTGTCATGCCAATGTGACAGACCACAAATTGCTGAGTTATTCTTTGATCATGTTGCTGCACTTAAAGGATGCACAGTGTTTGAGAGAGTAGAATAAGATGTGATCAATCTGTTCATTTTTAACTTCTATTGCAGAAAGTGTCAATACAAAATGTTATCTCTCTTCTATTGCTTCCTCCCAAATCTTACTTTTTTTATTGGGGACTACTGATATGATACTAATGCTTAGGATCATGTTATGAGCATAAACCAGTTTGTTTGTATGCACAACCCAATAGATTATTAGCAGCCAAAAACCAGCAAATACATGCCATCACAATTATTGCATGTAAATTTATTATGCTAAATCAAATGTAAGTTTATCATCGTACGTAAACCACAGGTACAACACTTGTTCAAACAATTACCCATCGCAAGTCCTACTTAACGGTTTTTGCTTCCCTTTTTTGACCAACTAATAATTTGAGTTGATCTTTCTCTCGGAGGGTTTTAATGTACATTGAATTGGATCGGATGAAATCATCCATGCAGTTATCAACAAATAGAAAACACCAGGCAATCACTATGATGCAACTCCATCGAGTAGGGCAATAAGGAAATCCACAACATATATAGATGTACAAAGTAGTTTCTATTAACAAGTTAGTCAATATTCAAAGGTTAGATACTACGTAGAGACTTTGTCATCGGCACACGCAAGAGTTCAATATACATATATGGATGTACATGAAACAAACACTAGGCAAACACCGATACCTCACTGCTTCAAGTTCCAGTATCAACTCACATTCCAAAGCTTCTTTTTGTAAGGAAATTGCCTTCTAAGCATCAAGCGAAGATATGCCCCTCATCAAGGAGAAGCCCATACAAAGTAGTTGCAGACAGCACGCCTAGCTGCGGTCCAATTCCCACACCCAAAGAAGCATCTACCTTGGTTTGGTCCAGGCTTGCGGATGACAGACTTGCTACTCAACACCCCACAGTAACAGTAGGTATGCTTCTCCTTCCCAGTGGAGTCCATGAAAGGATGAATCTGGACAGGCGTGCCAAACACTTCTTTAGGCTCTTGAGTGTGTTCAGATCGATCCAACAAGAAATCACAGGATGCCTTGTATTTCATGGGAACATCCATAGATTGCGACTCTAATGACTTGGTGATGGAGAACTTGAAGCCCATATCCATGAGATGAACCAGGAGGCGGGCAGTGTTACGGGCGTCATCAAGACCACAGTGTGCACGGCCCTCCCACGTCAAGCCAACATGCTCGACAGCATCCTTGAGACCGCAGCGGATGCCTTGAAACATTTCCTGAAATGGAACCTTTAAGTTGATCCACCTGATCAAAATTAAAGAAAAGAAATTTTTTGCATCACTTCGCAAGCAGTCGCACTCGAATATTTTAACTATATTGCCGTAATTGGGAATTGTATCAACATGAAAACAGAAACGTTGGTCAGATTGTTAGGAATTATCATCAAGGAACCTAAAATTTGAATAGAAATCTCTCGCTTGTGGAATGTTAAGCACACACCACAACAACTAATCGAGTATCACAGGATCAACAGGCACTCTTTCTTGCTTGGTTATATAGAACCAAGAACAGCGTCCTTTTATATAGGAACTTGAGGCTAATCAAGTTTGATACATGGGGAGGCTGAAAAGTCTACACACTAGAATTTCTACAGTGGCATAAATTATTGCTGATGAACAGAATCTAAATTGTCTATAGCACAACTGTTGTTCACCAAATGAAACACGACTCTTTGCAAGCAAGATTAGGTGTTGCACCTGTGAAGAAGAATTTCCACGGATCATCGAGAAGCATAGTGATTATTACCTGTTAAAGTAAGCACTCTTTCTGATCCTTTTTAATTTGCATTCAGATTCTAACATAACACAGCAATCCCAGTCACCCCATGTTACTACAGCAAACGTTTTGTGCTTAATTCCTTTACTTTCCAACCATTTATCATGCATGATTAGAGCTTCACTTAGAAGAACTCCTCTGTCTACCTGAGAGTACACAAAATAAAGAGAAGTTAGTAGCTTCATATCAACAGAATACCAAACAACCCATTCAGGAGGAAGAAGGTTTTACACTTCAAAGTTCATTTCATTGGTTGGGCCCCGCTTAAGATAAGGCTCAGTTTAGGAAACATTTTTCATTGGTTAATTTTAGCTATAATTTTGAATAATGTTAATTTTGATGTTAATCTTCTTTTGTTTTATTATTAGATTCAGACAATTTAGCACTTTAATGTTCTGTCGATGGTTAAATGAATGTAATTTGATATTTAGTGGTGTAAACATATTATTAATGATAATCTCTTGCTTACTTCTCGCAATATTTACACTTGGTTGAAACCAGATGTTACAGGTGTGGTTGATGCTACGGGTGAGATAAAACATCTTATCATGTTGATTTATTGACCTTTACAGATGCTTATCTCAAACATTCAATAAGAATACTATCAGATCATGCCAATAAAACAAAGATCCTATCAATACAACCCTCAAATGGATAAGTGTACAAAAGATCAGTTTCAAACCGTGCCAAAGAGCCTATTTTTCACCAGTAACTTATTGCTCATTGAAATTCACAAAACCCAAAAACAAAAAATAATGACTTATAATATGTCATCCACTTCAAAACCAAAATTACAAATAATATTCCAAGGAAGTTTTATTTAAAGATAAAGTTTTATTTATAATAGTTCAAAACGTCTTTTTTCTAACTCAATTAACAAAGTTAGCCAAATCAAGTATATTGAATAATGAAATAGTCTCCATCAAGGTTCGCAATATCGTACCATACCAGTATTTCGACCTGGGCTCGGTACCGGTACGGTACGGTATACCGAGCGGTACACCTGGGTGTACCGAATACTGTAGCACTGCTACAGTACTACAGTAGCTGCTACAGTACTACAGTAGCTGCTACAGTACCTCGGACCGGTAACAGTCGGTCCACGTACCGAAAACCTGTCGAACCGGTACGTACCGTCCGTACCGGGCGGTATGGCTCGGTACGGCAAACCCTGGTCTCCATTACTAATTCATAAAAATGGTGCTTCATAGTACAAGTATTACAAACACTTGGATATCATTAAAACAGTAATTTATATGGACACATAAATTCTTAGCTAAAAACTTACTGCAATTACCATATGTTGAGAAATGAAGAATAACAAAAACATGTAATAGAGATGTATGCTGTGAGATAAATTCATGATAACCTGAAATTGTTGGATCCCGGTGAGTTGCTTGCAGTAATCAGTGAGATGTTTATGATATGCAGGCCTCACGTATGTTTGAAAAACAGCTTCTAGTTGACCAGTTGCACTGTTAACCAAGACAGATGGAAACTCAATGATCTCCTGAGGATGTAACTTCCTGTCTTTGTCACATGTGGCCTCAAAGTCAATAACTACAAAGTACTGAAATTCTTGAATTTGAACTTTATGTTGGTGAGCATGAGGAAACATCTTGACTGGTGGCATGTAACTGCATCCACTTTCAACAGGAATTGAATAATCATGGATTATTGGATAAATATTGTTCTCAGAGGCACTCAATTGGACTTGCTGCCACATTACAAAATCAGGTGGCTGTACAAATGCTTCCTGTTTGTAGAGTGATGCACCGTAACCTTTATTTAATATTGCATAAGGCTCCAAGATTGAGTAATTTGCTTTCGCAGAATCACAAACAGGCACACCCTTTTCATCTTTTGGCTCCGGCAGGACGTTCCAACTTTCTTGAGAGTTAGAATGAGATGCATTATACTTGGGATATCCTAAGAATCCCTCATGGATTCCTTTTGTTTTTTCTGCATTCGAAAAGACACTATGAGCAGATGTCATAGTTTCATATTAATAATATGAAAAGTGACTACAAAAGAAAAATCCACATACAGAAATTGACAAAGATCGCTACGAGCTTGCACAACAAACAAAAATTCATAAATATGAGATCAAATTCTTAAGTACTAATGTGGCAAAACTATGACAGAGAAAGTCAATAGCATGCACGCCAAAAATTCATAAGATTGCAGAAAATGCAACACAGGGTTTTGAGCCAAATGTAGTACAACTATGTGAAAAATAGATTCAAGATAAAGCTTCAAGAGATGCAAGTTTAATATCCACATGCAGTGTATCAGCAAATCACACTATTGGACAAACTTTCATTAAACTAGATAAATAAATATTTCACAGCAAGGATTAATTCTTGGAAACAACATAAGTGCAACATCCTCGTAAAATATAAGGGTCATCGTTCTTCTCCCCTGTAACTGGCCATGTCACTGTCATTATCTCTTGTTATACTATCCTCCATACTCTCAACAGGGTCACCATAAAAGTCCTGTAAGTGTTAAGATTGCTTCATTTAGTCAATGTTGAAGCCTTCGAGTCGCGTCTACTCATAGACTTTGTTAAGTTCAAACATAAGAGATCTGTTGATTATGAAACTAAAGCAGAGGTAGTACCCAAGTCTTCAAGACATTTTAGTTAAGTTGGGCGTCCAATTAGGATTATGTTAAATGACAGTATAACAAAACATGATCAAGACCATGGTTCACCTTATCAGTCCGTACCAATATACGGACCAGCTATTGGGACGGAATATACCGAGTTATACCGAGCATACCGACACATGATATATGGGGGTGTATCAATATACCGCCCGCACTGATCTCCTATCGGATCAGTATGTACTGTCCGTACTGAGTGATACGCCACGGTATGACAAAACTTGATAAAGACATCTATTTATCCATGCAAATGTTGACCAGCATGAGCATTGCATGTGACAATGACACCTCAGCTCTCAATGAAAAATTGCAGATTAGTTTTAATAGGAGTACCGTCGAGCATCCATCATAGTTCCTCAGAATTTATGTCAGTGTTCTTGAAAACTTTTCTACATGATTTTAAACCATTAATGAAGTTCCATAAGGAGGAAGAACACACAGCTACTGGACAATATGTTTCGTCACCAACACACTTTGAGCTGCAAACCCAATATATTCAATGACAAAGTCCCGTTATTATTTCACGTTCCAAGTTCATGATATTAAGCAACGCTTAACAATAAATAGAAGTTACGAGACATCCAAGATCACATGACAAGTCCACACATAGCATGTTTTCATCAAATAAAGCTAACTTCTCTAAACGCCAAATGTACGATCAAACAACTCCAAGTTTTCTAGCATAATACATAACCCATTTTTGTGGCATAGTAATATCAAATTGCTTATTTTATCAAAATATATGAATCAAGAAAAAGAAAAACAATCGAGTGAGCATAAATCCAACATTAACTCTAATAAGAATTGCCAGCAAAAATTATCAGAAGAACAAATATAAGTTATTTATAGAAACCCTTTAATCAGAACATAATGGTAATAGCAAACATATTAATCTTTCCAAGTCAACCATCCAACCAAATCCAAACCCCATCACCCACAATTCTCACCGCCGCCTCAGCATTGCAACCCTCGAGATCGATGACCGACGCAAAAAAGACGCCAGTCTTTCACCAATTGCGCACACAAGACTCGACGATCTAATGCGGGAGAGAAATGATATCATCATCCGGTAGCAAGCTTCCTCAAACACAGCAATCTTACAACTCATGATTCCGACCAAATCCGAGCCTCAACATCTATAATTCTCATCAGGCCCCTACGTTACAACCCTCGAAATCGATCACCAACCCTAAACGGATACCAATCTTTCGCCACGAGAATGCAGAAAAATCTGATGCGGGAAAGAATACAAGAATATCCTACCTTTCGCTGCCGGATCATGATTCCCGAGGAAGCCATGTCCCTCCAAAGCACGGAACAGATTATGTTTCCCGTCGCTCGACCTAAAACCCACGATCGAACCAAAATCAAAATCCAACGCGGTCAAAGAACGCGATCCGAGAACGAACAGAAAGAGCGCGAATTCGATCACGAAGAAACCGAAGCTCCGCCAAAATCGAAACTGTTCTTACATGGGCGTGAGAGGAATCGAGCGGGGGAAGAAAGCGGCCACAATCTTGGTCTCGTTCTTCGCTGCGAGACGAGACCCGCGTGTTTGGACAAACAGGTCTCAGATCTGCTGTTTCTTTGCAAGCAGCAGACGCCAAAAAGAGGCGACCTATAAAACGTATGAGATACGTGGCAGTGAGTTGTTGGTGGAAATTTTCGATCACTGGCAGGAAGATTATAATCGCCAAGACATGGGAAGCGTGGGGCCCACGCAACAGATGTCGTTTTGCCACGATCCTACGGCTCAGATAACATCCGACGAGTCGGATCGGTCCCTGAAACGGAGCAGCAGTGGACTCGGGACGACTCGCGAGTCGACTCGAGTTCACCGCGTCGACTCAACGGGCTTCTTATTCCAGGCGATGTGCGACGCGAGCCCTAGCTGCTGCCGCTGCCAACTTCGTCAGCCGAGCACTTCTACACCGCCTTTGCACGTCGCCACCTCCCTCTCCTGCAGGTTCCGTCATCTCCTCTTCTCCCGTTCCTTCTCTTCGCTTCTCCTCCCGTCTCTTCTCCGTCGCGTCTGCTCTTTCTCTCCTCTCTTGCCCTCTCTTGTTCTCTCCTCCCATCACAAAGTCCGAATGCCTTTGTCTCCAGGAAACTGCGGTATTTGCTATCACAAGACTGTTCTAACTGCAAACTTTATGTGTTTATTGGACGATGTACCAAATGAAATGACGATATTTTGTTATAGCTACATATGTTGATCTTCTGTTATGGATTTTGATGATAATAATGGGTTAGTGTACTAAAGATATTGTGCAATCTTTATTAGTAAGCATATGTTTTGCTGCACGTTAAGCATAGGTTGTAATGAAACAAATCCTGCAATTATAAAGCATCCTCTGGTCTTTAGAGAGGAAAAAAAACGCATACCAACACCTACGTTGATGTGCCCATCATATTTGAAATCCTCCAAACTATTTATCTCCAACTTGATTCCCCCAACCTCAAGTGCATTCACCAATTCATGATAAACTGGCACCGCACAGTGAATTGAAAATGAGGAACTGAAGTGCTCAGTAAGGCCTTGCATGAACGTGTGGTTTTGTGTTTTCGTTGAGTTTTAGCATTGTGTAGCCTCTTATTGGAAAAAAAAAAAAAAGGTTATTATGCTGTTTACCGGTCATGATATAGAAAGCATGCATTTGGTCAAGGTCACAACTCACAAATCACAATATCTCTGGAAAAAGTTAGTAAATACAAAGTTGTTTAATTATTATAATAGCCATGTCATCACTAATACAAATATACAAACAGTCTTGAGTATCATTTTTGAGATGCTTAAGTGGCAAGACAGATTGAATCATTGTAAACCTGTAAAAAATACACAAAACAACAAATTATTATTAATTCAAATAAAAGATATGATTATCAAATTATGCCATCACTTTAATAAAAATGTTATCATTAGTTTAATATATGAGAGTTATTAAATCTTAACAAAAACAATTATTTATAAAATTTTATGTGTATATATCAACTTACAATTACTTTTTTTATGAATTCTACAGTATGAGTTTATGGCCTTCTATACAATCCTAGGCAGGAAAGCCAGTTTGACAACCGTGGCTGGGGCAAAGGTGAGAATTTATGGATGACGGGGTTTGGATTTGGACAGATGGTTGACTTCAAAGCTTGTTATGTTTGTGATTGCCACTGTATTCTGGTTAAAGGGCTTCTGTAAATAACTTACAGTTGTTGTTCTGATTCTTTTTGCTTGTTATTCTCGTTAGATTTTTGCTGGATCTATGTATGCTCACTTGGTTTTTTTTTTTTTTTCTTGATTCAGATCTTTTGATAAAGTAGGAAATTTGATATTATTTCATTTTAGAAGTAGAGTTATGTGCTTTACTTAAAAAAACACATGCATTCTTTTGCTAGTGAGCTTGGAGTTTTTTTATAACAGTACTTACGATGAAGAAATTAGCCTTCGTTGATAGAAACATGCTCTGCGTAGACTTGTCACATGGTCTTGTATGTATCATGACTTTCAGTTGTTTAACTGTTGCCTAATATCTTTAGGCCTGCATAAACTTGGAACTTGAAATAATGCTGGGACCTTCTTATAAAATTATATTGAGTTTGCAGCTTAAAGTGTCAGCTTAAAATTATGCTCAATCTTGACCTCTGCCGAATGCCTGAAAGAATCTGATATCTGAATGGGTGGAGGTGTCGCCATATGGGCACTCCGAAGAGCTGCTGCTCATTCCATGAGGTGAGTGTTGCAGTCCTGTTGCCTCTGGAGTTTGTTTTGTGGAATCCATTGGGAAGGTCTAATCTAAATCCAAATATTGCTTATATTTCCCTGTCATGGTTTGCTGAAGTTTAACTGTTGGTTTGTTAGGACGTCTAATTGTTTGCATGCAAACGGTTTATTTCATGAATGCATTTTTTCTTTAAATGTTGTCATGTTTTATTTGTGATGTATGTTTGCAATTATATCTTGTCATATGTGATTTCATTTTCTTACAAAGATATTTTGCCATTTAAGAAAGAAGTAGTAGTCAATGTTTTATGAATTATAAAGTTATGTTCATCTTATGCCTGATAAAATATGGTACATCAGTCATTTCTTGAGTGCATACTGCATACTATATTTACCTTTTCTGGTTCGTCTTTGATGTTTCATTTTTTCGGGGCTTATCTTAATAATTATTAACATTTGCAATCTAAGTGCTTTCAAATGGTCCAATTTGTTCGAAAGCAGATGTATGTTGTTGCTCTTTATTTCTTGTACCCAGAGACTAAAGTATTAGGTTACTTGTAACTTGTGCATGCCTGATAAACAAGCATGGTGATGTATTTAGCTGGGTTTTAATGAGATAACAGAGAATACAAGTCTTATTGCAACTTACCATTGGAGATCATATCCTACATTGGCTGAGCTAGTAACTGGTACAGGAAACAGTGAATTTTGTTTATATTGATAAGAGGTGATATTGATTTGTTTAATGTTAATCTCAGGGGTCAGAGTCACGACATTATGTTAGCTCATGTGTGCTGCATGGATTCTAAATTATCAAGAAATAGCTTGGTTCATGAAAAAGGGCATTGTGACAAAGGTTCTAACATTTCCAAGGGTTGCATACTGTTGAAGCCATACTCCAGTGGGTGTTCTTATTCTGTAATGTCTTTTCTATGGTGTCGAAAGCTTTCATCTGATGTTGGAGCAAGACAGGGCCAGAAGGATGATGATTTAGAGGATGGGTTTTCTGACAAAGAATTACCTCCAGAAGCTGATGCAATGGTAGAACTTGAGGAGAATGAGAATGATGAGGAGTTGGTGTCTGAAGGAGAGATCTCTGAAGAAGACACAAAGATAACTGCTAATGACTCACTTGGTTTGTTGGACTGTGTATCAGATTTTCCTATGAAGAAGAGAAGACGGGTAAAGAGGGCTCAATCTCCACTTTTCAAGATCATAATGGGAGCTCCATCAGACTCATTTAACAGCACACTTGATAAGTGGGTCAAAGACGGTAATCGATTGGGACGAGATGAAATTTCTTTTACAATGCTGAATCTTAGGAGATACCGGCTTTATATGAAAGCTCTACAGGTGAGAGATTTTTATCAATATGAACTTAGAATGTTGTTTGTTGTTTTTTTTTATTTTTGATGTTGAACTCAATTGACTATGATTTTACTTGGTTAGACAAGTTTCTTTCACTCTTTGATTTTTGCAAGTCTTGAATCTACAGCATGACATTTTGTGAGCAAATCACTTTGCATATTATATGTGAATTTGCTCTTACTTTAGGTTAAGAGTATGAATAATTTAAGTGTCACTTAGTCTATCGATACCAGTCAATCTTGACACATTACTCTGTCGTGCCATAGCATTCCTTACTGTGCTTGTGTTAGCATGTGCAAGGATGAGTTGCTGGGCCCTAGACTGACCATCCATGAGTGTCACATGCTGCCACAGTGTGCCACACGACCCAGTAACACTAATATTGACATGGCAGAAGGGGGTGTGGAAAATCTGTAAGTTCCCAACATGGTAGTTTGACACTGCACCATGCAAAACAGTCGGAACTGACCTGTACTTTAGCCCATGAATAGGACATGAGATTGAACCCTGTCCCCATCTTCTCTCTTTAAACCAAAAAGTGGTGATGAGGAAAAAGATAAAAGAATAGACAAAATTAAAGCTTACTTGCCATCATATGGAGGGTATCCATGACACTGTTTGCCTTTTGCTTGCAGTTGAAAAATTGAATGTCATTTGCCTTCCTGTTGCCCTTGGTCCTTCTATGTTCAAGAGATTTGAGCAGGATGATGAACACATTTTCATTTTTTGTGTAACTGCATAATATATTACACCTTTTTTATAAATAGTGGCGGGAGAAGATTACATTGATGTTGCTTATGTAAAGAAAATATTATATAAACCTTTTACTGTACCAACTGATTTCACAAATTGTTCCATAACCATAATAGAACGTATCTATGGTGCCCTATCACAGAGAATGGGGCTGAAATCATACTTATCATAGTTCAACCTCATGGCCAGTGCCCTTTTTATGTTGATCTTTTTTGTCCATTTCCAATGCACTCATATCAATGCTCTTATTGTCCAATTATGGAATGGTCACATCTCTACTATTGTGGTGTTGCATATTCCATTATGGTCACTTAGTATAGTGATGGAGCTAGCAATTTGTTACAGAAATATATACTGATGGTTATGTGACTTATGTCAAAGTGACTTGTGAAGGATTTGAATGAGTGCATTATTTAACAAATCAATCATGAAGCATTATTTGTGAAATCTAAATTTGTATAATTGATCACTTAACATCATGCATCTATGGAATTTTTGCATACATTCTATTCTTGCAATATCTATCCTATTTTCTTTTTTTATTTCTCTTTCAAGATTGGCTTAATTATTGGTATCAATATCTCTGCAGTTTTGATTGCTAATCTCTAGCTTTGGATATTTCCTCAATAAAGCTTGTTGGTTTAGTTTTGGTACTTTACTGAAATTAATAAAAAAATAGGGGAACTTAATTTGTGCTTTGACTTGAATTTTCTCGACAAACAAATCTGAATATATCAGATATTCCAATCTATACATCTAAATGATTGATTTATATAATCATAATTATGGGTGTATTATCCAGGGTTTGTCATGCTGCGATATATTGCCCGTCATGGGTTGTAAGTACTGGTCCGACAGGGGATCGGTACGTGAACCACCCTATGTCGGGTGGTCTATGTTAAATGGTCCCGTATCACCCAATACGGAGTTTGTACCAATCGAAACGATTGAAATCGAACCATTACCGACCCGTACTGATCAATAACGATCGTATTGCGTTCAATATTGATTAAGGGCCATGATTGATTTGATTCTAATAGTTAATTTAACCGTTTGGGCCAGTAGAAAGGGATTTTAAATACTTTCTACTCCTTTCAACCCCTTTCACTCTCTCAAACTCTTCAACTCTTAAGCTTGTCGTATTCATATTATGGAGGATCTTATGGCCAATAGCAGTACGATGATAGTTGGTCATTCTTCTTCGAGCAGCAGTACAGTGATCGATCTTATGATACGAAGCAGTAACCCGATGGCGAAAGTAGAAGTTTTGGTATTCTCCAACCTCCTCACCAATACACGCCATAATCGTAATTGCCTCATGAGCCACCTCGGACACGTGTGGTTCACGACGATCAGATTACGACCATCACCACATTGATGCACTAATGACATATGGTGTATCAGTATACTATATTGTGGGATCAATTTCCGGATTGGTTCTAACAAACTTATCAAATTGATATACAGATACATAGGATCAAGGACTCCGATCCATTGCCCGTGGAGTCCCATCATTTTTTTTAGTGGTAGAACCAGGTATATCCATCGATCGATTATTTGATTCATTTGAATTTTAAATTTAAATTATTTAACTCATAATCTAACAATTCAAATAATTTCTTTGTAGATAATTTATTATCAACGGAAGGATGGTTCAGAATGTACCACAAAGTTGCTCCTCAAAGTTTGAAAAAGATATGTGCTACTATTATTTCTTAATTTATATTATTTTTATTAAAATTATACTAAATTTATATTTATTTTCAACTTAAAAACCCTAATCTAACTTTTTTTTTAATTTGTAGAAATTTTTGGAGCTATTTTTTGCCCTTTTTCTGTGTCGTCGATATGTCCCATTGTATTGACACATGGCACACGGGTATGAAGTGGCATGTACCATGCTATCGGTCAGTTAGCACACCAGTTCGAACCAATAAGATGAACTTTGATATTGTCCCCTTAGTTCGTTTTTTCTTGTAAGCTGTAAATGTGGTAAACAAGTATATTTTGGGTGTATAACCTATATAGACATCTGTCAGGGTCAGATATTAAGATTCCAAGTGAAATTTGAGGGCAAAGGTTAAAATGACCCAAAACTTGAGCAATAAAAATGTTCTAGATCAACATGTTTTTGTTGGTCAAGCTAAAGAACGCTTATAGATAACCCATAAAAATGTTAGTGGATACACATAATATTTATATTCCTGTGTACTGGGTAAAAATAAGGACCTTTTGTAGATAAATTCTTGTTGATGTGTGTGTGTGTGTGTGTGTGTTTGGTTTGATGGTTATTTTACCTTCATTTTTCTTGCATCACTTGCATTAGGATAATACATCATCAGCCTCTTGGACTGATTCAAGTGACTTGTTGTGCTTCCAATGTGAGTTAGGGTTGCACAAATCTCTGATTCTTTCAAATGATAAGTTGGAGAGTCCTGGTGCTATTCGAAGGATGACTGAAAGATCTTCTTGGACATAAAGATCAGGGCGAACTTCAGATATGTAAGAAGACAGAACTTTTCTTCCAATCATATTGAGCTAAAGATATGTTGGAATGGTCAGTGGGTGAAGCAACATGAAGATTAAACAAAATATATCAGCTATCAGTATTTATTTGAATGAAAAAATCTTAGCAATTATAATTAAAATTCTAAACTGAAGTGTGTACCAAAAACCTTTCTATTGGAAAATTTCTAGTGTTATAAGGAACTACATCTTTTTTTACTTATTCAATATAAGTATGCTATAGAACAGTTGGCAACTAGTACAATCTAGAGACTATGTTTCTGAATTTGTGATAGTATGGCAGGCCTTGGCAACAAAAAGTGCCTTAGCAATTGAAAATCATCATCTTGAGCACTAGGGTATTTTGATATTTAGTTTCTTAGATCTGCGGCATCTGCCTAGCCTCCTTCATGTGATTATATGAAATCTGTGCTGTGAAGTTGTCTGTCTTGTTCGTTCTGTGCTAAATTAGGGTTCTTGCTCTTGGAGTGTTGTAGGATAATACCATAAAGATGTATACACTGAAGCTAAGAATTTAATTTTTACATTATTTTTGTTTGACGGGACTAGTTGATAAATACATGGTCTTTATTTTTGGACCACAGAAAGCATCTATATGCATTAACTTTGAACTAAGAGTGGTCTATTTTTCCTTTATGTGACATTTTCATATTAATTCAATTTTAATCTCTTATTCTTATATTGATATCTTTCAATAGTTCCTTTAAGATCTCAAAAGAGATCAAAAGAGCACTAACAGCTGCATGATTGTGTGTGAATTTATAGCAAATCAACATAAAGATTACATCTGGCACATTTTGTGCTGTTCAGTACCATTAATCAATTTTTCTATACAGAAATTATACATTTGAGATGTCCACTTTTTGTGCATGTGCTTATTGTTTTTCATGCTAGTCCAATAACTTGTATGATCTTGTGTAGTTTCTCAAGTGGCTCGAAGCAAACAAGTGTATTGAATTTCTTGAGCATGACTATGCTTCCCATTTGGATTTGATTGCTAAAGTGCTCGGTCTTCAGAAGGCTGAAGATTACTTAGAAAAAGTTCCAGAATCCCTAAGAGGTGAGGTGATATATAGAACTCTTCTAGCTAACTGTGTTGCCACCAACGACTTACAGAAATCGGAAGCTGTTTTTAATAAAATTAAGGATCTTGGTCTCCCCATTACAACCTTTTCTTGCAACCAACTACTGCTGCTTTATGAAAGGATTGATTTTAAGAAGATTGCTAATGTTCTCTCGTTGATGGAAAGGGAGAATGTGAAACCATCTCCTTTCACATACAGGCTATTGATAGACATGAAAGGGCGTGCAAAGGATGTACTAGGAATGGAGAAGATTATAGACATGATGAAGGCCCAAGGGGTGGAGCCTAATTTGGTGATTCAAGCTATGGTTGCAAAGTATTACATATTTGCTGGCCTCAAGGAGAAGGCAGAAGCAATCTTACGGGAGATAGAAGGTGGTGACATTGAGGAGAACCATGATGCTTGCATGGCTCTTCTTCCTCTTTACGCAGCTCTTGGTAAAGCAGATGAGGTGGGAAGAATTTGGAAGATTTGCAAATCCGACCCACTTCTAGATGAGTGTTTATCTGCCATAAAGGCCTGGGGCATTGTTGGGCAGACAGAAAATGCAGAGGAAGTCTTTGAGAATATGCTCAAGAGATGGAAGACTGTCCCGTCAAAGTACTACAATGAGTTGTTGAAGGCTTTTGTGAATAATAAGCTTCTATCTAAGGGAGAGGAATTTGCAAGGCGGATGTCAGACAATGGGTACTTTATCGACCAGACAAATTTGGATGCACTTGTGAAGCTGTATGTGGATGTTGGGGAGGTGGAGAAAGCTGATTCCATATTGTACAAAGCATTCAAGTACAACAATACTAGGCCCCTTTGTAGCTCGTATGTGGTGGTGTTAGACAAGTACTCTGAAAGGGGAGATATCCATAATGCTGAGAAGATCTTTCAGCAGATGAGGCAGTTCGGATATGTTGACAGATTGAAGCCGTATCTATCCTTACTCCAGACTTACATAAATGCAAAGTCTCCAGCATATGGATTCAGGGAAAGGATGAGGGCGGATAATGTATTGTCTAACAAGGTTGTGGAAGCAAAACTAGCAGCGGCCGATCCATTCAGAAATCCTCAGCTCTCAGGATTGTTTGGTTGAGTTGGGAATCTTTCTTTCAAGCAAGTTGGATGGGAGCAGATAATGTATTGTCTAACAAGGTTGCGGAAGCAAAACTAGCATCCACCAATCCATTCAGGAGTGCTCAGGTCTCAGGATTGCTTGATTGAGTTGGGAATCCTTCTTGCAAGCAAGTCGAATGAAGCAACCATACCATAATGTGCAGGCTCTGCCTGAGAAATAGGTTCGGAAGTGGTCTGAGTCCTGGTATTGGAGCATGTCTTTCATAACTACCTTGGCAGTGGAAGTATCGAAGGTGCCATGGTAGAGATTCGAGCTCTAGTTTCAAAACGAGCTATAGTGTCGTAGCCCATCATATTTTTCGTTTTCTATATATGTTAAAAATATGTACATGTAATGTATTTGATACCCTCAATCATATCTTTAGTGTCATCCTTGTTAAACTTATCCAAATGCTTATATGGCTTATGTTAGCAAACAACAATAGTTCGCAGGGCTAGGAAGCAAATGCGATGGTCACTTTATCTTTAGAAATAGATTTCTTTAAGTTAAATTTCTGCGAATCAAATAATATCACCGGGGATATAGCTCAGATGGTAGAGCGCTCGCTTAGCATGCGAGAGGTACGGGGATCGATACCCCGCATCTCCATTTTTTTCGAATTTATGTTTTTTCTTTTGTTTTTCTCCCTAGCAAACAATAAGTTTGAGAAATAAAAAATATAGCTTATCAAAGAAAATATATATTTTTTTTAATATTAAAGAAAATATTTCATTGAAAAATCTTAATTAGATAATAATTTAAAAATGTTATAGAAGTATTTCTACTTTGAATACTACTAAAGTTAATGAAATATTCTTAAAATATAATTGTGAGACTACTAAAAAATAATTAAAAAAGTTTTATAGATCTAATTGTTGGATAATTAAAATATATATATATATATATATATATATAATTTATATTATTGAGATGAGAATGTTAAAATTGATATATAGGGTTATTATGAAAGATAAAAAAACTTTTATTTGTAAATAATTATGTATCTTTTCGATAGAGGATAAAAGAAAAGAAAATCATTTAAAATAGTATGAACATGTGTTTAGGAGACTCAGATATGGTAATTAGAAGAGGTAAAATAAAATAAATATATCATATGTAAAAGTTTTGCATGAGAAATAAGTTCAGGAGTGAGTCCTAGTATCAAAGCAAGTAAAATAAAAAAAAAATATACTATAAGAGAGAAAATTATTTAAAATGGTACGAATACGTGTTTAGAAGACCCTTGGACATAATAGTCAAAAGAGATAAAATGAAACAAATACACCATATGTAAAGGTTTTTTTTACGAGAAATGGGTTTGGAAGTGGTTGAATCCTAGTACATAATTATTTATAAATAATTATGTATCCTTTCGATAGAGGATAAAATAAAATAAAAAAATTATTTAAAATGATATGAACATGTGTTTAGGAGATCCTTGGACACGATATGTGTAAGCTCTGCGAAATGGATTCGAAAGTGGTCAAGTCATGATATTAGAGCATGTCTTTCATAACTACTACCTCACGACAATGAAAGTATTGAGTGTGCTATAGTAGAGATTCGAAAATTAGATACGACATGGTACCCTCTTGACCGTATCTAATGAACAGAAAATTTGCTTAAGTAAAACGTCTGCTAAATAATATTTAAAGTTGGGGATGTAGTTCAGATGGTAGAACGCTTGCTTAGCATGCGAGGTACGGGGATCGATACCCCGCATCTCCATTTTTTTTTCGAATTTATTTTTTAATAACGTAATAATATATAAAAGAAGACTTACAAATATTTTAAATTTAATTAAATATATAGTTTTTAATAAATCTTAATAACGATAAAGGAATCCTAAATAGTTAGGACTTTTGCTAATAGTATTCTCACTCTCACATTAAGATGTTTGAAATGATATAAACATAAATAAGATAGTGATAAAATAATTAATATTAATTATAAAATAAGAGATAATAAAATTTAAATATTTAATAAAAAAAATTAAATAAGTATTTAATTATTCTAAACTTAACTAAATATATGATTTTCTTATGGACGTGACGTGACGTGACGTAAGAAGATGAATGTAGTCACCCAAATAGTTAGGACTAAATATTATTTTCGTTGTATTCTCTCACTCTCACATGATAAATTCGATTTATTTATTTATTTGTTTATTTGTTGTTGGTTTTCTAATAGGCTAACGTCTCCACCCGATCACAGTTCATCTGTTTACCACTTGCTGCCTCTTCTACCCTAGAAATGATACCTTCTCTTCCTTGCTTGATGTATCAGTAGAGAATCCCGAGTCACGTCTACCAAGTGTAGATTGGCCTCCTGTATGATGCCGAGATTGAAGCTTCAGAAGGAGTCCTGAAATGGCTTCGGTAACAGAGCAGGTTCTCTGTAATATATGAATTCAGGTCTTGGCCAGTCAATCTTGAGATCGAGGAGACTAAGATAAGGTTAATTGTATCACTAGCTAGCTTTGTCAAGAAGCCACTAAGCATTAATTCTCATTGTAGTCGGAACAAAGCTCTTCCACATGTCCCATCTTGTCGAGCCCAAGATTCTGCAACCATGGCATCGGATTGCAGCTGATCACATGACTCGACACAGGAAACGATTACTACAGCACAAGAGACTCCTGCAACAGGCCAATCTCTTCGACGGCAGCGTCGTTGTTGCTGGTGGTGCTGCCAGTAGCAGGAGCTCCGATGGTGGTGGCGGTGGTGGTGTCTGTGCTGAGGCTCAGCATCATCTGCCGGATGCCCCTCGCGTGCTCGAGTAGCTTGTCGATCGGCGGGATCGTCTCCTTCACCTCCTTCTGCTCCTCGAAGTCTCGCAGCCATGCATGGAACAAGGGGAAGGTGTCGGGGTCGACGAGCTTCACCTCCATGACTTCCTCGAACACGGCGAGCCAGTAGGAGCCGCACCCGAGGACGATGTCGAGCAAGCCGATGTTGTCGCCTCCGAAGAACCTCCTGCCTTTGAAGGCTCCGTCTCTTAGCTCGCGCTCGAGCAGCTTCAGGTTCTCGTGGACTTGGTCGACGGCCGCCTTCTGGCCTTCTCCCGCCGACGAAAACACCAAACCCACCGCCGGCCCAAGCTGCACGCATCCGCAACAACAAAAGGCTAAGGTGATTGCAAGTGCTGGTCGAACTCGATGAGACGGTGCGTGTGCATGTAGAAGGTCACCTTGTCGTCGGCGAAGTGGCACCAGAAGCGGACGATGGCGCGCTCGAATGGGTCGGCGGGCATGATGGGGTTGTCGGTCCATGTCTCGTCGATGTACTGGAGGATGACGAGGGACTCGACGACGGGACGGCCGTCGTGCAGGAGAGCGGGGACCTTCTTGTAGATGGGGTTGTGGAGGAGGAGGGCGGGGCTGGGGTTGACCGAGTCCTCCTCCTGGTACTCGAACACCAAGCCCTTGAGCTTGAGGGCGAGCCGGACGCGGTGGGTGTGGGAGTCGGCCCATGACCCCAGGAACTTGAGAGAAGAGCTCTGGTCCATTAATGGCGATCACTGACCTCCGGAGAGTGAGGGAGGGAGGAAGGTGGAATGGCTCTCTTCTTCGGTGTGTGCTCCGAAGGCCTAAAACCCTGCTTTATAGAAAATGAAGGGTGGCTTGGGGATCTGTGTGCGTGCAGGACACTGTGCGATGTGGCAGTAACTCCAAAGTCCATAACTTGGCAGTCTTCTGCAGAACCAGAAACAAGTTAAACAACAAAGGTTTGAGCCATGACTCTGTTCAGAAGAAAGAGATCAGGAGGAGCTCCAAGTGGAGGTGCATGGACAGTGGAAGGAGGATGGAGATGAGGCAAGCGTGCGTTTAGGGTGGAAGCCTATCACGCCATTGTCGCCTGCTGCATGGTACGTATGTCTGTACTTGGCTCACATGACGCCAAGAAGATGTTACCATCACCAGGCCATGAATCTCGGAAGCATTCACCAAAGGAATGGGTCTGCGGTGCGGCAATTGAATCGGTCTGCGTGCGTGTTCTTGGCCTCCCCCCCACAGGACCATACGGTACACAAGCATTCCATCGAACACTTACACACTCCTTCGCGACATCTCATGGTGCCTTCCTTGTCTTCGTCCTCTTCCAAGTGCTTCCCCCACGATAGGACACTGACGTACTCCGTCTTCCCGGTCTTCGATAGCCAGCTTCGCAGACTCGATGCTGCTTACAGTAACAGAAGGTAGCGTTCTCCAATTTGGATAGGAATCCATCCTTCCTGACACAGATGGCGCAGTGGCACTGTTGGAAGGTCAGGAGGGAGAGGAGAGGAGAGGAGCACACATTTTACTGGAGCCCATTCCTCAGCCCGCACTGCTGCTGACGCGTGCTGCTGCAGCCTTTGGTGTGCCCTTCGCCGGGACATTTGCCGGAAAAAGGAGCTGACAGTGCCCGGTCGTCAGTTCTCCGTGGCTTCGAAGATGTTTGTGTTGGGTGGATTATGGCGTGGGCACTGTCGAAGTGCATATTATACATAGTGGTTGTGCACACATGCGAAGCAAACATATCAAATATATAAAACTAACAGTATTTTCCATGTTTTGATGAGTGGAGGAGTTCTTAAAGTTGAATTTAGAGTATCAAAATTTTATATTGTTGATTGAGGAATATTGGCAATTTATCAAAGCTTTGACACATGGTGACTAGCTATTGGAGAAAAGATAAAATACAATGAAATAAATAAGTAACAATCAGAATAACACATACTCAAAATATTTTCTCATTAAGAAAAGTTTTTTGTAACCATAAATTATCATTAAGAATATTTTTGCCAAGTAAAGATTATTAATACTCTGAGTAAAAATATTTTACTCAAGTAAAGATCATTAATACTCTGAGTATTAATACTTTGAGTAAAAATATTTTAAATCAAGTAAAGATCATTAATACTCTGAGTAAAAATTATTAATACTCTGAGTTAATAATTACGAAGGAGTGTATTGTTATTAGTGTTAAAGATAATATGAAAATATTTTTTTTCTAAAAAGATATATAACCCATATTACTTTAACCCTTCTCCTTGCCATATCCAAAATAAGATAGCTCTCAATATTAGAGTATACCAAGTTAACACATGAGCATATTTATTCCCCTCAATAAATCTATAAAAGATTACATTCTTAAAAATACTTTGTAAGATAAAAAATAATTTTTATTTGGTTGAAGAGGAATCAATGATTTTTTTTAAGCAACTAGGGGATGATGCTAATAATAACTAAACCCTTAGTTCAAACCCACATGTATAAGAAATCTTTAGGAGTGACTGATGAGATCTCAAGCACTCAACTTGGTATCGACCTATATGAAGATCGAGTTCATATGGGGTTTTTGATGTCATCCCTCTAATGCTCAAATTAGCAACGAAATAGAATAGAAGTCATGAGTAAATAGTGACTCACCTTGGTAACTCGTGTCTAAGGAAAAAGATTTCAGATGCATTTTATATTGAATTAATATGCATGTGGCTTGCTTGTTGACTAGAGCCTTGGTCTTCTTATGTTGATTAAACTACCACTTATCGAGTCTTAATTAGGATAAATATTTTTCTTATTATGTGTCCCCGTGGAAGGTGTACTTAGGGAGTTTTCTCAGAAAGATCTAAAAGTGCAACTATATCAAATTAGCACATTGATTGTCGAGTCATTTGCTTAGTAGTCATGATTGACCTATCGAGGAGATCGACAAGTCTTATAAGACACATTGGGTAGCTACTAGTACTTAGCCCAAGAAGAGTGTATTGGGTAGATTTTCGATGTTTAGTCTAAGAAGAATGCATCAGATACATTCGTTATTCATAGCTTGATTAAAGCACATCAGACATAATTTTTTAATCTTAGTCTAAGGAGAGCCCATTTTATGTATCCTTGATTTATAATCTTAGAATGATACATCAAACAAATATTCAATGCTTACCTAAGAAGAACATAATGCTTTGCCCAAAAAGAGCACATCGAATACATTTATAATCCTTAGCCCGAGGAGGATGTATCAAAAAAAACTTTTGATACTTAGTCTAAGGAGGGTGCATCCTTGATGATTAGTCTAAAAAAGATACATTTAGATAATTTTTTATGCTTAGTGTGAGGAGGTGCATTGGATAACTTTCGATGCATAACCCGATGAGGGCGCATTGGTCGACCTTCGATTTAATTTGAGGAGGGTGCATCAGGTAACTTTCAATGTTTGCCTCAAGGGTAGTGCATTGAATGATTGTTGCTTGGTATGAGAAAGACGTATTGAACAACCTTCGATTCTTATCTCAAAGTGGGCACATCAAGTGATTTTTTATATTTAGTTTAAGAATAATGCATTTGATGAGTCTTTGATGCTTGTGCTAGTGGTCAATTCTCATGTCGATCGATGCCTTGGTGAGCAAAAAAATTCATAAAAAGATTGAGTCGATAAGTGAAAAAAATAAGTAGAAAAGACTAACAAGATACCTACCCGAATGTTGCTTGGGCAGGAAGCATAGCATGAAGCCACTGATAGGACTTTCAATAATTATGGTGGTACTTTAAGGCTATAAGAAACTTATCTATAGCAATGAGACTCATTATGCAATTTGAGCCCTCCTTTTGGATTTTATGAGCCTTCTATTATATCTCTTATTCATTGAACCTCCAAATCATCATTATTCATCCCTCTCCTATATCAAGTCGAGAGGATGTCTTCTTCTTTATCGTTTGAGTCTTGCTCCTTCAACTAATTTATGATCGAGAGGATCAAAGTATTATCATCGGTTAACCCAAGGGTATGAGAGAGATGGCAAGAATGGACTCAAAGGTTATTAGGAATCTTTAAATCATATAGGATACTTATGACTAGCATTTAGCCCTGATTCCTAAGTATTTGGAGCATCTGCACCTCATGTACTTCATATTAACTAAGTATGTTGTGTAGGTATCTCGAGTTAGGCTGCATCCATATAATTCGATGTGTATATACCTCTATCTATATGTCGATGTGTGAATATCGAACTTAGGTTCTCCCTCTATCCGTTGATTATGGTGTACCTTCAATGGTGGAGCATACTAGCATCTCATATGGCACTCAATTCATGGCATTATCTCATAGTCTTTATCGAGAAATGATGCTATGTCAGCATTACCCCTATCCTGAATCTTTTCACTTTTGCTTTAAAATTTATAATAGGGCTACTTTAAAGTTTACAATAGAGCTAAAAACTACTATCTTGTAGCTCGAAAAAGTATTCAATGTAAAGAGAGCCCTCAACTTTCAGATTTGAAGGGATGCGACTTCTTTATTGGGAACCACCTTAACACATTATCACAAACATCCCTCTTTATCTAACTACTAAGAAAAAGGATTATGTACTTCAATTAATAGAAACTTTATCCTCTTTCTTAGCCATAAAAAATGAATCGATATTAGTTGATTGGTGCCAACCATTGATGACAAAATGGGTTGAAGACTTTCGAGACGACTTTAAAGAACAATCACTAGGTTGTTGAGTTTCTTTAAAGGGTGCTGATCGTTCCATGAATAAAGAGGGATATACACTCTCCTCTAAGGTTCTTATCCATCCAACAATCAAACGTGCCATAATGATAAATCATCTTAATTTTTACGAGTTACTCATTCATCTTTTATAGTTAAAGGACTCCTAACTTGACACGAATAAAAATCAAGAAGAATTTTTTAGAATTTTATGTATTTTTCAGTAATAATGGGATTCGGATACATTACAACCAGATTATCCAATTGGGTAGTGCCTCTACGCATTCAATTCAAATCGGACTGGTTGGTGATGGGTCCATGTGGGACCATGTTTCTCAAGTCACGACAAGGTTACGTGAGCGGGTGTGGGTGAACCACGAGCGAGTAGGTAAAAGTATTGAGTTGCTGCGTCCCCGTAGGCCACGCTCTTCACCCGTCGCTTGTACTCGTCGCAAAGCGAACTTGTGGTCGCAAATGGACGACCGGATCCATCCTTAAACATCGGCAAGTTTGCACCCTCTTCCTACCTGCCCGACGTGCCTGACTGCTACTGGAAGGGATGGAGCGGACCCACCGATGATACATTGGTAAGTCCAAGAATAAAGTATGTTGGAATCGCAGTGGTGCTACTATAGTGGGAAGATGAAACTTCCGGAAGACGGAAGACCGCGTCCAATTGGCCCACTGGGCGTCAACGGCGAGACCCGACTCCGCACCCGACGCTTAAGTGGAAGCCATCCTCGTCGTTTCCGCGAGGCCAAACCCCTCCCTGATCCGTTCCAATGGCGGATCCGCCTCCCTCCTCCTCGCTCCTCCTCGATCCCCCCTTCGCCGACCTCTTCCCGGACAACCTCTCTCTCCCCTCCGACGATCTGCGCGACCTCGACTTGGATTTCGACTTCGACGACTTTTCCGTTGACGACTTCCTCTGCTCACCGGAAGAGCCTCACCACCACGCCTCCTCCCACCCTTCCGCCGCCGACGGATCCGCTGTGTCCTCCTCCTCCTCCCTCAACCAGGATCCCCCGCACCTCGCCGCTCGCCCCTGCTCCCCCGAATCCGGCGACTCCTCTGCCTCCGGCGTCTTCGTCGCTGACCGTGGAGTCAAGGAGGAGAGGGAGAAGGCCGGATGGGGCCTGAAGAGGAAGATGGAGACGGACGACGATGGGTTCTCTGACGGCCACGCCGATCTTAACCTTAATAACCCTGGATCTAACCCTAGGAGCAGCAAATTTCGGCGATCAGAGGAGGCGAGCTCGCCCCCCGACGTTGGATCGGGGGGTGAGGTGGTGGAGGAGAAGAGGAGGGCGAGGCTGATGAGGAACCGGGAGAGCGCCCAGCTCTCCAGGCAGAGGAAGAAGCAGTACGTCGAGGAGCTGGAAGACAAGGTCAAGTCGATGCACTCCACCATCAATGAATTGAACACCAAGATCTCGTACATCATGGCGGAGAACGCGAGCTTACGACATCAGCTGGGTGGGAGTGGTGCTCCTCCCGCGGTTTATCCACCACCAGGGGCGATGGCGCCGGTGCATTTCCCGTGGGTTCCAGGGTATGGATTGAGGCCACAAGGGTCGCAGGTTCCTTTGGTTCCGATACCCAGACTGAAGCCTCAACAGGCTGCGCCTACTCCAAAGGCAAAGAAGTCAGAGAGCAAGAAGGGCGAGCGCAAGACGAAGAAAGTGGCAAGTGCGAGCCTTTTGGGGTTGTTGTTCTTTATGCTAATACTTGGAGGAGCAATTCCCAGAGTAAACCGTTGGTACGAAGGAAATGAGGCGGATGAAGGTATGAGTAAAATGAAAAGTTTGAGCCAGACTAAAGGTAGGATTTTTAGTGTTAGAAGTCGTGGTAGTGGTCCAAATAGCACAGTATTGTGTTGCAGAAAGAAGGGTTTTGGAGAAGGTGGTATAGATAGGGTTACTGGTAGGAGATGTGAGGATGTAGAGGCGGCCTCTCGAGTGAAGCCAATGGGAAGCACTTCATGGTCATCACCTGGTTCGGAAGCTGTTTTTACTCAAAACTCCACTGAGAATCTGCCTGCAATGCTTTATGTGCCGAGAAACGGCAAGCATGTGAAGATTAATGGAAATTTGATAATCCATTCTGTTCTTGCCAGTGAGAAGGCCATGCAACAAGCCAAAGAAAGGCAATCACTGGGTAAAGAAGGTAAAGAGACTGGGCTAGCTGTTGCAGGCAATTCGATGTCTGCATTGGCCATTTCCAAACCTGGAAAGGAGGTGGATCAACACTCTAGATCTTATAGAAAAGCTTCTAACTCTGATGATACATATGTGAACAACTTGAAAGCAACTTTGGCTGATGATGGCCCAATGCAACAGTGGTTCCGCGAAGGAATGGCAGGTGAGCGAATTATTCCTCATTTGTTCATATCTGTGTTTGGTGTTCCTGAATTTACAATGTTTCTCTTGAATTTGGCATTAAATTGGCAAATATTTTATTTATTAATATCTTCTGTGCTAGATAGCTCTTTCTTATATATGATCATTTGTTTATGTTGCTTGAGAACTATTATAGCATGCGATTTGCTTTAAGAAGAAAGAGGAAATCAGATTGCAATCTTTGGGGGGGCATCAGATTGCATTTACAAAAGGAACAAGACCCGTAGCTGTTAATATCATTGAATATGACAATTCCATAGGGGAAAATACAATCTTCAACCATAGATTTGCATATGAATTATAAACTAGTTATGATGAATTTTTACGTAGAATATGCCTCTGTATTCTTTTATCTGCTAGGGTAACATATTAGTTTCATGCACTTCCTGATCATAGTTTGGACCTTGTTTTTCATGTTCCATCTATGTCTTGCAGCCTGTAGGTGTCTAATATTTGCATAGCTACATAATCTGTGAATAGACGTGCATTTGTAGACATGTTGGCCCAGGATTTTCAACCCAGAATTAATATGAGAATATTTATTTGTAGCCTATGGCCTATCTAAGTTGTTACATCCACTTATGTATTGGAATCACTTGTACACCACATGAAAACTTTAGTTAGTATTTGATGCGTATAAGAAGTAAATATGAACATCTGTATTAAATATATTTCATCGTTTTTGTTTGAAGTTACATTGCACATTGAATTTCTCTCTTTCTATGTTAGTTTTTGTATGCAAATTCAAATTTCAAGCATGCCTTTTGGTTGCTCACTCTTTAGCTTTAGTGCCTTGTGTTTAAACTATAAAAAGCATCCGATAGTTTCGGTTTCATGAATGAAATAATTTACACAAAACTGTTTTGGTGTATGATTACGTTGTTTTGACAGGCCCAATACTGAGTTCGGGCATGTGCACTGAGGTGTTCCAGTTTGACGTCTCACCATCTTCCTCTTCGAGCAGCATCGTCCCTACTAATTCAATCATTAACGCTTCCTCCATTGTCAATGCTTCAGAGAACCTCCCTCCTACTTCGTCTCATCCTCGAAAAAAGAGAAACAGGAGGATAATGTATCCTGAACCAATTCCACTTCGAGGAACCACGACGGCAAATAACACGGAACAGTTTGAAAAGCCTTCGGAAAGCAGCAACTTCCACAATCCTAAACCTGTTTCCTCAGTTGTGGTCTCTATTTTGGCTGATCCCAGGGAGGCTGGTGACGGTGAAACTGATGGGAGGATTTCACCCAACTCCCTATCTCGAATTTTTGTTGTTGTACTTCTTGACAGCGTCAAGTATGTGACCTACTCCTGTGTTCTTCCTTTTAAGACCTCTGCCCCCCATCTTGTAAACTAATTCCGGGGAGTAGATTATGACGACTGAATGATAATAAAAGGCTTCAGTTGCTTTGCTCCCTCGGTAGCATTGTTGTGTCTGATACGGAACCGTGGTTTATCTTTTTAACATGTTTTAAGTATTTGCCGGCTATAAAAAGGTGGTTTCATTGTGTTCAGCTTGGCTGAGTGATTCATATTGGCGGACAAACTAATTCATCTTGGGAGGACAGCACTCGCGTCCTTCTCCGGCATTCCGTCGAACAACTTTCGTGTGGCAGATAGCCAACGAAGGTGGCCAAGGGCGAAGACAATAACTAATGGGGTGAGGGCAGGGTAAAATCAGCTTTTAGAAAAAAAAAAATTCGTAAGAATTTCTCAAAGCTAAGAACTTTTTACGAGAATTTATCCAACATATATTATATGTAAATAGAAAATAACATAATAATTTTAAAAGGCCCAAACAAATATATATATATATATATATATATATATATATATATATATATGTTGTAATACTAATAAACTTTTTAAATAAAAAATAAAACAACATTATCAATAATAAATAAAAATTTTAAAGAGCCGAATAAAAATATATTTTACACTAATACAACAAACTTAAAATAAAATAAAAAGACAAACAATAAAAAATAAAAAAGAGGTCAACCCATGACCTATCAAAGCTATGGACCTAATTTAATAGAAATTATTTAAATGACAAATAAAAAATATTTTAAAGAGCCCGACAAACATAATACAACATATTTAAAATATAAATAAAAACCCCAACAAATATGTAGTGTAACAATAAAAAAATTATAGAAAGGGCCCAACCGGGTTCGAACCGGTGACCTATTGATCTGCAGTCAATTGCTCTACCACTGAGATATGGACCCAATTTGTTTTTGATAAGAAATATCAATTATTAATTATTTATAATGTGCCACTTTTTTTCATTACAAAACTTCACCTATGAAGATACAAGCATGATGCATAAAGTTTAATGGCATTAATAAGCTTCAGATTGTTGCTACAGTGAATCCATACAAATTTACCAATTTTTTATCATTAAGGGCTGCGTGAAGAAGACATTAATAACCATGATTTAGTAGAGTATACTGACCTGGGCTATCTCTATTATCCACAGGACTTAGGACACATCATCAAGATATCGACAAAAGGATGGATTTTGATGGAGAATAGTTATCATCACACATACTCCTGTCAAGATCCCTGTTTTCATATTCACAAAACAAAGTATAAAAATGCATATTGCAAATTAAACAGTGTCGAAACTGCGTGCAGTCGAGAGGTCAAAGGTACACACTCTGTATGCATGTAATGCAACGGTTGAATGCATGTTATGTGATGACTGAATGGAAGAAGTTAATGTAACAACAACATGAACAATTATCTAAAGGTAAGATGATAGAGGGAAAATTCATCCCCCTAAATGCAACTCGCCATGTGGCTATCGGTCAGCACAAATGGTCGGACCTGGACAATGTGATGACCGCCTAAGCACAGGAACAAAGGTGAACCCAGAAGAGAATATTCTGCCCTTATCGCAAAATATTCTTTTGGGCCCAACTTGCTATAAAATTCATCAATTTACTATTATTACCGAGGTCAATTACTATTTACCCGTGACTCCACTTTCCATCTCAGTCCTAACTTAACCGTCGAAAGGATCAAGTTGGACACCCCACCCAACTCTAGTCTTCCTACAGATCGACTCCTCAGCAAATACCTGAACCACCTCCTTGATCATTTTTGGACTCTTGCGAACGTGGCCCAAAACCGACTCGGGCCGATAGAGATGTCACTAATAATCACACCATCATAAGACTATCAAGAGTGTATTCATTTAGTTTAATGAATGAGTTGGAATGTCATTTAAATGTAACCCAACCCAAGAACTAGGCTTTGGAATCATGACTTTGTCCAAAAAAGTTGTACTCTTAATGGTGTACTTGTTGCTTGAACAACATCTGCTGACTTCAGAATTCTTTGTTACAACTTTCTCAGGGCACACTATCATTACTTCCCACAGAAGCATATGGCCACCGTCAGGTTAATGGTCCATCTCTCATTGGTCACCCATTCCCTGGAATCATGTTACTTCCTATTTGATTTATGCACCGGAGATCATGATTCTTTCTTTCGGCAGTTTAAGCTCTAGTTTCTTTAACAACTGGACATGCACAAAATCAAAGAAGCAATATTTAGATTGCAAGGGAAGTAACAAAAATTTTATTTCAGTAAAAACAGGAAAGATGCCTGAAAAGTAGATTCTCTGTATTTACCTTCACTGGAGATGGGCATTAACCAAAGCTTATCCAATGGCTTCAAAAAAGGTAGTCACATAACCAATAATATTTGGGTCTCTCTTTTCTCTTTACTAATCTTCAGGATTGCTTTTCACTTTTATGATTTGCATAAGCAACATAATGAAGTCATTTGACTTCCCTGCACGCAAGAGGGAGTCCAATGGGGAACAAGAATATATTAATGGTTGCCAATGGATAAATGTACATATAATTGCATGAACTGAAGATGCTAGCTAAACTAGCCAGTAAGATTTTGTCAGATTACAAACTAAGCATCTTCACATATGTAGCAACAAACCCCCAAAAGATTCAGGTTCTACAGCAATATTATAGACACTGTGTGCAATTTATCACAAGCAAATACCAACCATCACCACCACCAGCAACAAAGGCTCATTAAAAGCAATATTCTAGGCATTTAGTACAGTTTATCAAAGCATATGCAGCCAAAACAACTAGCTAATATCGAAATACCAAGGATAATGGAAGACAATCTATATTATTAATTACATTGGGATGTATAATACATTACAAATTGAACAACTTGTAGTCAAGACTAATAAAAAGAATCTAGATTTGGGAAAAGGTTGTCATACACTCATATGATGATGTCTACATCTTATAAATCCAGCAGACAGCACCAGAGTTGCTGCCATTTACATTTGAAAGTAGAAACTGTACCGTCCAATGACTCCAAGAAGTCGATAGCAAGTAACTCATCAGAACTAATTGACTGTTTATAGTCCATAAGTAAATCAATAAAGTAATTCAAACCACTTTGCAATTAAGACCAACCGATCCAAGTCCAACCCCTAATTGATCCTTAATCCTAACCCCACATTGGAGGACATCAGAAACCAAAACGAGTCATTATTGCAGCAGCATCCGAAGCACATAAACAACAAAACGAAGGCTAGGTTGATGACAAAACAGGAAACGCCTTCAGCAACTGAAAGGCGAAACCCATCAAGAACAGAACCCTAGATGACCGCAAAGATCGAACAAAGCAAATGTTGATCTACGAACAAGACGACTATGGTGATAATACTGATCGAACGACAAGAACAATAGTGCAGAAGATTGATCTCACAGATGCAGCAAGACGAATAACGCAAGGCGCGGTACGCATTAATGGCAGAAAGAAGACGCCTCGAGCAACCGGAAAGAGGAGCCACCCAACCGCTAGAGGAAGTGAAAACGGGGCGACGTTGCCGACGTTTCCGTTTCTCTCACCATCTTTCTTATTTACCGCACTCATTATATATATATATATATATTGTCGGGTTGAGTTTGAGATTCATCTTTCAAACATAGTCTTCTCTCTTGGTGACCAACTACTTCTTCGTTGTCGAGCTCCTATACGAGCCGAGGTCGAGAGGAGGATTTTTTGACTCGATCCCTTCGAAACACCTCTCTTGACAACGATCAGGATGTTGGCTTTTATATATGTGAACAAGGGTCAATCATACGTGATTGGTTAATGACACCCGGCTTGTACCTCCTATGTGAATATCGATCGACTTACATGGATCCACACCACGCAATACCGTTTTGAGCTTTCCGGAGCGACTTTATGTTATACGACATTGTCTCGTACAATTTTGGACAAGCGTCCATCCCACCCGAGTCCAAGGTATAACGTCGACACGATACATCATATCAGTCCTGAGGCTCCATGTTGACGCTAATGTGGTTGTTAACTGTTGTAACGATGGTGACACCTGAATATGCCCTATCAACGATCACTCTACATTTATTTGAGGATGATCAAGTGGAAGACTTCCGCAAGTATAGCCTTACTCATACAAGATGCATGAACTGGATGATATGATTAAATGATCGCAGGAGCAGCACATGATCAACAAACAAGTTATACCAACAAATACAACCATCCAAGGATCAGAACTTTCATGTTTTACAGGAGTTGCAGTGCCATGCTTTGCAACTACAAGTTTAGCTTCAAATCAAGGTAAAAAATCACTTTGATCACAATAAAAGATGGTCAAGGTCCTGTTCAAGCAGCAATCTTATTACACCATGTCTGCAATCATTTATCTATGGTTTGCCAATCTCAAGTATGCAACAGTTAGTACATATAGCCATTGTAAGAATCAGACTGTGGATACATTTGTAACATTGACTTCCAAGAGCTAAAGCTAACCTTCATTGTTTTTATTTTACCTGCATATTTCCCTTAGTAAAATGGTTCTGACTTCCAAGTCTCTGCAGGAACCTCAAATTTAGGGTTCATAATATTTTGCTAGTCTATGTACTGATCACACTTCAATTCTTCAGACTTCAGCTATGCCTTGTGTTTCTGCAATGGTTAGCAAAACCAACTGTGCATGCAAACTGTGGACCTAAATGTCTGTCAAACAGTGGATATCATCATTGCTACTCTATTCTACCACATCATCACAGAAATGGAACACCAAAAAGTTTTGGCTGCTAAGTCACTTTTTTACAGCATCAAGGTGGGGTGGGGAATCATGGCATCCCTTGAATCCACTCAAAAAGAGATGTTTCCACATGAGTGGGCCACAGGAAGCTGCAAAAGCAAAAACCAAACACAAAGCAAACATCATGACCAACTCTTCCTGCCACCTCTGGACAACTGCTTTGGCATGTACTACTGTCGCTACTACCACAACACTGGGACTGATCCACCAGCAGCCAGAATCTGCTTCTCCAGCTAGCATCCAAGAAAGAGAAAATGTGAGCACGACTGACAAAGAATGGATTCAAACAAAGACTTTTTTACCATACCCTGAACAGAGTTTCCAGCTTGCTCTTCACCAGGAAATACTCCTGCCTCACTTGCTGCAGACATCTGAGGCAACTGCAGAAAGGCTTTGCTTGTTTAGAAGTGAATCATTCTAGTTGAGATCAGGTATGGAATGAAGAGAAAGATGTGCAACAAGAACAAAAAATTATATTGAGAGACTGGAAATAAACCCTTCTTGGTTCCTCTCCTCACAGCAGTTGCGAAAGGCCATGCACACATTTTTAACCCTTTGAGCACCTATGCTGTTCGATCAGAATACCAAGTATGTGGGGAATTAGCTCAATCAGAATACCATCTTAAGGAAAATCTACTCAGAATATGATTGTATTGAACGCACAGTTTGATTTCCAATATGCAGACATTCTTGAGGAAATATTTCAAGGTTTTGGCAACTAAAAAACACAAAAGGAACAACTCGAATGGATATGAAGTGGAAAACCTGGCACTGCTGCCTTTCAACTGGTGGACATGGGCATCCACTTTCTTGTAGTCCACAACCTGCTGATCTCTTGAGAGTTTGCACCGCCGAAAGAAGAAGCATGTAAACGATAAATCCATCGAATCGAGGGACGAGGCATGTGTAATGGAACAGGATTAGAGGAGTTGTGGACCAGATCACTCACAGGGTCCTGCTTAGTTCATCGAGGAGCTTCTCAGAGTCTTCAAAGAAAAGAGTCACGACCTCAAGAACAAACTCGGGGTTGCTCTCATCCTGCAGCTGCTGCAACTGTGTGTACTGGTTGTCCAGAAACCCCTTCTCCAACACCAGACAGATTTAGAGAAACATCACAAGAACTCGGAATCAGAAGAACAAGGACAGAAGTACTAATGAGAAAAGATCCCTATACCTCACGGAAGAGAGCTGATGTGAAGTCAATGTATCTTCTTTGCAAGCTACCCAACTCCATGTCTCCGCAGCTATGCAGCAGGGACCAGGTTTCTCCAGGGAGGGGGGCTCTTCGCCTCTTCTGAGGAAAAGCTATCAGCAAGAACAATATGGAAGGAACTGCAGAGAGATTCACCAAGTTTTGGAGGAAATTTATTGCTGCAGAGAAACCACTCACCCTTTTAGTCACTGCCTCCTAAAGCTAGCCATAAATTCTCATGACTATCTGTATTAAATCCACCCTTCCTCTTTCGCTCCCTGACTCTGCTCCTCACTCCCTCTCTTTACAGCCTATACTACCTTCTATATTCTCTTTCTATCTCTCTCTCCCCCTTGAATGACTGCGTGATGTTGGGAGAGCATCTCGTCCTAACCAGGCACAACATTAGTTAGCCACCTCTGATTGGCCTACTGTGGCAGGAAAAATACAACCGGAGCTCACCCTTCCCAAAGAGTCAATGACAAGGATGCTGTGGTCTAGATTGGTCCCTCCACTGTTTTCTTCACTCTCTCTCTCCAAAGAACAACACACACAAGATTCTGTCTGTAGTCCTCTCTCTAATAATGTTCAATGGCCTGATCAAGATTCTTACCCTGCTTTCTGTCTCTGCTATTCGCTGGTGTGGGCTGGCAAGCTTTACCTTTCTTAAACATCTTTCCCATGGCAAACCTTATCCCCAGAAAAAGAAAATGTGGAGTCACTCACTTGTCCTGTTCTTCTAAAGCATTCTCTTCTGTTCACTTGCATTGGCTTATTATCAGCTATTTGCGTCGAAACACAAGACTAGCATACTGATCTAACAATCACTGACCATAACTGCAACAAGCATCCAAAATTCCTATTTCATTCTACCAAGCTGCCATCATCCCTTCCACCATCACCACTGCCATGGTCACAGTGTTGACGGATGAAGAGGAACGAAATGACAGTACCTGTGCGTTGACGCATCATGTCGGTCAAAGCCGCCGTCCTGTGCCGACCATTAGTCAGAGCGACTGCGACCGATGCGTCCGTGTACATTGGAAGAACTACCAAACCTATGCTTACAGCAACTACTGACTTCTTCTTAATTGCATCTTAAACATTAGGATGTGAGGAAGTTAGCAAATATTTTGCTTCAACTATTTTTCCCACGAGAGATTTATATTGTGTGTGACACACATCAGAAATTTGTGGAATACACCTCCAGTGTTAATCTAGTGATAATGTATGTGAATCCATTACCTTAGGATGAGAGCTTGAATCATCTGTTGTTCTTCCCCCATTTAGGGTCTGATGTCCGAACCATCTTAGCACTCCATGATCCTGCACTAATGGAAATGCCTTGAGAGAATGATATGTGGCTCGTTAGACAATAATAATAATAAATCATAATATCCTAATTATTTCAGGTCAACCACACTAATCTCTTCTCATCATCAAACTTTGCATAAATTGGAGAATGCTCTAATTAAAGTAGGTCACAGAACACATTCGTCTAACAGTCCCATTTCTTGAAGGTGACAAGCAATACATGAACAGAAGTCATGAAACAAACTAAGAAAGTTATCAGGAAAAACACTGTGTAGATGAATAAAGCAGCTAGCAACTTAATTTCACCTGACATCATTTTGGGGACTCGTTTGAGATCCTGTCACAGATACTTGCATTTTAATTGTTGGACAAGCTCTAGCCATCCTTTTCAACACTGAAAGGTACATTTTGTACAAGCTCAACCCATATCATGTCAGGTGAATTCAAGTCACTGCAGGTACTAGCACTGAGCTTGTTCACATACCTGTTAGGAGCCATCAGCTAGTGATATGAAGAACTTTGAAAAATCACCTGGAAAGATTCATGAAAAACCATAAATTTTGACTTGATACAGAAAGATGAATTCATTCAACACAGGAGATTTTTAACTAATAAGCACAAGATACAAAAGATCCACCGAATGTTATTCATGGAGCCCTTGACAAGGGTTGCTGCAAATACCAGTAAGATTGCATGCTAGTATATTGTGCCGCCAGATTGACTAGCTTTCATGGCATCAAAGTATCAATGTAGCATCATATTGACCTCTATGACATGGAACCTCTGTTGCAGTTCCTCATAAACATCAGCAATCAGGGGCAACACATAAAACATTAACTTCTCCAACAGTACTGAGATACAACATGACCAACCAGATTTATTGCAACTCTTGGACAACAAGAGCCTCTCAAAGTTTAAAACTATCCAAGGTTTAGAGCAACATGAAAAATATAATGTAACAAAAAGAATAAATGAAAGCTGAATTGCAGGGAATCCACTCTACAAGAACTGTGCAACTGTAAATCATGGAGAAAGAGTTGGATAATCTTACATGTAGCTCTCCGAAAAATGGGATTCTGCATCAATAAGGGCTGGCACATCTTATAAATAGGTCCTCAAGAATTACACCTCTAGTTCAACAAAGCTACATATACCTTGGTTTGCCTAATTCCAATTCATTAAGCCAAAGTTTTGCCACAAGTTTAGAAGACAATTTTCCTTATCACAGCTCAAAAGCCAGGATGAATCATTTCTCATGACTTTTAGTATTGCCATGGGCCCTAAACAAGAGCTTCATAACCTCACCACAGATTTGTAATACAGGTTCAGTAAAATATGAAAGACACATGAGCACCATTTTTTCACTAGAATGAATTGCATTATGGTTTCATCATACACCAACAAACTTGATCAGAATGATAAAAAATTCCTTTTCCAAAACCATGAACCTTCCATTTTAAAACAATGTTTACTTGTGCCCTATTCTTTTCCACTCCATATTTATTAGCAAAACCTACTCGATGAGAAGTAAGCTTCCAACATCTTGGAATGTCCAATCTAGAAATGTGTTCTGCTTTCATCACAATAACTGAGACAAAAAACAATGAGATAGCCTTCTCTTGATTAAACCCCCATCTTTTCAGTATATTTATGCAGAATCAAATTACAAAAGAAGATGAAAGAAAGCACCAACATCATGAAGCATGGATGACCTGATACACAGAAATCAGTTCAGATCACCAGAATAGCCACTTCTACCAAGGTATACAAAATATTTAAGAGATATAAACTGAAAACAGGGAAGAGAATACAATATATGAAACTTTTTAATGGAGCTCTTGATACTCTGCATTTCTGAGTTTGCGTTCCAGGCAATCTACAGATTATGCCAGATTCTCACATAAAATCAGTTACGTACATCCAATAATAATGTCTCCATGTAGCTAATGGCTAATGTCAACGCCATTATGCAGAATATCTTCACCAGGCTAGCTTCAGACTGATGGTTTACCTGGAACTTGATTTGTAAATTCACAACAGAAACATCATCAGAAAAAAGTCATGTAGACACATTCCTATGGCAAAATAGGACATATTCTATGTAAAACTCCATGATATACTCCTATAGCAAAATAGCACATACTCCATGTAAAGGAATAATCATATCTGAAATTTTCAAGGAATAAGCATGACATTTGATTTCATAACTGCAATTTTCAGCTTGTTATTTTATGCATCAACAGTTTTGAGACAAATACTAGATTGACTATGCCAACTAAATAGAAACTGCTGGTTTGCTTTATTCAATGTAGCAATTTAAATAGTAGCTGGGTAAAACCCAGATTTAGTTGACAGTCGACAGTACCACCTAACCCTGAGCTTCACTTGACAAACAAATTTATATGCTGTGCAAATCCAACAAGCTTGAAGTTTCACTAAATTGATGCATTGGGAAACTCTCTAGTTTGTACATCAGGGAGTACTTTTGGAGCTACATCTCTGTTAGCCTGCTCTAAAATCTTCTATACCAATTTTGTTCAATTTGTATTGGACAAGATTGGCAGAGATTTGACAATGAAGCACCTTCTAGTAGGATCACTTTTGCCCATTAATTGGATACGGTAGCTAATACAACTATATTTTCTCCAGCACAAGACAAACATATTATATTGTACTACTTAAACTTGTTTGAGCAACAAATTCCCTGTTTGCTCACTGATATTGCTACAATAAGAGAATGTCTTCCAAGTTTCCTTTTAATATATGTACAGCACTAAACAAGTATGTCAAGAATTCACATTCACTGAGCCATAGGATCAAAATTATACAAAACAACAGAAGTTAGAAATCACATTTACTAAGTACCATAGAAGAAAACACTTGAAAACAAATTTTGACCCACTGCAAATTGATTCAAGACCACACCTTTAATAAGAGGAATTACCTGGTGTAGTGAAAGTCTAAAAGGAACACAGCTTAATAGATCAGCTGTAAAATATTTTAGATGACACAGACAATTCCTACAACTAAACCTAAACCAGAAACTGCTCATCTCAATTTAGTTTGCATAAAATACACAAGGGAGCAAACTCGAAGATAAGAAGCTTTAGAGGGAGCTCGTGTTTCTTCAGTTTGACAGTTTTGATCGGATTAACTGGAACATAAGCATTTAGCTGACTTGCAAGCAAGCTTGTCAACATTCCAGGTGTCTGAATTAATGATCACGCCAGCTCTCATATATTTCTATATCTAGTTCCACTCTATAAGAAATGATGGTCCCCCGATCAGAATAAGACCTGTCGGCTAGCACTCAAGAACCACAGAATCCAATCAGCCCATTCTCTTATTGTAACAAATCAGTAGCTTAGACTCGACTCCAGTGAGCTGCCCTGAGATTCTGCCTCCACTCTAGATTCCTGTGAAGAACTCGTAGACGGTCTCCCCTCAGCAAGACTCAGACGCAGAGGCCGCCCTTCAACCACCTGAATTACCAGAAACATCCATAGAATTTTTCACCATAAGTTTGACAAATTAATCCAACAACAAAGTGATAATTAAGTGAAGCAACATGAAACAAACAGGAACCCAAAAGAGTATGGAACCAATACCACTCCGTTCATGGCTTCAATGGCAGCTTGGCACTCCTCAGCGGAAGCAAACGTCACGAACCCAAACCCCCTCGACCGGCCGGTATCACGGTCGAAAATGACCTTAGCACCCAACAGGCCGGGCTGGGAGAAAAATGCATCCCGGAGGGCCTGCGAGGTGAGACTCCATCCGAGGTTCCCAGCATAGACTTTGTAAGGGCTGTCGACAAAGCCGCGGGATCTCATCCTGGGCCCCAGCACTTCCCTTTCCCCTCCCCTTGGCACCTCTGGGAAGTTCACCTTCACCGTCCGGCCACCCACTTGCTGCATTATCATCCAACCAAGAAGCCACGTTCACATTCAAATCAATCACGAGAAAGAATGAATGCAGTAGATCAGCAAATTGGGATGACTCACGGAACCGTCGAACATACGGATGGCCTCGTTGGCCTCCTCGACGCTGGCCATGGTGACGAACGCAAAGCCGCGGCTCCGCTCCGTGACCCTATCGTACACCACCTGGTGCGAACGCCACAGAAAGTGAAGGGTTAGCGCAACACCTAAAGAACGGGCAGCGACGACTGCTGGAGAGGAGATGGAGGAGAACGAACCTCGACGGTCTCGACGGTGCCGGCTTCGCTGAAGACTTCGGCGAGCTCGGCGGGAGTCATGGTGAAGGGAAGATTGCCGACGTACAGCCGCTCCACTTCTTGCCGCAGGAAGACGGCTCTCGTGCTCGCTTTCGACCTGTTCCACACCTGCTCCTCTTCATCATCATCTTGCTGCTCGTCTTCGAATTGTTCGACATCTTCATCTTCGTCGCCTGAGTAGGAAGCGGCGGCGGAAGCGAAGAGGGAGGTGGAGTCGTGGAGACGAGAGGGAGAGAAGGGGAAGGAAGGAAAGGGGAGGAGGACGAGGGTTTTGAGGCGGAGAGATCCGGGTCCACGGGAGCGGGGTAACGAATAGTGGTGAGAAGGGCTGGTCCGGTCGCGGTGGGCGGGAGAATGGGAGGAGAGCGTGGGAACGCCATGGAGGGAGCGAATGGAAACGACGGTGGCCATTTCTGAGCACGCTTCGTGAGAGAGAAGGAGAGACGAGACAGAAACAGAAGGGGAGAGAGAGGAATAAAGCTCTTCTTATCCTCTGGCTTTAGATAAGTTGGCCTCTGCTTGATCTCATCCATCCATCCATCAAGAATCCGCACGAATCTCGATGAGACGACCTATTTAATGCTGCAGAATACGATTGCAATAGCTGTTTCTTTTTTTTAAAGATAGTTATATTAATTAATTATTCAAATGATATACAATAATTATATACAATTGCAATAGCTGTTTTTTTTATTTCTCAAGATAGTTAAATTTTAATATTACTTATTTAAATGCTATAGCTATAGAATTACAATTGTAATACCCCTTTTTTTATTTAATTAGATTAATTACTTGTTCAAAGGTGCATTTTATTATTTACTTCTTATTGTTTCCCCTATTATTCACATTCCCTTGCAACTATGAATCAAGTTAAATTAATCAAGCCAAACAATATATTACTTGCCAAAATGATTACAAGAAACTCCCCAATAAAAGACTAAGTCAATAGAAGTCTTGACAGTATAAAAGACTCATGTTCTCTATATACAGACACGAGTTGTAAACCCAATTTCTCCTCGTAGATCTGAATCCCCAGATCGATCACAATTCACCTTGTACTAACCAGCATAAGTTATGTTATTTGTTCTTGAACTATGAAACAGCAATGAGTTTTGTCTCAAGGATTCCCCTTTGTGAACTGCATAATACACAAGCTAAGTATAATGACGTCTCTACATATTCCCATATTTTATTGAAAGACCAGCAACAGCAGTGATGGTATTATTAACTGTAGACATCAATGGATTGGACGCATAGAACAATAGACTCGTATATGTTAAGTAGAAACAAATGAAATCAACAGTGACCGACTGGCCTTATGCAGCTTTAGGAGGCGGTAGAAGAGCGTTGTCAATGGAGATTCCGGGTAATCAAACCCTCGAATATGGCGTAGAGATCCTTGTTGTCAGGCCCAAAAATCTCCCCAGCCTTTAGCAGTGTTTCCTGGAATGGGATAAGAAAAAGAGCTTTGATCAAGGAACATCGAGATAATGGATGAAAAGGGGAAGGGGCTTGTGATACTCTACCTCTCTTGTTTGCTTGTGTGCGTTCAGTTCTTTGACATTGGACAGGAAAGCACTAAACTGCTCATAGGACAGACGGCTCCTGCATGACATAACTCACAATAGTTCATTATAGACGATTCAATTCACAAACCAGATTCTGTAACGAATCTTTTTTTCTCATTACTACATGAAAGGAAGCACTTTTTTTTTTAACTTTTTCCTTAGGAAGAACACCACTTCCTGTGATTCAGGTTTGCATAAGTTGTGAAAAAGCTACCAGTGATATTTACAATAGGTAATGACCAAAATCAGTGTAGAATTGCGCATTTTTTATCTAGGAAAGTTGCATATATGTCCCTTAAAACTCCATGCAATCATATTTATGCTGAAGAACAAAAAGACAACTATATTTGCAAGTCAAATATGATCATTTTGTTCGTGTCAGGGCTACCCCATAGACCCTTATACATACCTAACTTGACGGAAGAACTCTTTTCCATCAACTCGAGTTCGTCCTGAAACAGAAGATTCATGGATCAGTGGGGCAATCAGGAAAATGTAAGACTCTGCATTTTCTACTGGAGTGGAAATTAGCAAATGCAATTCTGGTATATTCAAACAACAGATAACCAAATTCTCTGACCAAACACCATGAATGTCAAAGACATCTCATGTGACCTGCTAGTTGTTTTCTAAAAATAAGGATTTGACTAAAGATTGCCCATTTTTAATTTCAGGGTTTCTCTAAATTTGGAAGTTACTACTTAGCAGGTTTCGGCTCAATCCAATCAAGTCCGTAGTATCTACCAATTTCGCCATATCCCCATTGACACCAAGATCTAGTTCGAATTCCAACTCTCTCTTTCATTTGTTTTGTTTGTTTGGACCCGTTGAATTTGTTAGATAATGATTTCTATATTTGAAAAAGTGTATGCTGCTATTTGAACCTTTTTTGCCACCCTCCATCAGTTCATTTATACTGAATGAACCTTGTTTCAATCAGAAATGATTCTATCATTGATATATCTGCAATTCAATATGGATAGATATATCCAACATATATATGTTTCTCCCTCCCTCACATTTTTACCGTGCAATTTGGAATAGTGAAATGGTCAACATTCATCCTTCCTTTTTCTTTGTCCTCACATAATGTTTGGTATGTTTTACGGTGATTGAGGTAGATCGAGAATCTAGATTTTCTTTCACATGGATGATATTGAAGGGGGAAGAGAGCAGACAGCAGAACATCTTAATCTAGAACTTCATGGCTGTTTCATCAGAATTCAATACTTTTTAACACTTCCAGAAACAAATTTATTGTTGCACTCAGTTGCAGTTGTTCTCAACCAGAGAAGACTAAAATGTGGATAAATTTGGCATTGTTAAAATTGGATGACTGCTTATCACACTAGGATGTATACAGACCTGTTCATCATTGCCATAAAAATTTATGCAAGAAAAACAAATTAACTCTCGACTAAACAATAATTGCTCTGATTAATATTTAATATAATAAAGAAAAACAGAAAACATAATGTTCGATTCTAATTCAGTTTCCAATTATTTTCTGACTAAAGATTTATGCATTTAGTTAAAATGTCAGATGATCAGCCAGCTAGGTCCATATGTCCCATCCTATCTTCATTTGCAAACTTTTGTTCATATTCCATTATTTATTTATTTATTTGACAGCACTTTATAGCCTCCTAAATCAGAGTAAAGAAAGAAACTTTGGCAACCTGTTCAGTTCCATAAATCATATATTAACAGTGAGAAACATTGAAAACTCACCTGCTTGGGCTCCAGTGTCAAAGGGAGAGCTCATTGAGTTGTGATGGCTTGACGGCAAGGAAGAAAATACAGATGACCTTTCCTCAAACATGTTCCTTGTGGTTGCAACTGAAATAGAATGCCGCCTTGGTGGAGAACCTGGAGGAGTAAGTCTCGGTGTGCTACCAAGTGATGCTAATGAACCAAATACTCTGCTCTCTTTGGAGCCTGAAACAAAGCAGTAAGAATGACTTATGAATTGAAGTATCTAATATTGGTCTCCACCAAAATGCTAAACATAATAATCAGCATACCATCTATTTCACCAGAACCACCTTGCTCTGAAAGAGAACTTCCAGTTTCAGATAATCGACTTTGTTGAGAATATTTTATTGGAGATGATCCAACTTCGTCATCTGACAAGAATTACGAAGAATTTCCAATAGTGAACTCATTCAGTGTCCTAAGTCTTATTTATCCACCACATGATATATTTATGTTACATGAATCTTTTCGGTGATGCTATATACCATTGATAATTTAGAGTGATCTAAGAAAACTTATTTGAAAATCATGATCAGTTGGTGTAATACCTTCAACAAGCGATCCACTTGAGAAACTAGCTGTTTCTGAAATTTTTGGTGCCACCCTGGCAACTCCTTGCTGCACAGAAATGATCGTGGTTAAATCACTACTTTATTGACTCCAAATACTAAAACCTAAAAGTTGAGCAAAGTATGAATGAGTAATTTTACATCATCCACACTTCGAACTAGAAAATCTTCAGTGAGAGGATTAATCTATTAAAATCAATCCATTAAAGAATGAAGATTTTGCAACATAGTCATTAATTCATTAATGCATGTAGATTTTGCAACGTGGTCACTTACTGGACTTTCTTCTTCATCTTGCAGAGACTGCATAAGTGTCTTCTTAAAAATTTCCAACTACACAAAACAAATTAAGATATAAGAATACTAAGAACAAACAGTATACTAAAGAATTTAACTGACACGTTTAGCATTTGCTAAAAGATGATGAAATAGAGAGATCTGATAGGACTTTATTGTTTGTTACCGACAAGTCACTCATTCTTCTCAATTCCCATTGTCTCTGCTATAAAAATCATGAACATAAGCCAGGTGTAGAGCTGAAAGAAATTTGATAAAACCAAGATAAAATGATGTTGATTCATACGTGAATAGATTAGACTAACATGTATAGGTAAGTACACATTTGAATCCCAAGAAGACAATTTTCTCTTCATCTTTCAGACACAACAAAGTGTTCCTTAAGCAACTGAGCACAGACGGAAATTATCAGAAAGTCTTGTTCCAAGATCCATCAGAGATACGAAAATCCCTGACCTATCATGTAATAATTCTCGTTAATATCATTCAAGCCTTTGTCACATCAATGTATTCATAGGTTATACAACAGAACATAAAACCAGTCAGGCTTCAATACTTGTAAGACAATTTTACAATCAATTAGCTGTTTGTTAACTCCACCGAGCTGCTGATTTTTCAAGAAAACTAAAAAAGTTGCTTACCGAGTAGTAGTATGCTCATAATATGGGAACATTTACATTTTGGAAGGTGCATGGTAGATAAATGCAAATCAATTGGCTGCTTCCAAGTAGCCAATACAAAGTACTGAAGCATAAAACCTATAGGACTAATACTGCAGACTGAGTTTAGCTTAAGAGTTTTGCTGCCAATCGAATCAGATAAGAAGCGGAACCTTGCTCTGGAAGTCAAATTGCACCCCTTAGTTGCAACAGCTTCTTAAAGGAGTGTGTCAAAGAAAGGGGAGTACACAATTTGAGTTGAACATTATAATGTTCAGGTTATAAGTGTATAAACCAATTCAACATAGACTCGAATTCTTTCTTGAGAAGAAAGCAAATGTGGAACTTTAATTAATTAAACAATGCTGAACAAAGGGATCGACCCTTATCGAGAAACTTGGTAATCTATTAATCAAACAAAATCTGATTCGGAGATGAACAAACTGAAGTGGAATGAATGGGAAGGGGAACGAGTACCCTGGACACATCTCGGTTGAGCTTCTTGATGGTGTTGGATAGCGTCGCGTTCTCGTTCAAGAGCGTCTCCTGAGAAGGGCGAAGGGCATGAGAAAAGAGCCGATGGACCAACGGTGGGGTTCGCAAAGGAGCATAAGAAGAAGAGGCGTCGGACCTTTTCGTCCTGGGCGCGGCCGAGCCGGTCGGAGACGTCGCCGAGGGAGGCGTCGAGGTCCTCGAGCTTGGCGCGCAGCTCGGCGACGATGTCGTCCCGCTCGGAAAGACGGAGGCGGAGGGCGGAGACCTCGGACTCGAGGGCGGAGATGCGGGTGGCGAGGGCGATCGAGGTGATCTTCCGCGCCACGTCCAGCTGCTCGAAGGGGTCGGTGGGCAGCGCCGACAACACCGCCTCAGGCAGATCGAAGTCGGGTGGGCCCCCACCCGATGCCTCCGCCATCAGCCTCCCCCTCGGCCTTCTTGCTCACCCCAACACTCCTCCCCCTCTTTCTTGGATTCCTCTGATTACTTCCGTTAAGATGGGCCGAGACACCAACAAATCATCGGCGCGGTTATTAGAAATAGAAATGGGATGGAGGAGGAGGAGGAGGAGGAGGAGAACGATGTGTGGGTATACGAATGATTTGGTCACAAGGCAGTGGGTGGCAGAGAAGGCACGGATTGGTATGATGAGATAAGGTGAAGGAAGGAATGTGTGGTTGATGATCAAATATATCTGATGATCTAAAGCGCGACAATTACAGGGGGAGTCCTCCGTGAGCACGAACTCATCATCCTTCATTAATCGAGGTGATAAATCTATCATGAGGGAAATTATAAGCATTAAAACCCAATTATTGGTATGCATGATAGATAATATTCAATCAACTTGGTCAAACTATTATCTACTTCGATTTTGACAATTATGCTCGATCGTTTCATGTCACATGTGCAAAGATTATAATTGAATGACCATCTAAATAATTCAGCCGCAATGTATTTGAATCTTGACATTTATACATGCCGAGAAAAGTTAGAGAAATTATAAGAAATACTTTTTGCTGTTTCTGTTTCCTTCCTCACAACACATACACAGTCACGACCGAGACCTAAAAAGTATGAACAATTCAATGGCGAAAGGAAATCCCACCCCTGCATCTAATGATCATCGAGTCCCCCATGAAGCCCCTCTTCAACGCCTCTCACTTGTCTTCTTCCCCCTCTCTCTCTCTACTTGCAGGTCTTCTCCCTGCACACTATGTTGGTATGTTGAGGTCACTTCTCACGAACTTTTTATGGGTCCTCCTCTTGCACCCATCGGAGTATCCTATCTCTGTGTCTCCTCGTCATTGCCTTTGTCTTCTTCACCTTGTAGAATCTAGACCTTGTCTCTTCTCACCTCGCCAGACCGCCTTACTCTTCTAAGGTGGGTAACGAAGACCTGTAGAGGTCGTAAGGTGCCCAAAGGTAGTCCACAGCACAAGGCTTTCTGGAGTCCAGCCTCAACCAAGGCTTTCCTTTGCCACTCCAATGGAGAAGGCTGATAGGCCCTGGGTGAAGGCTCCTGCACTTGCCTTCGATGTTGTCTCCGCCCAGGCCGTGCTGGTTCCATCTGTGATCCACTGCCTTGATGTTTCCGGCCAGTACCAGGAGGAATGGTGGCAGAGAACCCAAGTGGTAGATCCGCTTCTGCTTCTGCACCGCCATCCAGTCTTCCACCATCTTGGTGTAGCCACCCGACCTCCACTTCTCGACGTCCATGACCATCACCCCGGTGTTGAAGTAGCAGGGCTGTCGGCCGTCGAACGTGCTGGAGAGCGTGGCGTCCGACCAGAAGGCGTCGGTGAAGTACTTGGTGAAGTTGGCGTGGCAGTACTCCGGCGCCGCCACCACATGGTCTCCGAGCTCCACCTCCCACAGGTGGCGGATGTCGTCGACGACGATGATGTCGGAGTCGAGGTAGATGACGCGGCGGACCTCAGGAGGGAGGATGTCAGCGAGGTAGATGCGCGCGTAGTTGAGCGGCTGGTCGAGGGCATGGCGGATGGAGCGGGAAATGCGGCCGCGCACGCGGGCGGAGTCGAAGCGGTACACGCGGAAGTCGAGGTAAGGGAAGGCGGAGCGGATGCTGGCGAGGACTTCGGCCTCGAGCCGGGCGGCGAGGAAGTGGAAGGTGACACTCTCGGGGCACGAGGTGTGCTGGAGGATGGAGAGGACGGCGGCCATGGTACCGCGCAGGTAGTTGGCGTCGAGGGTCATGGCGATCTCGACACGCCCCGCGGCGGACGGCGACGCGCACTCGTCGCCGTTCCGGAAGGCGGGGGCCTCCCGGAACGCGGGAATGGACGAGGTCGTGCTGGAGGGGCGCCGGATGACATCGACGCGGATGCTGGAGGCGGAGGTGGCGCAGTCTGCGGCGACGACGAGGAGGACGAAGGACAGGAGGCCGTGGCGGCGAAGGTAGGAGGCCATCCTGCCTCTACCGGAAACGGAGGTCTTACGAAGGCGGCGTCAGATGCGAAGGAGAAGAGGAGGGAAAGAATCCATGGGGAAAGGTGGAGGAGGAGAAGGTTAAAGGAGTGATAACAGGGTGGGGCGGGCGAGAACAGCGGCGGATCCTTCGACGGTGGTGGGAAGCAGCGTGCGGAAGCGCGCGAGGCACGGGAGACCAGCTCCTCTGCGGTGGACTTCATCCGGTACTAATATCTAACGAAGCCTATTCCTGCCGGTGGAAGGCACGTTGAGGTTGACGAGGGGTCAACCGAAGCAATCCAAGGAATGCTCCAAAGTTAGACAAGGAAGGAGGTGATCGAAACAAACACCACTTCTACTGCCATTAGAGAGCTGAGTATGGCACGCAGAGAAGACGGAAGACTGAAGGCATTCAGATACACAGAGAGCAACACTTCTTTGTGCGCGTATATATAATATATTTATTTTTATTTTAAAGAGAGATTCTCATGCAAACAATCATCGTTACTACGATGGTTCACTATATCGATCCATACCGCTTGACATAAATGATATATATCGATCGGATGGAGGATCCATATACGAATCACCCTTTACTAAGCAGTACCATAATTTAACTCATATCAGATGATACGAGGTCTAGCTAAGATCACCCCATTTTAAATAGTCAAATTGACCATTTAAACTAGAGGAACAGGTTTTTTAAACTATTTTTGCCCCCTTTTTTAATTCATATTACTTTTTCTCGATCTCTTTAACTTTCTCAAACTCATTCTCAGTCACATCTCTCTCTCTCTCATTCTCATATTTTTCACTCTCATAAACTCAACAAAGCTATGATTTATTGATTGGATCAAATTTCACACGATTAAGAATAAGATCTTCCTCAATCTAAATATGGCGAAAGGAGCGGATGGCAGAGTACATTGATAGTTGGTCATACTTCTAGTAATAGTACGATGATCGATCTTATGATACATAATAGCATATTAGTAATAAAAATAGAAATTATGATATTCTCCATGCTCCGCATCAATTCATGCCATAATCATATTTACTTTGAGTCACTTTGGACATATGTGATTCACGATGATCAAACTATAATTATCATTATATTAATGCACTATTCTTAATGCACTTTAAGATTGAGATTGACAAACATATCAAATTGATATACGAATACATATAATCGAGGATTTCGATCCATCACTTATAAAGTTCTATCGTTCTCTTTGGTGGTAGAACAAAGTATATTAATTGATTGATTACTTAATTTATTTGAATCTTAAAGTTTAAATTATTAATAAAATTTAATAATTTAAATTATTTATTTATAGATAATTCAATATTAACGAAAGGATAATTCGAAATGTACCACAAAGGTACTCTTCCGAAAAAGATATTTATCACTATTCTTTCCTAAGTTAGATTTTTTTACTAAAATTATACTATATTTATATCTATTTCCAATTAGAAACTCTAATCTATTTTTTTAGGTTTTTTAGAGCTATTTTTAATATTTTAAATTTTTTTAGGTATATTTGGAGCTATTGTCACAATCTCCCTGACGTATCATTAGTACATCACATTACATATCATATCGATTATTGGTTGGTATATCAAAATGGTTCAAAATTGTGAACTTTATTTATTATAATTTATTTTTTTTAACTTTTAATAAGAAAATTTTAAAAAATAGGAAAAATATATTACTTTTTCAAAATTAACCTTTTTATTTCTAGATTATTTATCTAAAATTTTTTATTCTTGTCCACCTTTCAACAGCTTTCAATGTGTCCTAAATAAAATTCTTGTTTACGATCCAGGAGAACTATTTTTTTGTAAGAAGTTAATTTTTAGTCACATATCCATCCACATGTGTGACTGAAAATAATTTTGAGACTATACCTTAGTTTAGTTTTTGAGAAACACTCTATATTATTTATCATTATTTTTATAGAGTATCCATTGCTAAATATGATTTTTTCCCCCTAGAGAATATAATTTACAGACTATTTTTGCAAGATGTGAGAGTGTTTATAGATTTTGGCATGATGACTTTCTTAATTACCATAATCTTATGATCATTAAAAATAACTCAAAATATATATTTATCTAAATATAGTTCTTTTAATAATCCAAGAGAAAATTATTTTAATACCCATCCATATTTCTGTCAAATATGTGGTTATATAGCTTGTTGTGCTTTTTTCATTCTATTCTAAATTGTGATTAAAATTTTCTACTTAAAAAATATAATTAAAAAATATGGATTAATTTCTTTTTTCTTCCAAATAGGCGATGAAGATTGGATTTAAGGATTTTTCTATTATCAATCAAAATCTTTACTAGTTAAACTATTCAACATCTTCAAAAATTATCAAGCAAGATTCTAACATAGACATTTAATTTTTTAATCCATATTATACTCAACTATATGTATTTAAATATTTTTTTATCAAATCGGAATGAAATCGAATTAGACTGAAATTAAAATCAATTCGACTCGATAACTCATTATATCTAAATCGAATCAAAATCCGAGATAGATGGTTTGATCATGAGTCACTATTAAAACAAATATCTTTAAATTATAAATAATCTTATTTTAACTTTTTTTTAATTAAAAATAAAAATCATCGATCCAAACCAAAATTAGAAACCAGAATCAGTTCCGGATCTGAAATTGTAGAATCCGAAACCCATGTCAGGTCTCGAACTATTTTAAGGAAATAAGTTGCTCATAATATAAAATCTATAACAAGATATTTTTTTATTATAAATATCATCAAAAAGTAACATCCAATGATATAAAAGTTAAAATTTTCTTATAAAGAATACATCGATCATGATATATTTTCTCTAATTTTTAAAATAAACTCGTTAAAAATTATTAGTGACTCATTATGATTTTAAGTTACAATCATAACGATGTGAAAATAAATTTTCTAATTGGGGATCTAAATATATATATATTAACCTAAATGATTTATAGAAAAAAAAATTATAAATTTTGATATATAAATTTAAGAATTTCATTTATAAAGTTTCTAGATAATAATATATAAAGTTTCATAATATCATTATTTTTTATATTTAAGAAAAATATTATTAATTAATATTTATATATGAAGATAAATGAAAGTAAATTTATTATATTGATCTTGTATATGAATAATATTTTACTTGTTAGCATTGATCTTGATTTACAATTAAACTCTTAGAATATTCTGGAACCACATATTTTTGGGTCCCGCATGGTCCTTGCCGTGGCAGAAACACATCACCATGAGTTTGTCACCCACTCAAATACCATCCGCCTGAGTCCCCACTGATGAGACTATGAGCCAGCGGGTATCGTTTGTCAAGCGTATATAAACTGCGTTGAAATCATTCCGGGGAGATATATTCCTCTGTCGCTGACGTCTCCACTCATCGAACCGGGACGAACCGGAGAACCGAATCATACTCGACAAAAGCAGTCCGCATCGAACCGTTGTCGACGTCTACTTTTCTGGAGCGACTTTGCTTTGGGGCGAAGAGAGGGAGTGCCAGTCGAGGCGAAGCGCGCCGATGTCCTTCTTGTTCAAGTCGTCGCCGCGGCCCAAGCCGACGCCGGCGGAGCTCGCCAAGGCCATCAAGGAGAGCTTCTTGGCCCTCGACACCAGCACCTTTGCTAAGGTTGTCTCCCCCCCCCCCCCTCTGATCCGGTCTTGATCTTCTCGTGTTTTCCGATCGACCGCTGGATCATTAAATCTGCTTATTTCTCCTAAATGCGTTGTAGATCTAAGATTTGAACGGATCGCTTGCGATTTACTCAGTTTGCATTATGTCAATTACCTATCCGATCGAGCTATTTGTGGAAATTTCTTTGATGTTCTCGATCTTCTGCTTTTGAGATGCCGTTTTTTTCGATCTGCCTGTTTGGGCGTGGTTGATAACTCTTATGTTGGCTTTTGGATTCTTCTTGAACATATTCAGTCCGATTAAGGAAGAAATCTCTCAATCCTGTGTAATTTTTTGTGTCCACCATTGCAGTCCATGTTCTCCAGACGTTGATCTGGTGAAAGACTAAAGTAGCTGACATATTGTCGATCCTCTACTCCATGCTGTATAGCATATGATATAGATTGTCTCGGACTTTGATCCTAGCAAGGATGCTTTTAGTGTCCAATCTTGATCATATATATCTAGAAGCATGAATCCTGCAAATAGTATCAAGGTTTTCAATACTTTAGTACTAACCTAATAACGAGACTATAAGAATATTGATGCCACCTTCGCCCATGTATATTTCATTTGGTGTTTCATTTGTCTAGGCTCTAAACTCATTGTCCCTTCTTCTTGTAAGCATGCTGCAGCACAAGTCTAGAACTAAGATCTTCATGCGTGCATTCCTATCCTATGCTGGCGAGCACCCAATTCTTTGCCTGCTGGCTGACCTTGTACTCGTAGAGCAGTTTTGCTTTTGTACTTTGTAATTCTACACGCCTTCAACTGTCACACTTGTATGTTTAAAGGCAGCTTAATTACACTTTCTTTGAATATATCAGAACCAATGCAAAGTGAACCTTTTAAGAGAAATATGTACAAAGCAAATCTAGAGAGATAGTGATGTCTTGCACATCTTTTCATTATTTCATTTTCTAAGAAATTATATTTTGTTATGTTAGGCTCTTGAAGAAGTTCAAAAGAATATCCTTTCTATGAGACAAATGCTTTCAGGGGATGGAGAAGTTGAACCAAATGAAGATCATATTTCACAGTTGGCTATTGAAATATGCAAAGGAGATGTTCTTGCTCTTTTCATTCATAAGTTGCCATCATTGAGTTGGGAAGTGAGTTTAGCTTTCATTTGATATTTTGATGTAAGTTTAATCATCAATGGTGCCAAAGCTAATTGATGCTTTCATAAGCAGGCCAGAAAAGATTTGGTGCACTGTTGGTCCAGTTTATTGATGCAGAATTGCTGTGTGGAATATATTGAGAATAATTTGGAACTTGTGGATTTCCTTGTCATCTGGTGAGTGCTGTCTCTTGTGCATAGTTGATTTGTCACCTAATCTTCAGTATCTACAACAATACTTTCCTATCTTCCCAGTCATCCAGTCATAGGGGAGTGGTCCTTTTTTTTTTTCTTTACTACCACTCGCTGTTAGGATTCTTTGCATTGTTTCTATATTTCAACTGTGTCATCTTCTGTTTAGTTGTATTTCAGAACCTTTCTGTTTTTTTCCTTGAGTTGTTGAAGTTTCCAATTAGTCAGTCTTGAAGCTTCATTGAGTTAGTTCTTTTCCGAGCAGCTACAACAACAAAGAAATTGCATTGAGCTGTGGTAACATGTTGAGGGAGTGCATCAAATATCCAACTCTTGCAAAGTAAGCTATCAGAAATCCTTGGGTTGTTGTAATCATTATCTTTCTATCTTATTCTTCTGTTAACATTTCTGCAAGTATATAATCAAATTAATCATCATACTTCATGCTTAAATAATTTAGATTGGTATTTATGTTTAGCTTTCTCAAAATTATGAATATGGTCATATTGTTATCGGTTATCGGTGTTCTTTTTGTTTCATGTGCTTGTCCAAACTAACCAAGAATTATATGTCTGGGTGTTTTTGATGAGGACGTGATGTGACATCATCTGCATCTTCAAAATTCCACTAATTATAGCCCCACAGATGCTACTCATTAATTGAAGTTATGCTACTCATCATATTTATAGTTCACAAATTATACCATTCTTGATAAAGTAACATAACTTTTTTTTACCATTCACTGGAAAGTAATCACACAAAATTTTTTTACTCGAAAATGTGTTTGTGATCTTTATCTATATATGCCTTGACTTTTTCTGCTGAAACATCTATTGAGCAAGACAAGAATTTTATACTCTAATTACATTTTCTATTGACAAAAGAATTTGACATTGTTCAGTTTGCCCATCCAGTCAGCCTCAAACAGGACATTATAGATTTTGGTGACATTTGGATGGCAAGTCTACATCAGGATTTTCATCACAGAGTGGTCCATTGATATAAAGTATTATATGATGGTTTATTTATGTAGGATAGAGTGTTTTTTTCTCAACCAACATTAATTAGGCAAAAAATGCTCATGAAGTGCCCCTCAAGATCAGAGGAGACAACAGGAGAAAAAGGTGGTATGAGAATATCTTGCAAAAATTGCCACCCAATTGGCAAGACCTTTAGTTTCTCTATTACATGCTGGATTCTAAGAGCCTCAAAAAGACTTAATAAACGGAAAATTTCCATTGACAACATTTAAAATCCTCCAAGGAGGGGTTCTTCTGTAAGATTATAAACCAATTTGAGTGCATCACACTCCAACTGCAAGCATTCGATGCCTTCCTTCAAAGCAAATTGAGGCCTTCTTTAATAGCTAGAATCTAACAGCCTTTAGCATATTGTCCTCGGTGAATCTGCTACCTGCAAACAGAACATTGTCATTAGAATCATAAATGGCAAAGCCAATACCATGATTCTTGTTTGGACTAGACCAAGAACCATCTGAATTAAGTTTGAACCAACCCTACAGCAGGTGTCTCCGATCTACTTCATGAGAAATCTCTCATTTGTCCCTTCAGGAAACTTGGAATCAGCAAAATTGCCTTGGGTTTAGGCTGATTAAATTTGGCATCACTTCTAGTTTGCCGCGACAGAAACCAAAAACCCATGGCAATTAAGGCTCTTAGGATCAAAAACATTCAACAAAGACAAATCATCTCCTTCACTGAGCCAGCTTCCCAAGTGCCACTCCTTCATGCTGAAGTGGATGTTCAGATGGAGCTGAAAAAAGAATGTTTACTGAGAATTCACATTGTAAAAAGAGGTGGTTAATGGATTGAATGTCATTTTCACATAACCAACAGAGACGAGGAGGAGCTGTCTGCATGGTGGCAGGTTCGTCAACAGTAGGGAGTTTTTTGTGCAAGAGTTCCCAGTAGAACAGGACTTTTTTGGCTGCTGGCAGCTTCCATAAAGCCTCTTAATGTTTGATTACACTAAGTTGGGTCATTTAAAGGCATGTAGTTTGATTTCCTACAGCTTCAAGTAATCCTTCATGCTTGTCTATGATTGACACCTTGGATAATTCCAAGTGTAGTGACACTAAACCTGTGTTTTACCATTGGTCCATTAAGGAACATGGCATCTTAATTAACTTCATGTATGAGTATGATAAATAAAACTGTAATATTTACAGCTAGGTGTATAAGGAATTTTAAACATAACATTTGCATTATCTTATGACAATTAATTTTTGATTATGAATGCATTTTGATTTTGTAGTGATCTTTCAGATGTATCTTGGAATCAAATAGCTTTGAATTATTTTTCAAATATGTGGAACTGCCGACCTTTGATATAGCTTCAGATGCTCTTGCTACCTTCAAGGTCAGTTTTAGTAACACTCTGCATTTGGCTTTTACTTATGTTCATGCTGTAGACTCCAGAATTATGTTCATGCATTCTCCTATATTTACTTATGGACAATTTTTGCAGGACTTGCTTATAAAGCATGAAACTGTGGTCTCTGAGTTTCTGATTTCACATTATGATCAGGTCTGCTAATAAGTTCTTCATGTACCAACTCAGTTGTTCATTGATTAAATTTTCCCAAATCCAACTTAGTGTGATAATTTGCTGGAAAGTTGTTATGTTAGTTGGGTAAGATGTTTCGGCGTGCTCTGTCAAGTTGTCTGATTGAAGAGTGTCGTTGCAGTTCTTTGAGCTCTATGAGAAGCTACTGACATCTCCAAACTATGTAACAAGAAGACAATCCTTGAAGGTTAGTTCTATCAGTAATCTACATTTAGCTTCCGTCTCAAAGTTTCTGTCTTTTATAATTGCATTCATGTCAATTATTGTTTAGATTCTCTCGGATTTCCTTTTGGAATCCCAAAATCTGCAAACAATGAAGCACTTCATTCTAGAAGTTCGATTCTTGAATATTATGATGGCACTATTAAAGGTACATGATTTTTCATCATATTTCTACAACTCTAGTTTTACTAGCTTATTGTATGTTTCTTAAAGTATATTTTAGGTTTTTGTGCTACTATTTCATGGTTTCTATGTTTTCCAATGAGATCTTTAATATTTGGTATTTTTAATGGTTGGGGATCCTGTGCATATGTTCAGTAATGTGCAAAATGATAGAGGAGTTTGATTCTATTTAAATTATATATAGATTCATATCCAGATGCCTGTTAAGAGGGCGACAAACTTATATTAGTTCCAGAGAATCTTTCCATAAATGGTTATGCTGCTTAGTTCTGGTATATAGCTCATATGAGTGGGCACAAAATGTGTTTTACCCTTTCTGTCCCTTATTTCAGTAAAATTGCATCAGATCCTGACAAATATAATTTATTAAAATCCTCTCCCTCTTAACCACTTGACCGGCAACCCCTATCTGCAACCTCTCTCTATTTTCTCTATCCCCACCCTCGGTTCACAATCCAACACTTGATGAGGAGTTTAATCACTGGTAACATATAAAATTTGTCCTGTCCATTAAGACCACAAAATCAACAGGAGTCTTCGGCATCTAAATAAAGATACATATTGAAGCTACTTAGTCACCAGTGTCTAGATAGTGGATCTTTGATTTGATGATGGTTTCAAAGGTAATTAATCCTATACTATTTTATATGATTTGATGTCTTAAATGTTTGGCTACATTAAGAATCAAAAGGATTAGAATGTGGCTAAAGCTCATTTTTCCAGGCCTTAAGAGTTTGACACTGCATGCACAGCTGAATGTTTCTTTCTTCACATGGACGGGTGAAAGTTGTCCTGATTTAAGAAATATCTGCTGATAGACTGTTTTCTTAATATCCTGTAAAAAGATAATTGACTTCAGCTGTCAACACTTCATCTAGTTATTTTCTGCTTGAACTAGGGAACCTCCAGAAAGAGAAGAGAATGCCTATGAACTTTGAAATCTGTTTGCTTGGAATGACTGCCAAAATTTCTGCTCCATAGTTGGCTATAGAATGTTTAAATATGTACCTGATGTCTTGAAATTGATTTCTGGGATAATAGTTCTTTTATGCTGTTTCTGTTTCATTTGATATCATTGGTTTGGGGTGTTTATATTAAGTTTCAATTGTCATATATGTCCTAATTTTATGTGTACATTTTTGTGTTCTTGTCCATGTGCCATGTTCTTTTCAGGACACAAGCAAGAATATCCAGATTTCTGCCTTCCACATTTTTAAGGTAGTTTGTCGCTCACATCCTTTTGACACATTTTATGCTACATTTTTTCTAATTGTATGTTCCAACTAGAAACCTGCTGACAGTGGGTATTTCTTATGTTTTCCTATCTTCTGATGTTTAACATGAAGATGAACCATAAAATTCAGGATTCAGTTTTGGTTAACTAATTGGTTTGAAGTCATATATTATTCACAGTTGCTTATGGTTCCTTGTATTGCCTTAAAAAGTATTTCGATTTTGTATCTAAACTCGATCTGACTACAGCTTGAATGTGTGCATTTTCTCTCTATGGCACATTTTCATAGTATTTTGCTAGGGTTTCTGAAAGGGTTATTTGCTATTTAACCAGGAAGATGATGTGTTCTTGATATAAATAGCAATAGGTTTTTAACTGAAGCCTAAGCTCCAGGAATAAGATGGGTTCTTTCTATTATTGACAATGGTTTTTTAATGGTTTAAGAGACAGTTGTTATGCAATATCGGCTTCCTACTAATAAATGTTCTTGTACAATTCTTTTTCTTGAAATTAGGTATTTGTGGCTAATCCAAACAAGCCACCGGAAATTATCAATGTCCTGATAGACAACCATGAAGAACTTTTGATGTCACTGCAAAATCTTCCTATGAGCAAAGGTAAAATTCTCTGTCATTGCATCTGTTCTTCGACAAGCTATCCATCAGACATGTTCATGCACAAAAGAGATTGGAAAATATCAGTATGGTTAGGCCAAAAAGGAACAAATAAATCATCATTCTTTTTACTTTCACATGCTCCTACCTCTGTTTTCCCCTCCACAACCAATAAACACATGAGCCGCTGATAAATAAGATACATCTTTGAGTAGTAGTTTCTCTCTGACCGGCACTTGTATCAGCTGACAACTACTACTTTCACTTTGTGTGTTACTGTAGGTGAAGATGATCAATTTGAAGAGGAGAAAGATCTAATCATCAAGGAGATCGAGAAACTTTCGGGTCTATGAAATGCCAGTACATAGGTCTGCCTTCCTAATTAATTATATATATCTACTTTATTTGATTATAATGTTTGCGAGGTGTTCATGATGGCTCTCATTCATAAAGGTATTTTAATGTTTAATTAAACCTGGTTTTAGATCAACACTAATGGAGATGGGTGTATCTTTCTCTATCTGTGTGTGCTAATCAATAGAACTGTGGTGACCCCAAGGACGAGATAGGACATAGCAACTCTTTTGTGAAATCACTGTGGAACTTGTTACATAGATAGGACAACAGAACTCTGGTTGGTAAACCTGTTTGAAATCACTATGGAACTCTTACGGAACTGCTGTTGATATGCCCGTACAAAGGACGTAGCAAACAAGTTTGGTATTGTTCCAGTGAGTCGTTACTAGGAACAAATGGTGAAAATTAAAATGACAATAGGATATGAGTGCCAAAAAGGATCAATATAGTTGTTGAAAGTTGCATCAAGTTGATGTATGAAGAGATAATAATGCACACAAAAAAAGAGACCGTTCGAAGGATATAATTGCAATTCTGATGATATTTATATGAGCCAAACTTCTATGCCTCTTATCATCCCAAGAAAAAAAGGGAAGTAGTGTACCTTCATTAACTATCGAATCTATTTAATCGGATTGTTTCAAGATTGATTGATCTGATTTGATTAATCAGTTTATAATTTTAAATAATTTTTTTGTTCAATTGGATGATAATATAATATTTATGAAATTAAACCCATGTTTAATTAATCGATTAAGGGTTTAAGATAATTAATTCAATAGAGTTGATTTTTTAATCAAAATTAATTTAAATCAATTTTAACCAAAGAAGGATATCCCAAATCAGAATCATTCATAAAATCAATTTGGTTCGTATTTATTTTTTTGTTTGATTTAAATACCCTTGGGTCCCATAATGGATCGTTCCGTATGGGTGAGAGGGTGGCGAGTTACGGAGGAGATGAGTTTTTATTTGTTTTTGGCGCGGAGGTTAGATTCTCGGGGCGAGATTCTGGCGGACGCTTCTGCTGCCACCCCTCTCCCATCCCCACCGCCCCCCCCCCCCCTCCCCTCCTCCTCCCCCCGCTCCTTCCCTCCCGATCACACATCATGCTTTGGATGAATACTCAGCAATGTGCTCTTATGGACGGTAAGCCAACTCATCTAATCCATACCAGCAGGACACAAATCTACTTCTCAGAGCCAAAAAGAGAAAACCAGCAATACATGCTAAACCATAAGCACATTAAAACTCTACCCACTCTTGTCTACGAGAACACAGTTCACTGGATCACAGTTGCCTTGCTCCATATTCTGACCTAGAGAAGATTGCTTATGTACACCATCAATGGATAACACATCCAAACCCATTTCTCGTCTTGCAGAATCCGCAACCGTATATTCAAGCTTTCAGCAAAGAATACAAACTCGGGAAACCATAAATTCGCAGCCAAAATCGAGGAAATCTGTAACATAATCCCCAATAGTTTCCTACATGGAAGAAGCAGCTATTTCAGAATATTCAGAATATCGGCGAAGCAACAACAACATTCCATAAAGTCGAATCCTAGTAACAGATTATCTTTCCGCTACATTCAAAAGTCGTCTTGCCAATGTCTTGAAACATATTCAATTTTCTCTAGCAACAAATCAGTTGTCAGTAGAGGAAGACAAGTTCTAGACAACAATACCAACAGAAGGGTTCTCAAGTCAAAGCCTCTCGCTCAAATCTCTCATCTTATGGTGCTAACATCTTAATTCATACAGATCCAAATAAATTAATCAAGTGCAAATGTTTCTTTTGCCTAAGAAGAATTAGTTACGTAGTCTGATTTGCATTCTGTCCTTCAGAAAATTAACTGTCATAAAGCAACAAAAAAGCATTTCTACTAGTCTATGGGAATATTTTAAAAAGACAGTCCTAGTGTGACAAACTAACAGATGATACGGTACACAAGTATGAATAAAGCCGGCGACGTAACACACTTACATGCGCTATGCTAAATAATTTGTGACATAATCTGGATATGCAATACATGATTCTCCATACACCAGGAAGAAAATAGTGGATTGCCACACAACAATTGGTTCAATATACTTGTTGCGTTGCACATCAATCCACACTATTATATATATATATATATAATAGTAGCTTCGTGTGAGATGCACAAACACAATATGTGACACGCGTAAAGGGATACTATCATAAGATATGAATCTAAAAGAAGAGACATAGAGTCGAACGTTGTCACAAGCATAAAACATCGAGTATCAGAAGAGGCTAGAGAATCAAGATGGATAAATGAATTACTTTGATGTAAAAGCATATATAACAACAGATCTCCAACTTTAGTATCACGTACAATATATTTAGTTTACCGATCACTGAAATAGAAAGTTCTGAGCAAAAAGATCAAGAACAATTTGCATGAAGCAGAAACATTTCTAACACATGTTAGCACAAGTGGTAGACAATTGTAGTATCTAATTTCGAATGAAGAAGAGTAGACAAAATAAAGGCATTTCACTGACAAAATAAAAGAACTTGGAGTACATTCAAAATGCCCCAAACAATTACCAATGACCGCAAGCAACCATTATGCGCTTAACTAAAGTACACAACCCATAAACCGACACATGCGTTCATAACAGAGGTACCCATGGTCTAGCATCGGTAGCTGGTTGGTCCTAGCATTGACGCATCTGCAGCAGGTCAAGATAATCAAAAGTCAAACATTTCAAGGAAGCTAAAATAAGTAGTTCTTTTTTTCTCACTTCGACAAAAACTTCAGAATTTACTTTTCGGACAAAAACTTCAGAATTTAATCTATCCAAATGCTAAAGATTTTTTCTATAAACATATTAACTATGAAGACTGAAAAAGAAACAAATTCTGCATAATTTATCAAAAATAAAGAAAGAAAGCATTCGAGCTTAGACATTGTAAACATCTTTACCTTGAGTTGATTCAGGTATCCTTGCGGCCACTATCAGCAAGTACCAACAACTCCCTCTTCCTTAACAAGCCCACCTTGAGAAGCTTTGAGGGCTCCTGTTTCATCCCTCACCACTTGACCCATGGGATTGGGGGCATGAGCCAAACTAGTCAACCTACCCTTCGCCTCATCGGCCATGACATGGTTCTGCACCCCTATCAACGGATCCGCCTTATTCGTAGCTTCCACGGTGCCCTGAACTGGTGTCTGCGCCATCCCTAGAGGCTCCTGAAACCTCATCCATCTATCCCGCTCTCTGTTTTGAACTCTCTTCTGTCCCACCATGGCTGCAACTGTGCTACTCAACTTCGGCATCTTTTTCTTTGGGTCCATGACTTCAGGTCTGGGATCCGGTGCTGCAATATGATCGGTTTCCTTGTTCTTCTTCTCCTTCTCGGTCTGCGACAACAGAAGAACCTTTTCGAGGGCTTCCCTCGCTCGCTTCCTCGCAACCGCTGCCTCCCTGACCTTCCTCTCCGCGTCTGCCCTGGTGGCCGCGGCCGCCCTGCCCATGGACACAGCCGCCAGTTTCGCGGCGGCCAGAAGCACCTTAGCCGACTTGAGATCTATTGATTTCTCCGCCACGAGCGAGAAGTAGGACGAGGAACCACCAAGGTCGGAGCAGCTAGGGCAGACGAAGGATGCGGCGGGATTCGGGAGGCAGGCGGAGTGGGCGACGGCGGGGCAACCGGAGCAGCGCACGACGGGGGATGTACCGCCGTCGAGGAGGAGATCGAAGCAGGAGGTACAGAAGGCGCCGGGGTGGTAGCGGAGGACGCAGGAGGTGCAGAGGCGGCAGAAGACGGTGCGGTGGCGGACGTGGTGGAGCGGCCAGGGGTCACGAGCGCCACACCCGTCTCCGCCGCATCCGGCTGGCCGGAGGTCCCTCTTCACCTGAGCGTGCGTCGTCATGGCCGCCGCACCATCACGATTCACGGCCTCGAAACCCTATAACAAGAGAGATCTCGCGGCGTGGACGTTAGCGTTGAGGCCTCCCCCAAATCAATCAATCGAGAGAGAGAGAGAGAGCGCAATCTGTCGCAATTTCGGGGATTCTTCTCCCCTCGTCTTTGAGCTTCGTTTTAGGGTTTGGGGTTCTCAAACGGCTCACCGTGGTCCGGTGCGGCCACGAGCGAACTCGGTGGGACCAGCAATCGAGAGAGTAGCCCGTCGGGTGCGCGTCGTTGGGTCAGTTTTCCGCAGTCAAAAAGCTGCTAACCTCGTGCAATGCACGTGATTTTACCGTAGGTTTCCGAAGACGTTCTCCTCGATGTCTACGTAATTAGGCTCAGTTCGATCTCAGCCACGTGGCTTCATTCCGTGTGTGTGATCACTCCAATCTTGGATAACCAACGGTTAGATGAGAGGAAACCAGTATCACGTGCAGTTCGGTACAATGGACTCGACGAGATCACAAAACGGTTCGGCCCAATCCCCAGTGTGCCGTTGTGATCGAAGGATCCCAAGAGAGGAAGCAGGGGAGGTGATCACCGTCGCCTTTTCCCCGTAGCCGGAGCACTAATAATGAAGCAGAAGATGAGACCCTTCAAAGACGAGTTCTCCTTCCGTTCGCCCTCCTCTCCTCTCGATTCCCCTTCCCCGATTCCATAGAAAGTTCTTCATTTCTTCTCTTGTTTCTTCCCGTGTGTGGCAGAGGAGCGGCTCGCGGAATCGAGGGATATCCTCGCCAAGTACCCCGATCGAGTGCCGGTAATGACCTAGCCTTCTTTGACTCTTGATTTGCCTCAAATCTATCGCGTATTAATGGGTGGAGATGGCGAAGATTTCCACTTGCTCCTATTTGGGAATGATCGTGGTTGCGTCACGTCAATGTTAGAGTCTTGCTGAGCATATTTTGGGTCTTAATTCTACCGATGCCAGTAGCATAGAAAAAGCCCTAATTTTGGGCTTAATTGCGAGAACTCTATAGTCATTATAAATAGTAATTACTACATGTTAAGAATCATGTGAACCGTGTTGTGATTAAGGTGTATTTAGTTTCTATAGTCATTATACATAGTAATTACTACATGTTAAGAATCATGTGAACCATGTTGTGATTAAGGTGTATTTAGTTTCTATAGTCATTATACATAGTAATTACTACATGTTAAGAATCATGTGAATCTTGTTGTGATTAAGGTGTATTTAGTTTCTGGTGTGAGTCAAACACCGGCACATTTCACCAATATAGCTTCCATGATAGTTGCCTTATAGCTATTTGATTTTTCATTTTGCTTCATCGGGTAATTGTTGATAGGTTCTCGAGGAGTGCTCTCCCGGATATGGAAAAGAGAAAGTAAGTCAAGTGTTTCCTCAACCATATAGTAGCACTTCATCATGTAATAGTCAAATTTGCTGCTTTTTGTTTTTTTTATCATTACATACTTCTAGTTATTTTATTTTTGTGTGTGTGTGGAAGAACTTTTTTTCCCCTTTTCATTATTCTTTGCTTGCATTGTAGTTCTAGTTGTTTATAGGATCGCACTGTTCAAACTTTAAGTGTGCCCTTAACTATGGTTATTTTGTACATTCAATATGCCATGTTGTTAGATGTATTTTTGTTAAAGCAAAACTGCAAGCATCCATATAAATGCAACTGTTGAATATTTTGCTCATTTGAATCTCATGTGGTAATATAGTGGTGATGAGTTCTCAGCTACTGTGCAAAGGAATAATAGGTCATTTTGTCATATAGTTACCTTTTTCTTAGGCTATGTTAATCTTGTGTATTGTAAAGGTATTTAATATATTGTCAAATGGAAGAAGAATGAAGTAAATTGGCTATGGTAGAGATAATCCCAGGCTATAGCTTCATTTAGTCAGTGAGGGACCTCTGGCAATGACTTCTTTGACCTTCTTCTACCTCTCTTTTCTTTTCTTTTTTTTCCCAACATGAAAGAAGAATTATATTATCTTATGGAATGGATACAATATAAACCAAGTGATTCTGAAAACAAGATGGATACTAGTGAGTAGGATAACCTCCACTCCAGAATTTACAGGATGGGTAGCTGGACCAAAATTGGCTGCCTAATTGGAACTCTGGACCGTTCCCTACAAACATGTATTTTGAACTCCCAAAACACATTCCAGGATACCAAGAATGACTCTTATAATACAAGCAATAACCCAAGTATGCTTGTCATTGTTGTTCAACATGTCAACCAAAACATGCAGGTTCTACCTGTAGGCAATGAATGCCAGGCATCCCTTCTGCATTCATTCCTCGATGTATTGTGCTCCACAAAACAGAAGAGCTATCAGCACTCAGTTTATAACATCCCTGTTGGGTCTTTCTCATCTACATGCTCTACAAGGCATCAGTTATAGCCTGGGATTGATTTTTCTTGTTGTTGTTATCTTTTCCTGGAAGTCATGCATATTTGCTTATGTTATCACTGTTCTCTCATGATGCTCAGGGTGGATACTTGTTATGTTATCAATGTAAGGACATAGCTAGGGAACAACAACAAATCATGGTTTTCAACTACTTATGCTGATTACATGGATCATTTCCTACCATTGAGTTCTTATAAAGCAATATTACTAGTTGATCAAAAGGACATAAGATGAGTAGGATACTTGAATCAACACATAAAAGATGAGTAGAATACTTGAGAGTCAACACATGTTTACTGGGGGTCAAACCCTTATTGTTGCTAGGAAATAATGATCTAAACTGTCTTCCTACAAAAGAAATTATTTGGTGATGTGCATATGGATTTCTCTTGTCTAGAGATTTATATATAAATGACCTTCTTATCGCCTTTACCATCCTTCTGCAGATATCTGGTGCCGAGAGACATGTCTGTTGGGCAATCCATTTACATATGAAGTGATCCTGGGAAAGCCCTTTTTGTGTTTGTCAAAAATACCTTACCACCAACAGGCACTAGTCTGTATTGTCTTCTTCATGCATTCACCACAAGATCGATTCATTTCTGGTCATGCGTGCTTCTCCATAACTGATTTCACAGCCACACTTTTGGATTCCATATACGAGTCATACAAAGATGTGGACGGCTTCCTGTACATGTCTACAGTGGCGGAAAGATTTTTGGTTAAGTAAATATTGATATATATCAATGATCTATATAAACAGTGATGTGTAAATGATGATGATGGGGATGTTTTATTCAGGGCTAATTATATATTATGCTCTATGGTTAGTTATATTTAACGTCTTAGCCTTTACACTTTAAAAAATACATTGACATTTTTATAGTTACGAAAGTGAAACATCTAGATTCATTAACACTAATGATGTTAGTTTTACCAATAGAAACACGAAAATAAAAGATAAAAAGATAATTTTAACGTTCGGTGACGAATGACATCAGTGGTAGTAGATGACTATGGTGGTAGCGGACGACGGCATCGTTGGCGTTGATGTCAACATAATTACTTTGTTGCCTTCGACGATGATAAGGTCCACTCTCATCGCAACACCACTTGCCTCCACGAGGAGCGTCATGTCGATCTCATCGTTGCGCACCCTACGTCGACGTAGATGGTGGTGGCCACTCCCTATCCCCGTACACCTTTGCCATCTCATTCTTCTGGGAGTAGCGTCTCAGAATCCTCAAATCCTTCTCCCACCTCGTCATAGCTGACGATGCCTTTGCACTCCCTCTTCCTCCCCTAATCTGCTCGCACTCGAAACTCTCCATCATGCGTAAGAAGTGCTTCGTCGTCTCTCCCGACCTATTTGCAATTGTGCACGCCTTTTGCTCCAATGGCCTCCCGCACGACTGTGACGACGTGGATGAGCTCTGGTTAGTGCCCAACGCCATGCCACAGAAGGTAGCGCCCATCGTGTGGGAGGCCATTGGAGCAATTTAGTCGACAATGGACATTGTTCTCTATGGCACACTGTCCATCGTGTAGGAGGTCATTATAACAATTGGGTTGGCAATGGACGTGATGCCATAAAGGGCAACATCCATCATACGAGAGGCCATTGGAGCAACTGGGTTGGCGATGATTGTTGCCCTCTATCGCATGTCATCCATCGTGTGAGAGGTTAATGGAGCAATTGGGCCGACGATGGACGTCACCCTCTGTGGTGACGCATTGGGCACTAACCAGAGCTCATTCATTTCATCCCTCGACGTGGATGAGTCGAGGGAGGCGATGGAGAGTTCGAAGTGGGAGCGTACCAGGGGAGAGAGGGGAAGGAGGGGGTAGGCAGAGACATTCTTAACGGCAATAGGATGAGAGAGAGATTTGAGGATTCCGGGATACTGCTCCTAAGAGAATGAGACTGCGAAAAAGTCGAAGGATGGGGAGCGACCCCCACCATATACGTTAGGTAGAGCGGGAAATGATGAGGTTAGCAATGTGTTCCTCGTGGAGGCATATGACATCACAATGAGAGACGACCTTATTATCGTCAGAGGTAGCCAAGTAACTGCATCGTCATCGATGCTAGTGACATTGTTGTGCGCAACCACTAACATCGTCCGAGATGTTTTACTTCCATAATAATAAAAATGCCAATGTAAAAATCAAAACACAAACTACAAAGGATAACATGTAATTAACCAGTTTTATCCGGCTGATGACTGCTGTACCTGTGCAGACTAAGTTCTGCTCTTTTGGTCGGTGGCTAGAATACTGATCGGTAAGACTCGGTTCTTCTCGATAGGAGCGTTTGGCGACGACTGTTAGAAGCAGCAGCAGCAGCAGGTACCACGCACCTTATCTTTTTTCCTATGCAGATAGGCACCTTCATGAATCACACAAGCTTTCACATCAGACACTTCAAAAAGGAACCTTAATTTATTTCCATGATCAAATTAACTTTGAAGCTCAACAATCATGTATTCTAATGTTCACATGTCAAATTTCTCACTGAAGCTACACATTGTTCCTGAAGCATGGTTTTGATTAGCAAGACAATGAAGGGTAGTAAAAGAAATGATCGATGCAATGGTAGTTATGCAGCAGACATGACACAGTCAATAGCTTCTTTGCAAATTCCTGTCATCGTGGCCTCCGGTCCATATACCTGCAACAGAAAGTCATTGGATGAGCATATGGCCATCGAATTCGATAAGCGTCTCCCCTCATAGAGAAGATGTGCATCGAGTTACCTCCAGAGGAACTCCGAGCTCCTCGCCCACTTTCCTCATTTTTGCCAGACCAGTCTGATAATTTGGTCCCCCTCTTCTAACATAGATGTGCATCCTTGCTGCCTTCAGCTTTGATTCCTGTGAATAAATATGGAAGAAGTACATCATGAGTTGGAGAAGATACAAAACGGCTGTAATTTGGTGAACTAACCTTCTCTTTCAGTGCCCTGATGATGCCATTGAATGTAGCAGCAACGTCAGTAAAGTTTGCTATACCTCCTCCAATGAGAAGAGCTCTCTTTCGGCCATCTGGATCGGCGGTTGCACACTGATACAGAGAAAAACATCGTGTTCAATGTCGATGCTAAGGAGAAGTCGAACAAAGAATGAACCCAAAAGAAGAGAAACAAGAAGGATGAGGGAGGGAATTCATACATCAAGAACGACTCTGGCATATTGAAGAACCTCTTCCTCATTTGGAGCACCACTGTACTCCGCATAGTTTCCAAGTTCAGATGCATAGCCCAGATCTCCGACCTAATAAACGATGAATTCAAATTTCAAGGTAGAAATTTCTGTCATAAGGCTTAACAGACTGAAGCAATCTAATGTGATCAAAGTCCTACATAAATTTTGCGAAAAACTGAGATGTGATGGAAGCAAGCTAACCGTATCAGCATAAATGACACTAGCACCACCACCAGCTACCATTGTCCATATGCGTCCTTTTGGATTTAGAACAGTGAACTTCAAGGAGGCACTGGTCTGCAACAAAGTAATCAAAATCATTTAGTTTGCTCAAAACGGAACGGAAAAACATCATGATTACAACTCCAACACACAAAATTGGTTGGTTTGTTAGAACAGGATAGGATTTGTACAGCCAGAAGAAAATTAAATGATATATGCAATCTCCGATCCTGTGCAAGGTCTAGCATATTCTAAAAAAACTACGTTATCTATATAAAGAAAACAGTATCAAATCAAGCATAAAGAATTCTCATGACCTCTTGCACATGTCCTGCATCTTCTGACAAGAAGATGCTAGATGTCACCAGAAAAGCTCCATAAGGCAGTATCAGTTGGTCAATGAGTAATTACCGATTGAGTTGAGACAGCTTATAGAGGTATCTCAAAGTAACAATAATGGATTGGCAAAAAGAAATGTAAATGCTTTACTGGATATCAGAAACCCTCAGTCCTGCAGCTGTTCCTTTAAAGGTAATGGTGAATTCCTAAACCTTACAGCCGATGGCTCATTGAACAGATCTATCTTTACATTGTAGCATGCTGGTTCACCATTAGTATCATATATAGAAAAGTTAATCCGTATGATTGCAATTATAAATTGTTGCAGATTTTACAGCAAAAGAAGAGAAGCAACTAAACAGATACAGCATGGAAACATACACAGAATATCAACAAAGAAAGCTTAAACTACATAACAGTTGTCATGCACAGATTAACAATTAATGTTTAAAACCATTCTCACTAATATTTTATGGTCAATATACCATAAAGGTTGAATGTAGAAAGAAAAATATCAAAATGCAAATCCTTTTTCATCATCATTATTGTGTTCAAAATATACTTGAATAGCATAAGAAAGAAGCTGTTGTATGACTGGAAAAAGATATCCAAATCAAAAATCACCATCTCCTTCCTTTTTTTAAAGGACAAAGAAAAAAAAACCAAAGATCCCCTCCAGACGTCTTAAGCCCATAGTCATAGCATCAAATAAGTGACCATCAAAGGCTGCAAAGAATTACAAATAAGACCTCTTAGACTTCCCCCAAAACTCTCATATACCTAAGCCACACGAGTTCACGATATTTTCATAATCAGATGCCTCCAAAAACATACATGTCCACAAGTAACTCACTGCACTACAGTAGCTGATAGATATAATTTGTTCTTACTGCACTACAGTAGCTCATAGATATAATTTACTTTTATATCATCCAGAAAGTGAAAACCAAACTTCAAAATGTCCAGGAACAAGAAGAAACAATGGGGATGGATCAAAGCACAACAAACCAAATACAATTCAAACAGCAGGCAAGCTAGTTAGCTTTAGAAAAGTTCAAGTAACATTATCAATCCAATTAATATCATTTCCAGCATTTTCATGTCTGATAAAAACCAAAACTACTGATAATTCTTTTCTAAGATTTATATCTGCACTCAAATTCAGTTTTGATTCAACAGATGGCATGATTTGGTTTGGAGGTCTCCAAAAAATTTAAAAAGCTCGTTGCATAAAGTTTATTACGAGTAAACTGTTGGACCAGCTAAAATGTCAACAACATCCATCATAATGCTAAATACAAATGATAAGCTAGAGCACAATGAAGTTGGATCTCAAAAGAGGTGAAACAATAAGGAAAATGAAAGAGTACAAAGCAATGCGCCAAACTGTAGAGTATACATGACCACACAAAATTAAGATGTTTCTAATAACATGGGCTATTATAAATACAAAACTTGTCAACTTCCTGTAAAAGGTACCAATTAAATAGAAATGAAAAGATGCAATCATCAATGCTGCTACCTTCTCATCGAGTTCATGAACAAATTTTTCTGTAGGGCTCAGGACTCTTCCAAAAGGAAGTGGGAAGTCAATGCCTCCCCACCTACACAGCGTGTTAAATTTCATCGAGAAGTTAGTCAAAGAATGTCTTCCATAAGCCAATCTTCAAGTGAAAGAATTATAGCCTACTTTTTGAAGTTCTTGAAAGCAGCTGTATCATCCAATTCTCCTCGCATATCCAGTGGGTATGGTTCACCATTTACCAAAGTAAATGGGTTCATCTCTATAAAACTGAAATCCAAATCTGTAAAAGATGCAAGGGACCAAATCAATGCTAACTATGAATCATGAGCACAAAAATGAAACAAGGGGTGAACCAAAAAACATATCTACAGATTAAGGACACTAAGTAGCAAATAGAAAGATCTATTTAAATATGTCATCAAGAAGAAGACTTCTGTAATAACCTATGAACAGTCTACTTCTTAACATATGTGCATTACCACCTTCTATATCTATATATTGCATATAACATATTTGGAGACAAGAACATAGAAAACAGTATTGTGTGGGAATCTATTATTAGGTGAGCATATACAGTCAGAGATGTTTAATTTCCTGGCTTACCTTGGAACACAGTAAAAACTCCCTTAATAAAGTCCCCTATCTTCCCTCGTACCTGAGCCAATTAATGCAACAAGGCATCCTAGTTATAGCAACAATGAAGTATATCACCATAGTATATAATTTCTGATGGTTACTAGTATAATAAGAAAAGCAAGCAAGCGATAATTTGATGTATAGCTACGAACGAGTGCACCTCACCTCCAATGGAAGCGTTGCGATCAAAGGAGCACATGCCTCGCCTGTCATAGGCTTCTCTGTAGGAAGATATACCGTCTTGACCTTGTCCCAGTTCTCCTCTATTTCAATGCCTCCACACTCTGAGAAGCTGACGGTGCAACCCAGCCTCTCGGACACAATAGAGAGGTAGTATTCTTGATCGTGGGGAACAAATGGCTCGATTATGAACGTGGTGATCGGAGCCTTGCACCCTCCCATCTCAACCTTTGAGCAAAAAGAAAGTATATTAGATTCCATCACACGGTTATCTCATTGCATAAGAAGATCATAAAACATCATAGATCACCTCCACTCCCAGACGTTCCTTGACAAACTGAGCCGCCTGAGCCAGATCTAGGTTGAGAGCCACCAAACCGCTCTTTCCACGCTTGCCGAACAGCATGTCGGGCTTCACGACCAACTTCATGGACGAAAGCCATGGTTCCTTGTTCACCAACTCATTGAAGTCCGTCGATTCCGTCACCTACATCAACTCAACGATCACGAAAAATAGTCTGAAACCCCTCATTTTGAGGAGCAATTTCGACCGACGCGCGACAACTAGAACGCGTTCATCATCCCGTCCAAAGAAATCAGATTCAAACTTCACAGGAAACCATACGAATCGATCATCGAGAACATAAAACGACCAAACAACCCCGGAAACGGACGATCGTAAGAGATCGATAGACCGAGGCTCTGTTATCGATTGGGGACGGATGAGAGCACCTGGACGGATCGGATCTGGAGATCGATGCCGGCGAGACGCTTGAGGTGCTCCTTGAGGAGACGCTTGGAATCGTACTCCCGGATCTTCTTCCTGGCCATCGCCTCCCTTCTTCGGTTCTTCCGCCCGTGGCTCCAACGGACACGATCACCACGCCCCTAAGCAACGCTAGACATCGCTTTAAATAACGTTCGGAGATGATCAACTTGGAGTATTGGACGGCCCAGATTCGTTTGGCGGGTAGGTGGGCGCTTCGCATCGATGGGAAAAGACGGGTTTGCTTTGGCGGACGGTGGCCAATGCATCCACCTACCCCTCGGCGGTCGCTAATTGCCGCCGCATAGTTTAATTAATAGTGGAAACTTTATGCGAGATCCGACATCCACCGTCGGTATCGTTCAGGAAAACTATATGAACCGTAGGATTCGGGTGCGCAAATATTGTGCAGGTTATGTATGTCCCACTTTTTTCTTTGTTTTAATCGAACCGTTCATCTGACGTGATCGAATTAATTTGGAAAAGATAGACGGTGGAGATTAGAAAGTAAGGTGGGAGTACCGTTTTGGAGGGATTACTTAGTAACTCTTTAAATCATGTGTTGGGAGGGTTAGGTGGCCTGTTAGTGGTGGTTGGGAACTGGATCCTCTCCAGTTATGTTTTAAAATAGGATCTTCCAGTTGTATCGTGGCGATGGCACAGGACACTGTCCGCTGCGTTGGTAGGCGCACGTGCTGTGATGGAAGTTCTCGATTGGGCCGCAAGAAAGCATCTGAGCCAATTTGTAGATCCGAATTAAAAGTGGCTAAACTGATTACTTTTTCTATTTATTTCATCATTTGCTTATTTGGCATTTGAGTAATGGATTATTGATGGTGTTAAAAGAAAAAAAAATCATTAACGTCTTGAGACATGCTCCAGACCCATATACATAAAGTTATCCAACGTGAAAATATTAAACTCCTGAAATGTCACTTGCATGAAGACTGAAATCGAGAAAGGTATTCCGATCCGATCTTCTTGACGTTAAGTTAATAACATGAAGTATATGAGTGTAGATGTGAGTGGTTGAAAAAATAATCTCTTTTTTCATTGTGTTGAAAATCATATTTTATATCTAGTCATAAAGAATAAAATATTTTATGAACGATTCCACGAAGAAGTAGCATTTAATAATCTCCAACGACCTTCCTAACCTATAACCATTTATATTAGACTATTGTTCACATGGGCAAACGGGTGAAAAGTGACATTCGTCTTCTTCTTTTACCATGGACATCACGTGAAGATTATATATTAGATGATGATTAACCGGTAATATACTTTCTATATGACCAATATAATAAAGAAATCGATACGTTTAAGAATCTTATATTTTAATGATATAAACTAATGTGGACCTCATGAAAACTAATCAAACTACATCCTTGTTCCTTCTACAAATTGTCACCATATTTTCTAAACACCTTTGTTCTCTTTTGTAGATGCAAAATATCTCCCTGCTAATAAAGAAAGTCAATAGTATCAAACTTTAACCAGCATTTGATAAATGTAAGAATATCTTCAAATAAAATTTGCATTATCTTCTAGCAGTCAGCATGACACAATTAATTAGTTGATACATTAGAAGTCAACTTTTTGTTATCTAGATATTACTTTCTTGCACTTGTCCAACTTTTATTTATTACCCTTACCCCTTCCTCTTTCTTCTATCCCTTGGTTTCACTGTTTTTTTTTTTTTTTCTCTTACCGTCTGTTATTTTATTCGTGCTCTGGATGGAGAATCAACACGATTATCTTTGAGATATGAGCTTATCTATATAAGATGATCGGAGTCGAAGAAGATTCGATTGGGGGAGATTCCGATGTACTGCTTGTATGTTCGAGATGGGACTTTGATGATCGATCATATTTCTGAGTCTCTTAGGGATTCTAATATGTCAGGATACATCTTGGTTTCATTAGAGATCGTGTATAAGCGGTCAATAATAGAGAAAGTTCTCCATCTAACCTTTCCTATGATATGAAACAACAAAAGTTTTCGGTCCAAGATTTTCATATAAATTTAGGGAATTAGCCTTTATACGTGAATAGTCAATGAAGGGAGGCTAATGATTGATCCAAATAGACTTGTATATTCTTTCGAGATTTATTCATGTCAATGACGGAGAAAATTCTCGATCTAACCCTTTCGATAAAATTAATAGAAGTTTTCGATCCAAGATTTTCATTTAAGCTCGGGAGATTAATCTTTATACTTGAATGACTAGTGAAGGGAGACTAATGATTGATCCGAGTGGATTTTTATGTCCTTCAAAAGTTTATTCCGCATCATTAGCGAAGGACGATTGCAAGTACATCACTCATCAGAGCGTAAGATAAGCGGATAATAATCGTTGCACTAAGCGAAAAGAGAGAAATAGGCTTTGCCATCAGGAGTTCTCTTCCCACGATGAGTTACCAAGTGAGTTAGCATATCACTGCTTATGTCGGAGAACGTTCTTTGGCGTTCCCATGAATCGTTTCTGCAGAAGTCGTACATCTACGTAGATTCCAGTGGATGCGTGTCTTGGCACAAGCTTCATCTTTATAGGATAGGAGACATTAATTTGATGCTTTGAGATGCGTGAGACGAACTCGTGATTCGTATCTCTCGACCGATCGGACAATTTTATGGGCGATTTTATGAAAAAGTCCTTTGAACTTTCACTTATTCTCACTTATAACCGTGACAGCCAAATGTTGCATAGAGAGAGGCCTTAAGTGGGAATAAAACCCAAAGGGAGCCTTAATTGTGAATATATAGTAGCAGAAGAGGTGAAATGTCACCGGGATCTGTAAATTAAGTTTATACGAAGGTTTCAATTGAAAATTTTAAACCCCGACGTTCACACCCTCAGTAAATAAAAAGCCCGTAAAGGTTTAAAGCGAAAAAATACTAGAAAAAGACAAATGAAAGTTCGACCTCGTGTTCACACGAGTCTCATTTCTCTCCTCAACCCCCGAGGCGAGAGTGCGAAGGTCGAGAGAGAGAGAGAGAGGGGGGAACGTCAAGTCTTCGATCTCTTGATGATCTGTTTCCCAGTGATTCTCGTTGCCTGATCGGTGGCTGAATTTCTCGTCGGTGAGAATCGCAGCCCGAACTCTTCTTTCTTATTCTGTTTAACAGGTTTTTAGGTTTGAGCTTGCTATGATCTTCTCCCAGTTGTTGATCTTATGGATCCGTGCTCTCTCGACCTTTTGTGGTACTTTCTATCCGTCTTTGTGTTCAGATCTGTAACGATTTCGACTGTCAGAGCAGATCGAAGGAGATCTTATTAGGGTTTGACGCTTTACATTTTTTGGTCCTTTGTTGCCTATGGAAGCTCGTTGCTTAAACCTTGTTTTTTTCCTTCTAGGTCCAGGGTCTGTGTTATGATCTGAATCAGTTGCTCTTGTTCTTCTAGCTCTTAGATTTTTTTTTTTTTTTTCTGTTTTCTCCTAATATAGAGTATTTCGTTATAGTTGCTGCAGATATGAGTTAGATATGCTTGAGCTTCCCTAGTGATCATGGAGCTCTATTTCGTTATAGTTGCCGCAGATATGAGTTAGACATGCTTGAGCTTCCCTAGTGATCATGGAGCTCTTTGTTTGACTGACGTTCGAACGTTGTTTGAGGATAGCATAATTACATGTTTGTGTTTCATGATGAAGAAGTGAAATGATTGCTGCAGAGGTCATGGATGATCTTTTATGGGAATCTTAGTTTGAGAAGACCAGTTACGTGGTTGAGAAGTTTCACAATGGATTCCCTTTTCAGTGGTATTCACGGATGGCAAGTTTGGTAAAACTGGAACCTAGATCAACCGAAATGTCTAAGATGATGCCCATTAATTAAGTGGTTGACGATTTCGTTTGTTAGTCTTTTTAAGTTGCTAAAATTAGGTGAAGCTGTAGACTGGGGATTTGGTCCTTTATGATCTGGGAGATCAGGGTTCAAGTCTTGGAAATAATCTTTCTAAATATAGAAGGAAGACTGCATACATTGATCATCCCCACACCTGATATTAACAAGAGCCTCATGAACTGGGTATGCCTCTTTTATGGGCTGGGTATTTCTGTGTGATTGTCATCTGATATTGCTTTTAGGGATATGTTTTCAAGAATGGGTTTGTTATGATGGGGACCAGTAAGTTAATTTCTGTGGCTGATTAATGATGCTGGAAATTAATGACAGTTAATTTGGTCAAAGGCAACACACATTGACTCGTCGCATGAAATTTAGTGTTCCTTTGCTAGCTTTTGCTGCACTTCATTAATTTCTGTGGATGATTAATGATGCTGGAAATTAATGACAGTTAACTTGGTCAAAGGCACCATACATTGACTCGTTGCATGAAATTTAGTGTTCCTTTGCTAGCTTCTGCTGCACTTTACTGCTGTGTTGTATCTAAATGGAAAAGATATAAGACGTAACGTTGTACTTATTTTAGCTGTTTTATTCTGTTGTTTGGTAGCTATTATCAATTCGATGTAATGTGAGCAAAGTTGAGAGTTGGTTAAACATTTTGTTGGCCTCCTCTGTTGATCTATATAAACAAGTTCTATCTTTTACATGCCTTCGGATATAAATTTGTTACTCTTTATCTGTTTGAGTATCTGCTTTGATGTAGATGTTTGTAAGCACTGTATGTTTATGAGAGCCTAATTCTCAATTATTTGTACAACATTGATCATTGCATGAGGTTCTTTTGAATTTGCATTCCAGAAATTATGCCTCAAGGCTCGTCTTAATGACATGAATTCTGGTTTCTTTATAGGTACTTGTTCTCGGGATCCGTTTCTTTTACATGAGGAACTGGTTACTGAGATCATTAAATTACCTTCTGTACTGAATGGCTTCAATTAGCTTGCCACCCTCATCAGGGCTGAAAGATACCACTGGTAGTAGTGTTTCTGTGGACACTTTGCCACATGCAATGAATGTTATGAAAATAAAAGATGATAAGGTAAGTAAATACACTGAGTGATGAATTGAACCAATACTGCTTTATCTATTTCCCATTATTGTAAGTGGAAAAAATGCTGCAATTATTTGAGAAGCAAACATGTGGATCAGTAATTATTTATACGGTAATTGTAGGAAGTGGAAGCTACTGTAGTTGATGGCAACGGGACAGAGACAGGCCATATAATTGTGACAACTATAGGTGGCAGAAATGGCCAGCCAAAACAGGTAAATCTGCTAGCTCTGTGAATATTTCCAAGTGAATTGATTCTAAAAATACCTGTTACCTGATGTTGCTCATCCAATTCATCATCATTGTTTTGCATTTGTCAGTTTCTACTCCTCCTTTGTTAACTTATTTTGGATGCCTGGCAGACTATAAGCTACATGGCTGAGCGTGTTGTCGGGCATGGATCATTTGGAGTCGTATTCCAGGTGAGTTTAGCAGTTTCCTTGTCTGCTAGAATAGTAACTTAGGATTACCTGTAGCTCTGCAATATTTTGTATTTATCTGTTCTACTAATCATTTTTCTACCTTTAGGCAAAATGTCTAGAGACGGTTGAGACAGTAGCTATAAAGAAGGTTCTTCAAGACAAGAGGTACAAGAACCGTGAGTTGCAAACCATGCGTCTTCTTGATCATCCAAATGTTGTTTGCTTAAAACATTGCTTCTTTTCAACAACTGAAAAAGAAGAGCTCTATCTTAACTTGGTTCTTGAGTACGTACCTGAGACTCTTCATCGAGTAATCAAGCACTATAACAAGATGAATCAGCGTATGCCATTGATATACGTGAAACTTTATATGTATCAGGTAAATTTAAACTTCTTTTGTCAGGCTTCATTTGACAAATCGTTTTATTGGGAAAGTTCATTTGAAACAAACTTTTTCCATTTACCGTGTTTACTTTCAAGTTTCAACATTAGATTTGTGCTCGTTTGAGTCATTCTCAGAGGCTGCTCTTGTTATTTTCTTAAAGTGCTATGATGTTATTATTGCCATCCAGTTATTAATTGAATGAACCAACTCTGGAAAGTACCAATGGAACATGCCCTGATTCTTCCTTTGTATTGACAGATTTGTAGAGCATTGGCTTATATTCATCGAAGCATTGGAGTGTGCCACAGAGACATCAAACCACAAAATCTTTTGGTATATATTTTACCATTTTCTTGTGTCCATCTTTCTGGATAGAAAATTGAGCTTCATAACCATTTCCCTGTCTTCAAGGACAAGGAAAATAGATGTATTTGATTTGATGTTCATAATGTTGTTCAAATAAGGATTACTTGGAATCTTTAATTTGTGTCAAACTAACACATGGAAGTTAGTTTCCATATGAAAAGATGTATGTGTATTTGTTTGAGATGTTGAAGTGCATATATAATTGTTTTAGTTGTTCTACATGGTATTTATTGTATATTTACACAGTATCTTTTGCCTATACCTTTCCCAGGTTAATTTATATAATGATGCATATAGCTATATATGTTGATGTGCTTTTGATATGTATTGTTATACTTCTGTAATTATATTAGGTTTTTGTGTTTAAGTAATATAATTTCTTTTAACTTTTTCCTGTAACAGGTCAACCCACATACACATCAGTTGAAACTATGTGACTTTGGGAGTGCCAAAGTTTTGGTACATCTTCATCCTTTCTGTCGATCCATCAATATTTTTCTTGAATACCTGTGTCTGGATATAGATGACTTTTTTGTTTTAACAGGTGAAAGGGGAAACAAATATATCATACATATGTTCCAGATATTATCGAGCTCCTGAGCTTATATTTGGTGCCACTGAGTATACAACAGCAATTGACATCTGGTCAGCTGGTTGTGTTCTTGCTGAACTTCTTCTAGGACAGGTATTACTGCCTTGTAGCATGTTTTGAATACCATTTTGGTATCAGTTTCAATGTGTTGTTGAAGTTGACACTGACATGTACCACCATCTGGTGTCATTTGGTTCTATACTGATTATTGGTTGGCCTGGTACAGACCAATCAATCTGTACTCGGTTCAACCTGTATCCTAAACCATGTTTTGTAGTACTCTAGAAGAATATGAAAAAATGCAAATGATTTCTTTGGACATGTCAACAGCCTTTGTTTCCTGGTGAGAGTGGAGTCGACCAACTCGTTGAAATTATCAAGGTGCCATTCGCAGTTTGCATTTATTCTTTTTAGATGTATCATTGGTACCACGATTTTTATTTCATCTGTTCTTTTGGCATGGTGCAGATTTTGGGTACCCCAACAAGAGAAGAAATCAAATGCATGAATCCAAATTACACTGAGTTTAAGTTTCCACACATCAAAACTCACCCATGGCACAAGGTAAATTTAGTTAGCATTTCATCATCTTATTTGTTTTCAATTTCAAATCACTTCTATTTTCTTTTATCTCTCCTGTCTACAGTTTTAACCAGATATTGTACTCTTGTCAGATTTTTCATAAAAGAACACCACGTGAAGCAGTAGATCTTGTCTCTAGGCTTCTTCAATATTCTCCAAACTTAAGGAGCACGGCTGTGAGTTGGCACACTTTTTAACTACTGTAGCCAAGGACTTAAATTAATCCACGTAGAAATTTGGGATGTCTTAGTAAGTTGCTATTCGTGCAGTTGGAAGCACTGATCCATCCATTCTTTGATGAGCTTCGAGATCCAAGTGCTCGATTACCAAATGGTCGTTATCTACCTCCACTCTTCAACTTCAAGCCTAATGGTAAGTCAGGGATGGAACATCCCTTCTGCATAACATTATTCTTTTGCTACCCTCTTTTCATTCATCCTTTCGCCCTCTTGAAAATCATGTTTCTTTATTGGCAATGCATGATTATAAACAGAGTTAAAGGGTGTTCCGACGGAGATTGTATCAAAATTGATTCCGGAGCACGCAAGAAAGCAATGCGCCTTCTTAGGGCTGTGATTTGTTGAATCATGTCACTAGAAAATAGTTTGTGTATCTATATACGGTAGAAAGGAAAAATACTTATTTCTTAATTATTAGCATCGTGTGTGACCTCTTAAGTCTCTTTCTTGTTGTTATTGTCATTGACATCTCTGTCCTTCTCCTTGTCTTTGTTTAGTCTACTTTGTATTACTGTATTGTGGAGTATCAGCACTGCAGATTGTAAGGTATGCTCTTGGGTCCTTGAACATTGTTCAGTATCTTTGCTAACCTATGCTTTTTCTCACACTATATTTGGGTATTGTTAGAGAAATCTTGTTGTTTGCTTAAGACTTCAATCAAAACAAATCCTTGCCTCTGTTGTCTCTATATATTTGTATTCAAGTTGATCGCGGAGGTATTGTATTGGTAAAAGGATCACACTCTAACCACTATGAAAGACCCATTTCCTGTTGTATAATTATGTCATGGATTTGGTTAATAATGTGAATCCAATTAAAGTTTGGCTTTGGTATGATATTTTGCAGAGTCTACTGTATTACTTCCTTTCCTAGTTTTTTCCATAAAGTAGCAGACTATAAATCATTATTGGATATAAATGCCTCCTTTTCAGCAAGTTTGTTTTTTCTTTACTTGGTAATTAAATATGTTCCTTGTTCTCTTACCAAGTGCTCATTCTCAGTGCTGTATTGTCTTGATTCTCAGCAGTATCACTGTAACCTTTGGATAAGATTTTAGATTTCAAGAAATCTCAAAAATGTCCATTGAACTCTTTTTTTTTCTTCTATAATATCTTAAATAAATGTACTTTTTAAGGATTTATTGATTCTAGCTGTTCTTGTGTTTGTTGGTAGAATTTGCAGTCTCTTTCGTGGTTGTCTGCATCTTGGCAAATGAATCCAGTTGTAGTTGGATTTCTAGGTTCTTAGTGCTATATATTTCTCCAGAGAGCAGCTGCTTCTTTTCTGTGCCACGTTGTTCTGGCTCGATACTTGGCTGATTCATTTCTTGTTAGTTGAAGCTTGCTTCGACACCTTCACTGGTTTCCTACAAAATTTGCACTCGAGAACCTAATTAACAGGTGGGTACTCGCCTGCTGCCTTCCTTTTTGACCTTCTAGTGGTCCTTGAAATGAATGGTTGACACCTTTGGCTCGAACACAAAAAGAGGAATGCTTCGCGTCCACACGTGACACAATTTCTAGATGTTTGATCGGTTGTTCAACATATATTACGGGGAAATTATTATAAAAACTCCTTTTTGAATAAATAATACTTGTCTTCATTAAAATTCAACGACTCACACGAGTAGTGTAATGTCTTTTTTCTTATTGTTCCCATTAGTTGACCAACAAAGTGACACAATCGTCGCTACAGCACATCACCCAATTGCTGAGCTCAGAGATCCGCAGCTGCATGGCGCCCGCGATTGCGACCTATGAGAACACTCTGACGAACCTCCACGCAATCACCCACGAAAAGTCATCCGGGCGGTGTTTCCTCCACGGAGCCAGATCAGCAGCGGGGCGTCTCGTCTCTCGCCCCTATTCTGGAAGCTTCTCCATCCTACCCTCGTGACTCCGTTTTGTAGAAGGTGTCCATTCCCAACAAAGCAGGGAAGAGACGAGTCCGGTACGAGGCGCTCCTTTGCTTGGCCACCAACACGAAGCAAGCAAGCGCCAAGAAACAGCCCCCGTGAGGGCAGCTGCTGCGGTGGCGGCGGAAGAAGGTGACCGATGGCGGTGGAAGCAGAGGCTTCGGCCGCGGACTTCGCCCTTTCCGAGACCAATATCAACTGGGACAGGTCCGCTCCGCTTCTTCCTTTCATCCTTGTCTCCAAGGTTCACATTCTTTTTCTTTCGACTTCTTTTGGAGGATATCTTGATCGTATACTCGAGCCAAGGAGTCTGTAGTTCGTTACCCGGATTTCTTGATCGTGTATTCTAGACAAGTAGTCTATAGTTGTTCGTTTTATTTCTTGATCGTATACTTGAGCTAAGTAGCATGTACTCCGTTTCTTGGATTTCTTGATCTTGTTTTTGAGACAAGGAGTCCGTAGTTCGTTTCTTGGATTCCTTGATCGTGTATTCATGTAGTGTATAGTTGGTTCCTTCTTTTTCTTGATCGTATACTTGAGCCACATAGCATGTAGTTCGTTTCCTGGATTTCTTCATCGTATAATTTGAGCCTAGTAGTATATAGTTCGTTTCTTGGATATCTTGCTCGTGTACTTGACCAAGTAGTCTACAGCGCTTGGCGGATGGGGAACAAAAAGGAAGTTAAAACCTAATAAGGTCTCGTCGTACGAGCCAGGATTATTTACACAACTTCACTTAAAACATCCTAGCTAGCGATCACATATCCATTTACGAATTTTTGGAGTTCAAACAAACATCATCAATTTTCTTTTTACCGTTCAGTAGTATTAGGCAACAATGTAGCCATTCTAGCATAGATTGGTTGAGATAATTACTTTTACAAAGATGCGATCATTCTCTCTAGATCAATTGACTAATAGCAGAACCCTAAAACCTCAAACTGAAAGTAAGAATGTCGCTCTGCTGCCTTTAAAATGCAGGAGATTTTGAAAATAAATCGCTTTCAACAATCGAGTCTTAGATCTCATATGATTTCTTGTAACTGCTGTTTCCAATTGGATCAAAGATCACACTGATTAGTATGCAACAGTTCTGTTAATAAGTTGTAAATGTTGTCCGGTAGCAAAATTCACAAAGCATTATTATGAGAATCACCTGTCATATCATCATTGACAACATCTGATCCCTTTTATATCACATTCAGGTTATTGACAGCATAACTCCTCGAGTTGGGAACGCCTCACAGAGGGTTTTTAGGAGAAGTGACTATGAAAATTAGGCGTTCAGATAATGACGTTTTTGCTGTTGAAGAAATAATTTCTGTGGGATAAAAGATTACTTCTAAGGCTATATATATATATATATGTATATATATTTATATATATATGTATACATATATATATGTATACATATACATATATATGTATACATACATGTACATGTATGTGTATGTATACATACATGTACATGTATGTGTATGTATACATACATGTACATGTATGTGTATGTATACATATACATATATATGTATATCTGGCTTTTTCAGTGAATCTTGTCCTGTCATAATATATCTAAATGCTGCTGATTTGTGCTGTGTGCTTTTTTACTCATGATATACCTAAAGGCTAACACTTTCTTCTCCAAATCAAGATCTTAGATCAGCTAAGGCAGGACTAATAAAGTGACCCAGGGGATTGCATTAGATGTATCCTAGATTTGTGTCTTAAAAGTTCAAATTTAATCCAGACTTGAGACCATGTGATGTACATGGAAAATATATTACCCAAATTGAATTTGGCTCATAAAAACCTAATTATGTTAACCAATCAATGCAATTGGAATTATCCAGTTTGTTGGGTGCTCTAAGAGCTAATTTATATAATGTGTTGAATGATTTAAAATGACCCTTAAAAGGTCAGTGTAGACTTATCTAAGAGCTAATTTATATAATGTGTTGAATGAGTTTCTGCTTTATTGCTGATCTGTGTTGTTAGTATAGAGCACTTCATTCTGATAAATATGTACATCTTCAACTCCACTCACTGAAAAGTGGGAGGTCTAGAATGTTTCTGCTTATCTATTTCTGGTTTTAGAAGTCACTTCTCAAAGCGTATGTCTCATGTAGATGGAAGTATTACTCTGCTTAACTATGTGTGTGTGCATGGAGCCACAGACATCTGTGTTTTTTTCTCTTTTTCCCTCAAACATAGTTCTTTTGATGTTGTTCATTGACATATCATTAATCTCTTTTGAATTTATAAGAAATGTCAGTTTGTCTGGAAGCTTCTGACAGTCCAAAGATCTAACTAATTTTTTGTTTTACTTTGGTGTTAAGGTTGGACAAGACAAAGTTTCATGTCATTGGTGCTGTCCTCTTTACGTTTCAGTCTGGGTTATTACATCCAACAGCCGTTGTTAAGACTAGAATGCAAGTTACTGAAGCTGGGTTATCGCACATGCGTGGAATCTCTGTGTTTAAAAGAATACTGAGACATGATGGAATTCCTGGACTTTATAGAGGTTTTGCTACCTCTGCCATTGGATCATTGCCAGGTCGAGTGCTGGCTCTTACATCACTTGAAGTATCTAAAGATATAATTTTCAAAAACACAGAGGGTCTGAATGTCTCCGAGGCAACACGTATTGCTTTGTCTAATGGAGTGGCAGGATTGGTCTCAAACATAGTTTCATGTATTTATTTTGTACCCTTGGATGTGGTAGGTTCTCTTCATTCCACTCATTAATTGTTTTGCAATTTGGAACTCCAAACATCCAATTTACCTTTACATGTTTTTAAACGTACTAAAATTGATTCCCTGATTAGGGACCATGAATTCACATTCTTCCAGCTTGTCATAGATGATAACAAAGGGGATAATAATTAATTTGTGCTTGGGCACATCGTTGATGTTGTTATAGTTGTTACCTATTTGCTGTTGAAGTTGAATCAACAAAAATATGATCATATGTTGCATGATCTGGACTCCCTCAATCCTTCCTTTGTTAGAGCTTAGACTCTTCATGTTGTTGTCCCATTCAAAAATGTTAGGATTGACCACTTTGGCATAGATATAGTATGTGATCCTTCTTTTAGGGGAAACTGGAAAGAGCAGTGTAGTATCCTTGTCTTCAAAATTTCTAATAATTAATTAAGAGTCAACATCGTTTAGGGTTGTAGAGGAAAAGGTTGAATTTGTGCCTTGTTAAAAATGTCCTGGTTTCATAAGTGTTATTTGTGCACAGCCTTTCTTCTCTCTACATGAAACCAGAATCTAAGTAATTTGGTTTGTTGCATTGCTTTGTTTATTCTTGGTAAAATCAAAGTCAGTTTGCAAATTAGATTAGTGCTATTTCAAGGGTGTTCCTTTTTTGGGGGAGGGATGGAATGGTTGGTGCACCTCAAAAGGGACAAAAAAATTTATGAAAAGCATAGGTGTCATGGGGGGCAGTTGTGATCAACACAAGCTTACTAGATTTACCTGAGGATTCTGCACATTCTTGTACTTAAACCTAGGTTCTGTTGGTGTTTCTAGATTTCCCAGAGACTGATGGTCCAAGGCCTACCTGAAATGACTACATATAATGGCCCTTTTGATGTCATCCGCAAAGTGATGAAGAAAGAAGGAATTCGTGGTCTTTATAGAGGGTTTGGGATAACAGTAGCAACCCAGTCACCTGCAACTGCTCTTTGGTGGGGTGCTTATGGTGCTGCTCAACATGTTATTTGGAGGTACATTTATCACAATATGTTCCCTTTATTTATTTAGGTTGGATTTGTTCAGAAATTACATGCAGCATGTATATCTTAGGTTGGCTCATAATGTGTATGCACAAACATCTGTTATCATTTTTCTTGGACAGGAGCCTGGGCTATGGAAATGATGTGGAGCAAAAACCATCTCAGTTACAGCTAGTAACTGTTCAGGCAACAGCCGGAACACTGGCTAGTGCTTGTTCATCAGTTATCACTACTCCGATAGATACAGTCAAGACACGGCTGCAGGTATATTTAGTCCTATCTTGTTCAAATACTCACTGATAGTGCCAAACTTTATTCTTTTGAAGAAAATAATGTACAGATAGGTGTCATAAAACATGTTTGCTACTCTGCTGCAGTCACTTTGACATTCATAATATCAGAAACTAAGAGGCTGATGATCTTGGTTGTTCAAGAGAGTCATCATGTCTCAGTCAAGAATACGGATATCTTCTTTTCTCTTAAAATAACAGCTTGTTTCCCTTAGAGGTAATCATTCGACATAAATTTTCACTGAATCCTCTAATGGAACCCAAAGTGCACAGTTTTGAAGGGCACTTAGCTCCAAGTCTTTTAACATGGTGCTTTGGAGGGGAAAAATTGAACTTTTATTGTATTTCATCAGAATATTGTCTCTGTCATCTAATGGTTCAGAATCCCCTTTGTACAACAAGATTAGTTGCTACAGTTTCTTGTTATAGAAGTAGATGGAGAAGTGAAATAAAAAGAGACTTTTGACCTTAGAAAATCATAGCATCATCATAGTTGCTCGAAGCTGAAGATTTTCTTCCTATGACCTAGGTCATGAACGATTATGCGGGAAGGCCATCAGTTATGAAGACAACAAGGAGGCTCCTCGAGGACGATGGTTGGAGAGGGTTCTACAGAGGATTCGGACCCAGGTTCTTAAACATGTCACTTTGGGGCACCTCAATGATCGTGACGTACGAACTAATAAGTGAGACTTAAAATTCCCACTGATAAATCTGTTGCAATTACACTTTCGGAATCGTTACTTATGAATTTGGCTCTGTATAGTTGCATCTATAGTTTTTTGTTTTCTTTTTTATTTTTGATTTGCAGTGAGAAATCTTCTGAACTTATCTTTTGTTTTCGATGCTGTGCTGCCAGAGCGGCTGTCCTTGAAACACTGAGTAATAATTGCAACTGGCTGAGATATGAGGCCACATGGACAATGCTGTTCAAGGGAGAGGTGTGCTGATGGGCTGCTGCTTTTGAAGTTGTGGTAAGCTGATGTTGAAAAATGCCTTGCTCTCTGCACTTTGGAGGTCACACGGGGGGATGCCACTTGTGCCATGCTTCTGTTGATGAGGGCAGTAAGCTGACCTGTTGTGGCCAAATGATCCAGGGTGGTTGATGGCCTTAGGTGCAGCTCGCGCTGACTGGAACTCCTGCTAATCCCCGACGACTTTGTGCGTGCCTGGTCGATCAATTACAAATTATTCGAGTAGAGGTTTCTGTAAGAAAATCCAGAGGTAACCGGATTACAATGCTGAACTGGAGTTTCCCTTGAAAAATAGTTAAGAAAAAGGAAGCAGTTTCTTTTGATGGCTCCAACTTTGTTTGGATGTTACTAATACACTTGAAGCTGAGGGTTCCGAAGAAAAAAGAAATACAAAAATAATATTTGCTAGAAATATGCATAATGGATAGGGGTATTGACAAACACTCGAAGCTCAAGTAGCGTTGATCTCCTTTGTGAAGGGACTTTTGTTGCCTCTTCTTTGTCAAACACTCGGAAGCTCTTTCGATGCCTCTTCTTTGTCTTGCTTAGTAGATTTGCTCTTTGGATGAACCATCCAATCTCTTGAAACATGGGTTGCAACACTCATCAATGGATCTCCATTCTCTCCATTTGGGATGGACGACCAAAATCTGATCGAGTAAAGTTACTCATGAATAGCGAGCAGTCGAGTTCAAGAGAAGCATGTTTCAACAATAGGAAATTTTAGTCCCAAGGTCGACCTACCATCGACTGTGTTCCAACCAGTTGATATTTGAGTTTCTGTTTCATATTTATTCATTGATATATTCTCAAAATACCTCGTTATGTCTGAAATATTTTTAAGCATTCTTAGGCCTTTGATATACAGTAAGTACAATCCATTTGCATCGCCAATTCACTGTGAACATCGTTTCAGAATCAAATCCTCGATTTATGTTCATATCACACAGTATCAGCACTCAAAATAGATGGTGAAAAGAAAGACTAGTGTACTGCATAAGACGAGGACGATGATAGAAAGGGTCAGAGATAAACGAATAGATCAAGCCATAGTAGCAGCACGTCAGCTGGACTGATTCATCAACGAAGACTAAGACGAAGACCTACAAAGAATCGGTGCTTTTAGATATCCCTTCGCAGCGTCAGGTGCCTTAGGATCGGTGCAAGCATGATGTGAGTTGCAAACCGTCGGATCACGGGCACGCTTGGATCAATGTTCATCCAAAAATCATCAGTAAAACTTGGAAACAGAAAGGTCAATCAAAAGATTCCAAGGGTCACGAGGAATGCAAACATAGATTTAAGATGTGATCTTAGTGAAACAACTGCCACCTATCACCAACACATGAAAGTTCCTAACTTGTACAAAGCCTAACTAACACACTGTCAAACAATGCATGCAGATCCAATCTATCATCCCCAATCAGGCTATCTAAAACCCTAATAAACACCAAGTAATGGGGGGCTTTGCTCTTATAAAAAGTTCAAACAAAAGTCATTTGGACAACAGGTAGATCACCAATGTACTATCGCTTTGGTGGCCTCTCGTCATCATCGTCGTCGTCGCCTTTGCTGTCGCCATCTGAATCATCCTTGGTTGATCTTTTCCTCTTTGATGAGGTACCATCCTTGATGGAACCACCACCACCGTGACCCTGATGATCATCTTCATCATTGTCGTCGGTTTCTTCACCCGGCTCAAAGTCGCTTGCATCTTCCTCTTCCTCTGCACGACCCACTGGCGGCACAAGGTACTTGGTTCCCAGTTCCTCCTAGTGTTAGATGGCATAGAAGATGTGAGCAAGAGGAGCATCGAGTACAAAAGACCAATCATGTGTTGGAACATGAAATAGAGCCAAACATGTGCCAATTCATCAGGTTACTAAAATAATGCAACATTCAGAAGGCACAGAAACTACTAAGATCTAACACAGCAATGATTTTAGGTGATTTTGCGCTTTAGAAAAAGAGAGTAAATCAAAGCACATGACATGCTTGGTAACGCTGGTTTAGTCTAATCTCAACTCTGAAGGTGAAGTGTTCACTGCCAAAATTTTTTTGAAGATTATCATGATGGAAGCTACTTTTTGTCCGGGTTCATGTGCTGTGCTTTTCTCAAACAAATAATTCTCCAGCCTCCTTTTGTTACCAAACTTGCTTTTACTTCAAGAAACAACAAAAAAAAAAGGGGGGGAGGAGAAATCGATGTTTCTGTTTCACTATAACCAGATAAGGAGCTTAGGTAACTTTCGAAGCATCATAAAATGAGCCAAGATAAAAGGAAATAGTAGCTTAATATGTACCATGGAGAATCCATATAAAGATGGCGGTAGTGCTGAATATTTCACAAAGCATCGGCATCACTTTGGAAAATTTCTCTTTAGAATCGATTCTTATGCGAAAAGAAAATGAGAAAAGAACAAGTAAACATCAGGACACAGGACAAAATTGCCAACCATGCAAAATATGGCAAATGAAAAAAAAGAGAGGAAATAATCAGACATGTTTAATGCTTGAAAACTTGAAGTTTCAATAGGATCATCGATGAGCCCTAATTTTTTTTTGTCTCAATATGCAATAAGATGATGGGCAGCAGCATCCCTCAAGGGAGAAAGAGAAGATGAATGGCAGCAGAGGAAGATTGTATTATGATGTGTACATGCAGGCAAAGAGGTTCTGACATAAAGAACGTAAAAGAACCAAGTCTTACTTTGGAAATTAAAAAAAATAAGAATGTAAAGAACAATAAGTGGGAAAGTTTTCCAGAGAAATTAAAGGTTCATCATATTAACCAATGAACAGACCAAATTAGAGTATCCATAGTCGAAAACAAATTTGTATGTCAGTGCACTGAAGGAGAGAGAGCTTTCCACAAACTAAAAGAGACTCAGTTATCTGTGGTTACTGCTTAAGATCGATCTATAACTACGCTAGATATGATTCAGCAGAGCAAATCGACATATAGGAGGAAGCAACATAAAAATTGAGATATTACAAGATATGACTACAAAGATGCAAAGAAATTTTTGGCAGGATTGTTGTAATGATCTATTTGGTTCACAAAAGAAATCACACCAAGGAGGGCATCATTAAGGAATACGAAAAGAAGCACAAATACATGATCATACCAACTGATTTATCATTGTGAGTCCAAAAAGTTGATGTATGAACAATCAGAGACTTCGATGGATAATAGTACACAGTACCAATTTGGACTTAGATACAACCCAAATTAGGCTAATTGCAGGATGATCTCCGTGCAGCATCAGCTAATTTTGCGTCGAAAGGCATAGTTTTGTTTCACCAATAACACATTCCAAGAACAAAACTAAGATCTTTATGTATACAAATGTCTAGATCTACAAGAACTAAACGCAGCTGAGCAGAATCCAAGCACGGTAATTAGATCGAGTAATTAATGAGCAAAACAAGCAAATATGAAGTAGATAAGAGAGATTTATACGAAATAGGCAGAGAGATACCTCCTCTTCCTCACCCCCGCCATCGTCCTCGTCGTCGTCGCTGTCATCGTCGTCGTCATCTCCGTCACCGCCTTCGTCCTCATCCTCATCTTCCTCCTCGTCATCATCCGCCGCCTGCACTTGGGGGCGATGCCCCTGCGGTGTGACTTCCTCCACATCGTCATCTTCTTCTTCTTCCTCGTCATCATCATCATCAGCATCGTCGTCATCATCATCGGACCCCTCACCATCGTCGTCGTCGTCATCCAACTCCACGATCTCCTCCGGCTCCTCGTCGTCCTCCCCATCCTCCTCCACCTCATCGTCATCGACTTCATACACGTCGGCTTTCCCGTTAACGCCTTTGATCTCTTCCTCCCTCTTCTTCTTTCCCGCGTCCATCTCCCTTTTCTCCTCCTTCTCAGCCGCCCCCTCCGTCGCTGCTCCCTTCATCTCCTCCTCCTCCTCGGATGCAGAACGAAATTAATCGAAAAAAAATCAAGGGAAAAAGGGAATCAAAATCGATCGAGAAATAGAGGAGGAAGACGGCGGGAGGAAGGGTTTGGGATCCCACGAGCGACCGGCTTCAGGGACGGACGATCTCCACCGTCCACTGCTCGCATCGCTACGCGGATCGATGACGTGGAGGCCGATCCGCTGAAGACGACGAGCGCGGAGTTGTGCTTCGCGGCTCACGTGATCTGGTCGCCTCCCTCAGTTCTCCCTGCGGGAGTGTGCTGCCGCTCACGTGAGCCCATCCTAGGGCTCACGTCACCAAGGATAATTCTCGCATAAAATGAAGTAAAAAAGAGGTATTCTCACTCGCGGGTATAATCGTGTTCCGTGTGAACCATCGACACTGTAAAGAAATGGATCTCCAATGGAAAGACGACGCGTGGACCTAAATAAGGCAATGGAGGATGTCCACACAGTCAAATCATCAGCTCATTTGCCACGTCATTACAACCAAATCAAAAGGAATAATATTCTTCACAATTATCTAAATTAGAAAAAATTCTTCCCACTAATTAAAAATCTCCTATTTCTAAGATACATATTTTTCCCACTAATTAGAATCTCAATTATAGTAATTAAACATACATATTTTTCTAGTTATAAATTTATAATTGATTTTCACGTTTTTTTTTATTTGAATATTGGAGGAGAAGTTGTCGAACATATTTCTAACACTCATCTCCTTTTGCATGTTTTTTGGTTTGAATTATTCACTCCAATATATTATCATCTCGTGTCCTCCACTTCGGCATACATGTAAATGTGTTTCATATAAGAAAATCATATAAAGTTATACAACATCAATATACAACAAAATCATAATATCATAATTATTTGAGACTGATATTTTGTCATTATTAAAATTTTAAATTGATTATGATTCTTGTTCATCACAACTATAGTTTTAGTTTTGTACGAGTTTTGTGATGATGTTGGATAACGTCAATCCATCTTCATTATATATATATACATATATATATATGTATATATATTTATGTATATATATACATATATGTATATATGTATGTATATATATATATGTATGTATATATATACATATATATATATACATATATATATATATATACATATATATAGAGAGAGAGAGAGAGAGAGAGAGAGAGAGAGAGAGAGAGAGAGATTTTGTTCTCTTTTATTTTGAAAAGAACATAGCAGTTACAAAGTGGAGCCTTTCTCTTCATAGTACAAAATCTTGGAAAGGTTCAATGCAGTCTCTCCTCTATTTAGAGCTGATAGATATATGCTGCCAGTGGCACAAGGAAAACACTCCTCAGTAGACGAAGCTCAAGGCTTAACCCCCCATTAGCTATCCTCCTGTCATTTACTGTACATATTCAAGGCCCTAAATTTTCCTGAATTATAGCAAACCCGACACCCTCCTTATCGATATCCATTTTCTTTCACACAGAAGAATCTCAGATGGCCACCGCAAATATTTCTGAACTCACAATGCTTGCATGGCTTAAGCAGAATAACATGTAGCTGAAGCTACATTCTTGTTGGAGGATCTAAAACCAATTCCTAAATTCTTAGAATGCACTCCTAAAGAGACAAAAGCAGCTTGATTCCCCATCTCAGGTTGGTATGGAAATATAGATCATGATCTAGTCAAAATCATTACTCTCCTGAGAGCTCATTTTTGCGGTGGTTTGTGTGGTTTCACTCGGTGTGGCACGCTGCAGGTGAGACTGGATGGCATGTTGTCTCTGCAAATCTTTAAACCTTTCTATAAGTTCTTGGAACGTTGGTCGACATTTTGGTTCACTGTACGAAAAAAATATAGAATCAACCAGGGATGATTAAGAAAATAAGGGCAGGAACTGTTTTAAACTATTTATGGGTGATGAAACAACCTGTGCCAACAACTCTCAATTATCGAGACCCACTGTGGATCCAAATCCTTTGGGAGATGCAACCTTTGGTTCATGAATCCTACAGCTGCAACGACCTGGATAAACAAAAATCATTATGTGAGATATCTGTGGAGGGTAATAGGAAATCAGTCCAAGACCAGAGGCAAACTTGTTAAGAACAGCAAAATTGTCAAGCAACGATCACTTTCAAAATAAATGAAGGTGATATGAATGATTGAAACTACTATCAGTGAATTTAGTAGATGCAAACATACCAGGAAACTTGAAAAGCTGGATAACCAAACATATTTTTTGTCAAAAGTTAATCTGCAATCCCTGACTCTCATGAGTTTAAATAATAATTTATAATAGACAAATGATGATACTAACAAAACTTCATGGCAAGGTGGCTCAGAGAAAATGGAGATCTAGCTCATTGATTGGTTATGCTAGAAATGTCAAGCCATCGTAATGCATCGGGCTTCGGCCATCCACTAAGAAGTAGCTAAGAATGCTAGAAATGTCATATTCCATAATGATATACCAAAGTTTCAAGCATTCGGAACATAAAACATTGTAGAGCATCAACAGTTGAAAATAACTTGTACTTAGTTGAAGCGGTGCATTACCTGCATTGAATTGAGATTATCCCAAGGGATTTTCTCGGTGACAAGTTCCCACAGTATTACGCCATAGCTATACACATCCGACCTATTTTTCCATAGACCAAAAAGAAGTGTTTCATTCTTTTTGAAGCAGCAAGTAAAATAACAATGTAAATCGTGTGCTAAAATAAAATTAACATCTGCATGTACTTTTCATCTGAAGGTTCATTTCGAAGAACTTCCGGTGCCATCCATTGTGGCTAAGAAACCATATAAACATAACATTCTTAGTATCACAAATAATCAAATACTCAAGAAGCCATCAATGACTGCTATGGGTTAAAAGGGAACATAAGAAAATGTTAATACCGTTCCTTTCCCAGTTTTGGTAATCAAATAAGTTTCGTGCTTCAAACGCGAAAGACCAAAATCACCAACCTGCTAGTCATAAAGAAATTAATAAAGGATAAAATGTTTCTGTTCGGTTGGCATAGGCCACTGATATTTATAAATAGAATGCAACCTTGACTGTCCAATTCTTATCGACCAACAAATTCGATGATTTCAAATCACGATGGATGATAGGAGGGCTGCTATGATGAAGATAATTTATCCCCCTTGCCTGTCGAAAAAGTAAGAACTTCACAATAAACTAAAATCATCTGCAACAATCACAACATTAAGGGTCTAAGATGCATTTCATTCATTTCAAAGGTCATATACACAAAAGCTGTAATACAAATTAACAAAAAAAGCTTGAGTTCAATTCCGTCTAACCTATAGCTCTTCTGAGCTACACAAACCAATAAAACATCTTCTCTTGCCTAAAAAAATTACTACTTTTGGAAGAACCAATTGCTAAGACTCATCCTTGCCAACCAACTCCTCCCTTCTCTGTGAATGCTGTTGGTGCAACCTACCACTGGAACACCTTAGGATATTAACATCTACAGCCCAATAGCAAAAAATAAAAAATAAAAAGCACCCATAATGACACCATCAATTTGTCAGCAACATTTCCTGCCTCCAAAATCCTGCAGTATAAGCTTTCCACCAAAACACTCCTAAAGCCTTTCTCTTACTTTTTCAGTCTGGCAGATCATCAACTTTGCACCAATTCTCTCTCTGCAATTTGCCCACTTTGCTATATTCTACTAACCACTATCCACCTTCAGTCCAAAGAGTCCTACATAACATTTGCCCTATGCTCCCAAACTCCCACACTATCTCAGATGTCCAATTCAAGATGAATAGCATTGACCGAGATACTTCTTTTTTGTAACATGATTCCCAAAAAAATGAAAATAGTTAACCATATGGACTTGGATGATGCGCTGTTTCCTGGATCTGATTTGGTGCTTATACAGTACATTCCTTTCCGTACTTCAATTCATGTAGAACCAACATACTACCACTTTTAATGTCCCTAGGAATGTGTGCACTTTGGGTTGTTGTATGTGAATTACTAGATTTGAACAGATATGAAAAAGAGTAAGCGTCCATTTTGGATTGAGGAACTATACTTACAATGTCTAGAGCCATGTGAATCCGCCGTCTCCAGTCCATCCTCCCTGTGTTTTTTTGCAGTAAATGGAACAAACTCCCACTGCATTCAAGTTATGTCCATGTAAAGTGAATGGATATCTAAAAGTCTCAAAAATGTATATCACACTCCCATATAACTAAAAAATGGATTCCATAAGTGGGACATATATATGAAATTGATGAACATTTTTCTATATGCACTTATACAGTAAATTTATATTGTTTTACTTGTAACTTTGAGTGCAACTTTAAACAAATGGTTGAGCATTTACAAGTTTCACCTATAGCACATGATATAGAGTTGTGTTGTACTTCAACTTTCCACCAGCAACAGAGTTTTTCCTTTTGCTATATCCCAAAGGTGCAGCTCAAGGAAATTAAAATGTAATCATCTTCTATAATCATACAATTATTGCAAAGTTCAAGTCAAGGAAAAAGAAGTATTGGATGTACCACCAAGGTTTGCAATTTTGTATCGTATCGGAGTATCGAGCTCAACTCGGTATGATATGGTACGAGTTTATCGAGTGGTACGCTCTAGCTTACTGCTCGGTATATATATATATATATATATATATATATATATATATATATATATATGTATATATATGTATATATGTATGTATATGTATATATATATATATGCTATATATATATATATGTATATATATAATAAAAAGTTAAAAAAAAAAGGAAAAAAGGGCAACTTCGCTTCGTTTCTTCTCCCCACGTGGGGAGAAGCAGCCTCGTTGTCTTCTCCTTACGAAGCCTCGGCGGCGTCGCTGAGGCTTCTTGTCCCCGCGTAGATGAGGAGAAGTCGCCGACGACACCGAGGCCTCGTCGCCTCAGACAAGGAGGCGACATCTCATCTACGACATCCGGCGAAGGAGGGCGGCCATGGACCAGGATCGTCAAGGGAGAGCGACACCGGATCTCTAGGTTCTCCCTTTTCTTCTCCCTCTTTTTCCTTCTTCGGCTAATACCACCCCATAGCGGGCGGCGACGGTCGAAATCGACTGTCACCGACCGATTTTGTGTGATAACGGGGCAGAAACAGCCCTAATCAATGGTACCACTCGGTAGCGGGCGGTCCGCGTATCGATCTGCTGGCAGACTGGGTGGTATCATTCGAAATTAAAAACCTTGGTAGCAACATTTATCACACACCATGAAAGTTTTATAAATCAGCTCCATAGAGGGCTTCAATATGTTGCCAGCATGATCCAGCTGACACAACTCATTGCCAAACAAAACAAGCCAAAATTGACCTGGCAATAACATAAAATATCCTGCGTTGGCAAGGCTCAGCAAGAACCTTATGCCAGCCAAAATTTTAATTCGTGCATAAGCGGAACAAAAAGTGGCACCTTTGCGCCATGATGATGTTGTTCATCTGAAACCTGGCATCTAAGGGTAGAACCATGGAGATTTCTCTAATTACGAGCATAAGAGTGTGTATCTAAATGCTGCATTGGCACAAGCTTTGTGCCTTCCTATGGCTCATTCATCAGGTGAAGCCATACTGAGAGACTAATTGATTTCCCACACTGCACTTATGGTGGAATTCCATTGAAAATCAACAGGAAAGGCATCGCTTGATGCTACAATTGAGGTATTTTCTGTGGATTGACTAATTTCAGGTGGTGCAAGAATATCCCTCCCAAATACTTTAATACTAACAAATTGATCTTATTTGGATTCCAAGTGCCAAATGTTCTGGATGATTTGATTTATGATTTTAGAATCTAAAATGTACTTCTTTGCATTCCACGTTTGACTAGAAATTAATTGAAGAATTCCTCATAATATTGGCTAACTTGAAACTTAAAGTTCATTAAGGTTATTCATATTTCTAGTCAAGGTTTATTACCTAAATATGCTACAGATCATGGTCTGCAATACCGGACCGTACCGCCCGGTACAGGCGGTACGTACCGGTCCGACAGACTTCCGGTACGCGGACCATATGTTACCAGTCCGATACTGTAACAGTACTGTAGCAGTGTAGCAATACTGTAGACTTCCGGTACGCGGACCATATGTTACCGGTCCGACACTGTAGCACTGTAGCAGTGCTCGGCACACCTAAATATACCGAGCGGTACACCTGGGTGTACCGCTCGGTATACCGTACCATACCGGTACCGAGCCCAGGTCGAAACTCTGGTATGGTACGGTATTGCGGACCTTGCTACAGATACCAATCCACAGACCGACTGGTAGGTTATCCATTCTGATCGGCATACCAACACTCAGTATGGGCCAGTATCGCCTGAACAAGAGAGAGAGAGAGAGGGAAAGAAGAGGGGGATAGGAGGAGAAAGAGGAGGTAGCAATGCTGTGGGGAAGAGGAAGAAGCCATGCTACAGGGGGGAGCAGAGGGTGAGTTCGTGAGAGAAAAGTGAAAGAACCAGATAAAAAATCACATGAGAGGAGAGAAATAAAGAAAAAAGGAAAAAAAGTCAACATATGGCCGTCACCTATCACAAAAAATAAAAGATGTTGATACAGGCAATAAATCAAACAAAGAAAAAAAATATATATAGTAGCAACTGGTCACAATAAAAAAGGGATATTGATACTAAGCAATAGACTTATCACCTGATACCACCAGTTCCAAGAGAAATTATATAAGATGCACTAATTAATCCCTCACTAGGAGATGTTGAATCTAATTTAAGCATAAGATTTCCTATCTTTTTAATAATTTAAGCTTAAATATTCGAGCCATATGGTCAAAGATTCATCCTACCCAAATTAATGGCCCAGTGGGTCTATCAGGCTGGGTCATGACAATTGATAAGAAAATAACTTTAGGGACTCTGCATATAGGCTAACACCTTCTAAGAGTTGGATTTTCACGATTTTGACCTAAGATCAGGGTTTGCAATACTGTATCGTACCACTCGGTATGCGCAGTACGTACTAGTCCGCTAGCAGACCAACACGTGGACCTCCTGCTACGGGGCTGTACCGGGCCGAATGGTAATAGTGCCTCCTTAAGAGTTTTTAAACCACTTCCTCCCTCTTATTTCAGTTCATTTCACTCTCACACTCTCTTAAACTCTTTCAACCTAATTTTTTCTCACTCTCTCTTATTATCACATTTTCACTCTCCTAAACTTAACAAAGCAACTATTTATGGATTAACTCAAATTTAGGAGGCTAATTTAGGAGGATTAAGAGGAAGAACTTTTTAATCAAGAGATATGTATTCTCTTTCTAGATTTATTGATTTATGAGATGATTAAACCTATTATGATAGTTGGTCATACTTCTCCGAGTAACAGTATGATATGGAGCAGCAGATTAGTAGCGAAAGTAGAAATTATGACATTCACCAATACATACCTTAGGAGCTGTCTCGAACACATGTGATTCACGATGATCAACCTACAACCATCACCACATTGATGCGCCAATGATATATGATGTATCAATACACTTTATCGTGGGATCAATTTCAGGATTGGGTCCGACAAACATATTGGATTGATATATAGATACATAGAATCGAGGACCCCGATCGACCACTCGTGGAGGCCGATCGTTTGTTTCGGTGGTAGAATCATGTATATCTACACATGTGATTACTTAATTCATTTAAATTTTAAAGTTTAAGTTGTATGCAAAATAATCTAACAATTTAAATAATTTTCCTGTAGACAATTCAATATTAATGGAAGGACAATCCAAAATTGCGAACCTTGCACAAGGCTACTCCTCAAAAATATGTGACACTATTCTTACCTAATTTATATTAGTTTAGCTAAAACTATACTGAATGTATATTTATTTCTAACTTAAAAACCCTATCTTAACTTTGTTTTTTTTTTTTTCAGGTATTTTTGGAGATTTTTATGCCTATTTTAGGCATACCGCTCAGTACGCCATATCGAACAAAGCTCAGTACATCGATACGATATGAGATTAAAAACCTTACCTAAGATTACTGTTTACTTATTAGTTACACATAGATGTATATACTACCAGTAACCTTGATATTTTGGCTTATGTGGTTGAAGGCTTCCCAATCCAAATTATTAGGCTAGTGTTTTATTGAGCCAGGTCCTAACATCATCTTGTCCGGTTACCTTTTATGCAAGAGTGTCTCTGTGGATATCAAACCCAGAAGATTGTTGTTCTTAACAGGATGCAAATACCCTGCTAACTTCCAGACTACATGATGGGTTTATGGAAAAACGCATTCACACAAAAATAATGCTCACATTGTTTTACTCTAATTCAAAAAGAAAAGGTCAAGACCCAACCGTGGAAGAAATTCTGTCACAATGCAAAGATGACAGGGAGAAGTAACTGCACCCATAAAAAGTAGTATGTTTGGATGTCGTAGCCTCTTCACCAATGACACCTTGTAAAGCAAAGCAATGTTTAGATTGTATACAATGTGAAACATTCAAAAGAAATTCGATGACATCATGCCAAAGACATCTGAATAGTAAAAGCAGACGATAAATAGAAATCAATAATACAATCTGGAAAAGAGGGACTCTTTTCTACCATGTCAACAGAAAACATAGATAATCTTCAAGCTATCAATTTAAAGAAACAAAAACATCAAACCTTTAAAAACTGTAACTTTATAATGATAAAATAATGGGCAGATATTCAGTGGAACTTAAAACAAGTATATGAAAATCAGTATTCAATGGCAAGGTAAAATATAAACTCCAACAGGAAAAACAAGCATTCACAAGTATTCTTTGATTAGCAAATTATTAAATTTGGCTTAGCTAGTATTACATACATATGCATATCTCTGTGGAGCTTCAACAGCACACATTAGTTTTGAGATCTTAGAAGTCTGGGATAGCTAATGAAAAGCCATATGGGGCTGTCAAGCATGATAATTTGCCAATAAAAGTATAGAAATTAGGCAGGTCGTAAGCCCCATGAGATTATGAAAGCCAACAAGGTTACACATGTTATTGTAGCAGATTATAAAGAGAATTAAGATCAGATAAGCTCTAAAACCTCATGTCACGACAACTATAAATCATTGATCAAGTACCTTTCTAGTGCATACTTATTTTAACTTGTATTAGCTAATATGACTCGGTTGAAGTGACAATGCTGTCAAGACTCAGAACCATGAAGTGAAAACCTTCAAAAGGTGAAGAAGCACAGTAAAAAAAGAAATATAAGAGAGAGACATTTTTCTAAGATCTGTAATTTCTAATCTTATGAACTTCTGAATAAATTTCTCAAACAAGATAGTTGATGAAGAAGTCGAACACTTGTAACTTGTTAGAAGATGTGATAGCTAAAATTTCAACAGCTGAAAAGATAGAGGAGTGATGCGATTGAAAGTCTTGAAGTAAACATAGTCTACAACAATGATACTATTATTTAAAAGATAATAATAGAACTACTAAATTAATAATAAATAATCAATGTGAACCACAAATTCATGAGAAGAGGTTTGGGAGCTTCTCAAATCTCAATATGCCATATACATGAGTCTATAAGAGATCACTACCTCTTGTCTAAATGAAAGAATCACCTCATCAGAATATTCCTGCTTTGAGAATACTTTAACTGCCACATCCTACAAGAAAAAGTACATAAGTTTAACTCCATAACAATAGGGACAAGGCAGTTTGAACATCAGATTGATCCATTAGACGTCCATGCTCATGTAGAAAAAGATCTATGGTATGAAATTGAAAGTCCACATATGAGATTAGACAAGATAGAACATGCCTAATTTCATCCATGCTTTTCAATGGTTCCTTATTTTAGAGTGGGGGAATAATATGTGACAAGGCAGATGGCCCTAAGCTAAGTACTAGCAGATCATTCATCTCTGTGCAACCTGCTGGCCAGTCAAGATTCAATTCTAAACTGCAAGAATATATCATGCACATTTAGATATTTAAGATGTTGCACCATTATCTGGCTAATGGCCAAAAAGAAACTATTAGTATCCAGCATTAGGAACATCAAATGTTCAGATAATCATTTCATAGGCAGCTTAAAGAAAACCAACAAGTGAAAAATCTTTTGACTTATTAAGAAAAATTCATGACTACCGGAGATGAACTGATACATTAGTTTTATTTTTTTCACAGAACATCACAATCGACTATAGCATACTACTTCATTTGAGCATCAATCCAAGGAAAAATAATTTTATTCCTATGAACAACTCTTTCATTGAATATCAAAATATATATGCATGCATTTGCATTATATATCACAAAGTTCATATTACATAGATTCTGAAGATACTACCTACGTCAAAAGAAAAACATCAGCTTATTTTATGCATTTAAAAATCTATTTAAATCAGCCTGCAAGGTCAGATTTATGTCTCTCCACCATAGATCACAACTACAAGACTTGTAGGCATGGAATACGGAAACATAATGTATGAAAAGCAAGCTATGCTGAAAACACCTTTCTTGGGTCACATTATATGAAATGAGAGAACCTTACCGAGCCATACCATAAAGCATGATATACAGTTCCACAAGAACCTGCAGGAACAGAAGATATTCAAAGTTAGAGAATGGCATTTAATCAAGAAAAAAAGGTGATAACATTATTAGCCTCTGCCTTTTCAGTGCTATAGGTTGGATCAATTAGGTAACCAATCCAATTAGGCAGTAAGCGGAGAATAATGTTGTCGGTACTTGTTAAAAAGGTTCCTCGGCAATCATCGCATAGACATACATGCACATGCAAAAGAAGATAATTGGTCCAATTTGTGATTATTGCATTAAGACATCTGATCTCATTAGAGGGATTTCCGAAGCAAATGCCATCTTGTTATTGCACAAGAAAGAAGATGACTACCTTGACCTATTTGTTCTCCAATTGTGAGATCTTCCCATAAGATCTCATAGTCTAAGCAATCAGTATCTATATCCACTTTGTGAACAACAGTGCTGCTGGTGCTCCCGCAGCTGCTAATGCTACTTGTGCTATTAATGTTAAGAGAGGACCAGGAGCCTGAAGCTTCATTATTTCCTGTCCGGTTGTTTTCAGTTGCTTGATTTTCTGTTTTTGTGCCAGACTCGGATGACTTTGGATAACTGTAGTCATTTTCTTGATCACCATGCAACCATGGCCAGACCAAGCGATTCTTTGCATCATTACCATCCTGGTTGTGCCCTTTCCAGGGCGATAATATCCCCCTATTGGCAAATAATGCCTCGGTCTTGCTTATGATCTTGAAGATGCTTGTCTTTCCGTCATCTTCATCATTCTTTACTTTGGTTGCTTTGCCAGGAGATATTTCCTCCACTACAGCAGAGGGCTTACCAGAAGCAGAGGGTGGCACCTCACCTCTAGATGTGCTAGATCCACTGGAAGCACCATCCTCCTTATGGTCTGATGACATTGCATCATGATCAGAAGACTGGCTATCTCTGTTTCCAATTTCACGTTCCAGGTTATTTTCACCTGGCTTTATTCGACAGCGAACTTTGTTTGTAACTTTAGTAGCCTGTTTTGGTGATTCTAAAAATCAAGAAAGAATAAACTAGAAAATAAATTAACAATATATGCCAGACTCATCTAAAATGAAGAATGCTCCCAAGAACTTCTATGACATGAGATTCTATTGCATTCTTCTGGTCATGAAATTACAACAAGTAACACTCACCGGGTTGGTAATTTTGGATGCAATAACAATTTGGATGGGCTGTTGAGAAATAGAACCACCATTGCTTGTAGAACCTTTTCTTGGGCGACTTGCAGTGTGGCCGACAGAAGCTTGTGACTCGGTAGAAGTTGGAGAGGATGGCAAGTCCTGAAAGGACCTTGAATCACTTGAGACACAAATGATGCCAGCCAAACTACCATCATCATCATCATAAAAGGGGGTGTTTGTGGAAATAACTAAGAAACATTCCCCAGACTTGTTCTTCACAGGAAACTTTCCTGTCCAGCTCTCCCCCGTAGTTACACATTGAACTATGTGACCAGCAATGTTGAAATTACGGGCATCAACAAGCAGCTCGATTGCATTCTGACCAAGAGCTTCTGATGCAGCATAACCAAAAAGATTTTCTGCTGATCGGTTCCTTAAACATCAAAAAAGATCATCCTTGAAGAGTCTTTGTGTTAATCATGTGAATAAACTAGAACAACTACCTAGTTTAACATTTAGAAGCCAGAACGATCAAGTCTTTGTGTGTTGACCAAAATAAAACACTTGCCAGCACAATATTATAAGCATAAGATAAACATAAGATAAAATTTTCCAAATATCACATGGAGAGGATTATGTGGCACCTTTCATTATAAAGAATGAAAAAAACAGATATAGCACCAACGCATAATAAGACACCTAAATGGATAAGAAATGACCACAGAAAATGCAAACCACCGAGGGTTTGCTTTATATACACCAACTAACCAGAAGCAATCATAAGATCAAGTTCCATCTAGATCTCCTTTGCAGTTCAGCTATGTGAACTTGCTAGAAAGCAAAGACAATATAGTAAACAAGTAATATTGGTTATGCCCATTCAGCGTATTCTTCAATAATTGACCAAATTTTAGTCATAAAATTCTCTAGTTCCCAAACCTTACAAATCGATGATGGCTAAGCATATTTGTCTTGACATTCTCCTCTGATTGCAATATCAAAGCTTTCAAGAAGAATGTCAATGAGAATACCTGATCACATAACAATTAAATTATTTCTTTTTATAGTGAGTGCCACCTGCTGACCAACCCATTAAATCGATGTGCTGAAGCACTATAGTGCTTGTCGAGGTGCTCTCAGTTTGTTCTGCCTATAAATTGCTTTCACTTACAAAATCTGAAACAGTAGCAGACCATAAAGATGACCTTTCCCGACCAACAATTTTCTTGCAAGGTTCCATATGAGCATTCACCGAATCAGTATCTATATAAATTTTATCAGAAAAGGGTGATAGCAGAATTAAATCACACCCATTGCCAAAGTTTTGAATATTATCATGCAAATCGTCAAAACATCATAGATAATAAGACACCTGACCAGATTAGTAGACTGTCAACAACACATTACCTAAGGATCCAAAAAGAAAACAAAAACATTTGATAAATAAGAGAAGGGAAAGGCGATGATCAAAGAAGAGAGAAAAGCAAGCATAGGCAACTGACCAATAAATGATCCTGCCATCAAGATCGAATATATGGACCGATTGCCCCATCGACTGCAAAATGTTCAGGTACTGCCTTTCCGAGAGCCCGATCCCAGCGGCGCCGTCGGCAGAGCTGCTCGCCCCCGGGCTCTCCCGCTGCAGACTCGACGAGTGCCGGAAGAAGCGTGAGCCCTCGAAGCCTCCGCTGTTCCTCCTCTGCGGCGAGGCCACCGTCCTCTGCGGCGACACCGAGTGGGACCGGCCGCGGTTCGGTCGGCGTGCGCCGCCCTCGTTCACGTGCATCAGCTTCGACATCTCCTGCTTCAGGCGGGCATGTCCGGCCTCCAGCTCCTTGATCTTCTTCAGCAGCTCTTCCGCCGGGGTTTCCATGCACCAAAGACGGCTCCTTTTCGCCTCACAGTGGGAGTAGCAGCAGCAACGCAGGCAGTGATGCGAGAAGGAGGGCGTTCATCACCTGTCCTCGAATTCCCGGGCGGTGGAGAATGGGTGTTCTGCTGAAAGAAGCCTCCTTTTATGGATCAATGATGCCCTCTCTCTATCTCTATCTCTCTCTCTCTCTCTCTCGGTAGGCTGTGGCTTGTGTGGGGGGCATTTCTTTTCTTTCTTTAATCAAGAACAACTCCTCCCATTGCCTTCTGAGACTGCTGCTGCCATTACAAGTGGGTGAAGCTTTTTGGCATTACTGGTTCAGCATGTTTGACACTTCACTTCACTCCAAATTACCACCTTTGGGTTTCCAACAGTTAATTTTGGAGTCTGATGCTGATGCATTGTGCAGAACAAAAGAAATTGTGACTTGCTAATTCACAATGGATAGACCTTTTTTAAGGTAGTGGATTAACCTTTTTTTTTAATAGATAGACAATGAAGATAAAATTCAATCTCAGAATTTTATTATTAATCATTATTTTTTTTTACCAAACTAGCTAATTCAATGTAAGAGATTTTATCATTTAAATTAATATTTTTTCTAAAATAATCTTTTTAAGATATCGAAGAATTCAATACTCATACAAAGGTTTATACACAGATGATGGATTATCTATAGTCATCCTAAGATGATTAAAATGTAGTATCATAGAACTTGAAAACTTTTTTCTACGTTAGAAGAAAATGTCTATAAAAGACTGAAGTTTGCAATAAGGTCTTGAGAGATACAATAAGGGCTATATCGACGAAGTTGCAATCTAGTAAGTACGTTCGTGATGACAGAATAGTATACGGTTTGTTCATCAAAGCAAAATAGTTCAAGAGAATGATAGTCTTTGAAACTTTCAGAGTGAATGATGTAAAGAGAAAAATTACCTCAATCGGATGGATATCTAGGAATGATAAGTCTCGATTCTCTAGATGAAGAATTGTATACAACAAATCATACATATTGAGGGGGTAACTCAAAACGATAACTCCATAAAGCTCAATAGAATGAGTATAGAATGAATGAGCAAGCAACGGTGAGTCATCATATGATCTCGCATAAGATAATACATTGGTGGGCACATTGTAAGATTATTAAGTGAGAGACCAACCTTATGCAACACTAAACGAAGGCACACTTAAAGCTAATGTGAAGATTAAACTCAACGGAGGGCTAACCTATAGAATAATAGGTATGAAAGTCATCATCAACTCAATGCAAACCGAGAAGAAAAATAATTTAGGTGAAACTTATGAAGTGTATAAACCGCACAAGAGAATCGACATAAATGACAAATAGAGCCATGAAACTTTCATGGAGAAAAAGTCAAGAACATGAAGTCAATACGATTGGATAAACCTTTGAGACAATATCCAACATTGATTTTGTCTTATTTGACTTGTGCAAGATGTCTCGTGTGTATCTCTCTTAGAAAAATTGCCTTTTTCATCTTTTGTCTTCTCTTCAACTTTTATCTGCTTGTATTTTATTTCTCCTTTGGTTATCCTTATCCTTTGAGGTTTTTTGTTTGCTTGCAAGCAAGTTGGTGGTAGTGTGGTCCACCCACTTGCAAGGAGAGAATGCCAGTTCCTTTGTTTAACTTCCTATACTCTCCAATTCATATTTCCACATCAACCATGAGTCAATTGCAGCAGCTATGAAAAGAGTCAATGTTCTTTTAACATGCACATTTCTCAAGTTTACATCAGATTTAACTGCCATTAGATGAAGAATGCAATCTTATTGTTCATGATATATTTGACAGAACTCATGAGAACATTGTCCCAAATTTCATTCTTCATATGGGTTAGGATTTTTTATTTTCGCTCGATCGAATCGTAGATTAATACATGATGATCTATCAAAATCTAATGATAAGTCTTAACGAACTCTCCTATATTTTTTTTATTTTAACTTTTGGTCATTGTTATTGTCTTCTTATTAATTTTTTTTGCTCAATTACTCTTTCATATATTGCTCTTGCAAATATTTACGATTACTTGGTTACAGCTCATAATGACATATATTAATTACATCAAGAATTTTTTTTGAGATTTTCTTTACTATGTAAATTAAACATCTTTACATAGTGACATCTCATAATGACATATATTGCATCAAGATTTCTTTACAAAAGATAAGAGGTGAATATGAGAATTTATAATCAAACATCTTTATCAACCAAATAAGCTGATATCTAGTACTATCACCATTTGGTTATTGCTCATGATAGTTAAACATTTTAATTTAATCTCATATTGGATATGAAAAAATAAATTATTTATATAGCTAAATTGATTGATTGATTATTATTAATTTAATTTTAAGTATTTATTTAGACTCATCAAATTAATGGATTAATTTTTTGTTTTCGATGATGGATAAAAATAATGATAATAATAGAAATAGTGATGGATAAAAAGAATGATCGAAATTGCTTCCTAAATAATCAAGAAGAATAGTTCCTTTTCTTATAATTTTCATTTTCATTTACAATTCAACATAGACATTTCCAATTCATGGAAGAAATAGACAATGCCACAGCTAACTGCAAGACATCCTCCTCATCAACTTGTGTGCATCATAAATGCATTTGGAACATGCTTTGAAAGCCTACTCTTCTGACTGCAATCCTGCCTGCACAGGTCCCTATCAACTCTTATGGCATGCTCATGCATTTTGAACTTTCTTTCTACACAGAATTTGATGAACTAAAAGCCCTTCTGACTGCATAAACCCTTTTATAGCCTTCTTTCAGTCTTTTTTTTTTCTTTTTCAAGATAGAGCTTAATATAGGAATTCTTAATATTGTGACTGCAGAATACACCACTTGCAAATATATCAATCTGAATTATGTCTACTCTATAGAATATTTCTTCCTAATCTTTGTTAGTGATTCTCATAAGCTGACTCAAGTTTGCAAGGAATTGAGTATGACTATCTATTAGGGAGTCTGCTAACTATTCCCTTTTCTCTAAATACATGTAAAGCTCATCAGCTCACTGGTAGTAGCAATCTAAGTCCAAGTCCTATCCTCATTACTTATCCTTCAATAAAAAGACTCCATATTAGTCACTAAGACTGAGCCTCAAAATATCATATTAAAGGTTTAAATTTTTATCCTAAATAGTTTAAGAGTTGATAGGGAAAGACCATAGAATTTGACCAGTCTAATGTCCAACTTGTGTTATGAGTCTTTGGATTTAGACTCATGATATGATTCATTTGACAATCAAATTAAATTCTCAAAATTGATTAGGTGTAAATTAAATGACACATACTTCCCTTTCAAGAATTATTATCATTAATACTTATTTATTCAGCATATTGACATTTGTTATTTTTAGATATACTCCTACTTTCTATTGGACATTAGTGCAGATATATATATATATATATATATTAATGGTCTTTAGATTCAAGTTGGTTGAAGAGAGAGAATATGTCAACAAGGTCAACTTTGTGAAATCAACGAAACCTATCTCGAGTACTAACTGCACTCAGAAATGGAAGAGAGGATCGATAAAGACAATCCAAAGTAAGCTCAGCAGCACTCAAACACGTCCGCCGAGACCAAGATGGGCACGCCCGGGCGAGGGGACTGCCCAGGAACAGGCGGCGGGATCTCCGACACGTCCTCCATGTCCGCCCCGCGGACGTCGTCTACCAGGCGGAGCACCGAGCTCAGCGACTGCAGCCTCTCGGCGAACTCCACCGCCTGCGCCCTGAGCGCGCTGTTCTCTGACTCCAGCAGCCACCGCTGCTGGGTCACCCCGGCGGCCAGCGCGACCATCCGCGTCTTCTCGTTCCTCATCTGCACCACCGTGCTGGTCAGGTACTCCAACCGCTGCTGCTTCCTCGTGCGCGACCGCCTCGCCGACTCCCGGTTCGACAGCTTCCGCTTCTGCCTCCTCTCCGCCGCCGCCGGGTTCTGTGTCATCCTGATGATGAGTGAGCAAGCTACGAGGAACACCACATAGAAGACGAACAAGAGCAGCGGCGTTGATATAGGTAAGAGGGAGTGGGCTCGAATGGAAACTGACCACACACCATTAGGACAACGAACGGGGATCCGGGAAAGAAAGCGAATCATGCGACGAGGACGAGGATGGCGTCTTCGGGGGTCGGGGGGTTATGAAAACCCACCGAAAGGAGAGATTTGGGAACAGGGACGAGAAATCGAGGTGGCAGAGGCTTGGATATGGGAACAGGGATTTGCTTGCTTCCCCCCGGATAAGACAGCAAACCGATGTCTTTGTTGGGTGAAGAAACAAGAAGTCGAGCTATGCTGTTGGACCAATATCCAAGGAAGGTGCTCCCAACTTTAGCAATAAATAGCTTATACCTATAAAATAATTAATATATATATATATTATATTGTTATATATATATTATAACAATAATTAAAAAAAAATTTTACTCACCTCATTTGTTCTCCTCTTAGATCCTATTAGTGTAAACAACCTTAAGCCGTGGTCTCGGGACCGACGCGGCTTAGTTCGGGTCCGGATGATGGGAATCTCCCTGGGACGTTCCTCGAGACTGCTGAGGTGGCCGATTACGATGGTCCGATCGGGACGGGGTCGTCGTTTCCTCCGAGCAAGAACTCCTTGCCTGCGTGTCCAGTCGAGACCTTCGACTTTGCACCTGCACAAAGGTCGGGTCGAGGTGCTCGATCCGACCCCTTCGACGATCAAGTCGATGGATAGTAAAGGGAGTTTCTTTAGCTAAGTTCTCTCTCTCTCTCTCTCTCTCTCTCTCTCTCTCGTGCGCGAGGGTTTTTATAGTGAGAATTACCGTTGTATGATGTGCCTGCCCGCAGGAAGTAGGATCGTACTTCTGGTTGCGTCTGACATTGTCGTTAGCGTAGCGTGAAGGATCGAGCCTGATAAAGGTGTTAATGTGCCTCGGCAGGCGTTCCGATCGACGTTGACCGGGTGCCTCATCAAGTTGACAGAGACGTGATATGTCACCCGGAGCAGTTGACGTCACGTGAGTCTTATCGTAATTATAACCCTCATCAGATCCCTTTCGATTGGATCATCAATCATCTAATCAAAAATAGACACCTATTATAACAATTCAAATCTCCTCTTCTAATAAAAATTTTAGATACAGTAATTTCATCTTTCTTTATCTCTAAGATATTGCTTTGCCATCTTTATTTATAATAATAATAATATCTATACCTTTTCTATATGTAATATCTTAATTAACATCAAATCAGTATTCGATATGATTAATATTCCTAAATTTTCATCCTAGTCTCCAATTAATTATGTTAAATACCTATATTGTAAGTTGCCAACATAATTTATGATCTTAAAACTGCTTTCGATCCAAGACAACACTGTCTCTTATTTTGCACATCATCAGGACACCAATGTGACGAGTTAGCTTCCATCTACTCTTCACACCTGTGGACAATTACAACTGTGAAGATGACTCGTTACTTTCGGCCGACAATCGAACTAAATTATGACAGTTTTACACGTGACAAAAAATATAATTATTCATCTCTTTCATCTGAACTCAAAACAAATAGTGGGAGTTTTACTATTTTAGCAATCAAAAACAAATTATAACATCATCGAAAAAATTAGTTGCACAGCATCAACCGAAAAAAACACACGACATTTAAGTATCCATCATCAAGCTGGACCAAATGGAGAAGGAAAATTATTGAGACGATAAATACATCGAGAAAACATAGGTAAAAACAAGAAAATCAGCAACATTATGGAAAGATTAAAAAGAAAAAAAGAGTACCGTAAGAACTTTAAAATAACATAAAATAAGAACGCCAATAAGAAAAAGAAAAACTTTAAAATAACACAAGCAGCAGTAGTAAGGATACCGATAGAAACATCAACATAAACAAAAACAAGAAAGTCAACAACATTACAAAAATATTGAACAGTAATGTTTAAATGCAGATGGAAAAAATGATTGAGCATTCAATAAAGACATAGACAAGATCAAGAAAAAAAAATTAGACAGATGGAAAATGATTGGGCGGATAAGAAAATCACTTGAAACATAGACAAATCATGAAAAGATTACAATAACAATGGGGAAAAAAACAACAATTACAATAATAAAACTTTTAAAAATTTCAGAAAAACTTTAAAAGAACATAAGCAGCAGCAGCAGTAAGAACATCCATGAAAACAGACAACAAAAAGAAAATCAGTGACATTGCGAGACAATTGAGCAGTAATGTTTAAACGAAAATGGAAAAAAAAAAGATTAAGTAGGTAAGAACATCGATAATAACATAGTAGACAAGAACAAGAAAATCATCAGTAAGAAAAGAATTTAAACGGAGATGTAAAATGATTGAGCAGATAAGAACATTAACCAAAAAAAAAAACTAAAACAAGAAAATGAAACACTATGAAAAGACTCGAAAAAGTGCAAAGAAAAAAATAGAGAAACAAGGATATGGATGGGAATGTGGATCTCATTTTCTTCATAATGCTTTCAGCAGTAAGTTAGCTCAAGTACACTACTAAATAGTCTAACATTGCCCAATATATCAACTACCATCATCAAAATGCTACTAGAAGCATAATTTAAGTACATTCCTTATTTTCCACATATTTCTCAAATTAACAAGCAAATAAGCAGATGAAATTCATATATTTAATTATGTAGCCACACATGAAAAGTATTAAACATTTGCTCAGACGATACTGCTGTAATACAAAACAAGCATAATTTGGACACTACATTATCACCATTAAAGGTCAGAATAAGTAACAGAACAACCACAACAAACATTAATAAAAAGAGTTAACTTACCATTCCTATGAAATCAGCCTAATGCCTACGGCTGTGTCGCCTGCTCTTCCTCCGGCTGATTTTCTCATCAGAGTCACTGTCCGAAGCAGATTCGGTCTCAGACGAATCAGAAGACGAACTGCACCTTCTATGTCTCCTTTTCTTATGCTTCTTTCTCCGCCTCCTCCTTTCCTCTGAATCAGATGAACTGGAGCTATAGCTAGACTCACAGGATGAGTCTTCAGAACCAGTCACTGAAGACTCACTATCTGTTTCAAACACGGAGGCCTCACTGCTGTCCTCATCCGAATCAGTACCAGATCGGTGTTTTCTTTTGCTCTTTGTGCCATTCTTTCCCCCGATCTCTTTCTTATCACGCCCTTCATCCCTTACTTCCTTCCCAATGTCAGGGTTGTCCAATTCATACGACACCGAGAGGGTCATCTTCAGCTTCGGGTTCTTGAGCTGCTGAGTTCTTGACGGCCGGGAAATATAGACTCGTTCGTTCTTGCATTCATAAGTCCAATGACCAGCTTGATAACACTTCTGGCACTGGGAGGTGACACCAGCAGAGGAAACGGAAGATTTGATATCCTTCCTTTCACCCAATTTGACAGCTTTCTCTGTGCTCATCAGATACATTTGGCGCTTTGCTTCCTTCCTTTCCTGCCATCGGCTAGGTCCTTCTTCCTTCTGCCCATAGGCATTCACATTTCGGGCTGCTGCAGCAGCAGCCCGCTCGGCTTGAGCCCGACTAAGACCCTTGGCAGCTGACAGTGCCGCTGCCTTGATCCGTTCAGCTGCAGCCTGCGCTTTCTCTTCCTTCTTGCTCGACATATCTATGACTGTATAATTAGAACGATCTGTAACTCCTAATATCCTGGAAAAAAGAAAGACGTAAATGGATTAAGAGGTCCACTCCATGGTGACCTAAATTTATGGCTGGAAAAAAACAAACAAAACCTAGTCCTAATTTTATTGGGAGGAAACACATCCGAGCTATGAAACCTTGATTTCGAATGGGAAGCCAACCAAACATAGTAGAAAGTAGAAACCAAGGCATCAGTATCTTTTAATCCTACAAGTCATAGAAATGCACATCAACACACATCTAGACTAGCGGAACAAGGCTCCGAAAGCAAATAAAACAAAGAGAAGGCACAACTGCGAGCCCCAGAAAACAACAATAGCAAGCGAATAAGTCCCGTCGAGAAAAGTTGTACTTTCGAAAGCCGGATTCTTAGGAGAGAGGAACCCCTCGACTCCTCATCCAGTCTAGTCGACCAGATCTTTCATATCGTTCGTCAAGAACCAAAACATGAACGACCGACTTCAGAAAGCAAACGTGCGAAGGGGTGAACGAGATGCACCCATCTCTTGGTACAGATCTTCCAAATCGACCATCAATAAGCAAAAAAAAAAAAAAAAAACGAAATCGATCAATTTCGGAAAGCAAACGCGCAAAGAGACGAACAGAGAGGTAATCATCTTCTTGTCCAGATCTTTCAGATCGATCATCAACAAGCATAAAAGGTAATCATCTTCTTGTCCAGATCTTTCAGATCGATCATCAACAAGCATAAAAGGTAATCATCTTCTTGTCTAGATCTTTCAGATCGATCATCGACAAGCATAAAAGAAGGATCGATTTCAGAAAACAAACACGCGAAGAGACGAACGGAGAGGTAATCTCAGATCTTTCAGATCGATCGCCAAGAAGAAAGCAAACACCGAAAGAAACGGATGGAGAGGTAAGACAGGAATGCGAGAGGATCGAATCGAGGTACCTGTGAGACGAGAAGGGCAGGGCCAAACCCTAGACGATGCAGAGGGACGGAAGGAAGCGCGTGTCGGAAAACCGTGTAATACTACTAATAGTATGAATAATTACCATTAGATAATTATTTTTAATGATAATAAATATAACGATAAAAGAGAAAACCATTTCAATATTTGTAATTTGAGGTCTTAAGACTAAAAATTTCAGCATGTAAATTCGAAAAGGTTATTCATGCCACTGTAGAATAAACCAAATTTACGCTTTTAAAAATATTAAATTCTTTTTTGGCGTTGTCGGATGTACGTCGTCACAGTGTTGTTAGTGCCGCCGTACGCAGTTCGATCGATTGGCCGGCCGTCATCCGATGGCATTGTCATAATCGTTCTCGAACTAACATGTTGGCATAACGCCTCAGAACGAAGCCCTTGCAATCACATCTAATCACCCTCCCACTGCCCTGACACCTCTCTAATATCGTGTCCTTGTTCTCCGACCCATCATGGTTTGGACCAGCCTAGCACAGCACGCCAATACCCAAGTACAAAACCATCAAAATAAATTTCACAGTGGTCTGTCAATGAAGAAAAGACTTGATAAGAACCAGGACAATACACAGGTTAAAATGGAGAAAAAGAAGCCTTAGTAAGGTTTATTCTACTCTTTAAATACAAGGAAAAGAAAGAAACTAGTGTCACCCGTACATAATTGAATATTACCTCTGAACTGAGAGACACTCCACACCAGTTCAAAAAGCTAGTGCAGAGAACTGGTCTCCTTACAGTAGTTATATTTTTAAGTTGTACCCACAATTTTCTTTTTTTTTTCTGATAAACAAGTGATGGTCTCTTTCATCGTTCACAAGATGTATTGAAGTTCTGACTGTTCTACAAGTGAACAAGAATAAATACATGCTGATGCTAATGGCCCATCGCTCCGCCAGCAAGAAAATAATTCATGCTGCTCCAAAGAAGACCTATGCTTCAAATATACAGTTTACAGACTTGTTTCACCCCTTCCAGATCCAGCCATGGTTCGACCATTCTTCTTGTCCATCTTCCTCCTTGAAACGAGATTTAAAAATGTCTACTGCAACCTTTGTTGACTTCTTGTGCAATGAGAGTTCATTGCTTGATAATTAAGCCAAAACTATGACTTCATCATACTCAACATGGCTTCAAACCATGAACGGTTAGCCATTCACAACACCCGCTGATGAAGAATTATTGACAGGTGCTGACGGACAATCCTCTCCACTTGACTGTCTGGTATCTACAGCTTCAGACAGATACCACCTTAGGGACACAAAGAATCTTTTCCTAATAATTAATTCATCCATTTCATTTTGTATACAATCCATAGAAGGTAAGGGGTGACCTCATATTACCTGTATTGCTGTCACTGCAGGTTGAACTTGCAGCAAAGATGGCAGCCTTAGCATCATTTACACGTAGATCCATCTTTGGTTTCTTCACTAGCTCAGGCTTCTCATCTTTGCAGTCAGGCGAAGTGGTGGACTTGCGCTTGATTCTGGAAAAAGCCACACCGTCCTCATCCTCTGCAGAAGCTTCAGATTTTTTAGATGGTGGATTATAGTCATCGTCGTCATCATCGTCATAGTCAACAAGTCCAACAGATCCAGACCTACAACATACATTAGTGATCCATATACATTAGCTATAAATGAAGATTGTTGAACAACCAAATGCAGAACACAGTTTCATTAGAAAACAAACTGATAACTAAAGTATCAGCAGCTTTCTCATTCTCCATTGTGAAATGAATTATACGAGTCTTTTAGAACAATTTATCTGACATAATCACAAAATTTATGTATAAAGACTCCTACAGCATCTTACCTGTATTAATTGACTGAAAAGTGACAAGCTATGGAAGTATTCAGCAATAGAATGATTTAAAGGTAATAACACTGTGCTAAAGGATACCTTGAAGATGGGTGGTCCTTGGTTCCATTAGGCAGCTTTGATCGTACATTTTGGTTTCGAACATGCAATGAATGAGCAACGGAGTCTTCTTCATCACTGGATTACACACCAATTAAACTCTTATGTTACACACGCAACATTACTATTATTAGCATAACATACCTGTCCTCATTAAAATAGTCTTCTTCCTCCTTTTCAAGAGCACGGTCCTCGGTTTTTCTTCGAGGGTCTACAGTGATAGTAGCATTTTTATTCTCAGGATTCTCCAGCAGCTGACACAAGATAAAGGGACCAGAATAAACCAATGCAAAAGTAGAAGTAATATCTAAACAATCAAAAGTAGTAGCATGATTTTCCTTCCATTATTAATTTAATTGACATCAACCTAAAAAATGCATCAAAAAATCAGTCTGAGAAACAGAATCACACCTGCTCATATTTGACCTTTAGGGCCTGGACAGTCCCCAAGTGCTGAAACTCCAGCAGTTGATCCCAAAAGGAATCAACTACATACAAGACAAGAACTTTTACATTCTCCTGCATATATTTCGGATAGCCATGAAAACGAAATTATAAAATAAAATATATAAACATCCTCAAAAACACTATCAGAGAAGAAACCAGAAGGAAGATCACCTTCCGGATATACTCCAAAAGTTCAAGAACTCCTGAATGCAGCATATTGTAGCGATCACCATTCTCAATGAATGCCTCGATGATTGGTTTTAATAGATTGTTTTTAACAATGTGACGAAGAAGATGTTCATCCTGTAAGACATCCAGATTCACTAGTCATTCAACATTTATCTGATGTCACTAGTAATGGACTAATGCATACAGTTGGTTTAAGTAACAGTACTGTGACTTAGAGCATGCAATGGACACAATTAGCGCAGAAAAAGAAAGCCAATAAAAACAATTTAGTTATCCACCATAAGACCGGAGGACTAGACCCAACCTATTCTACAGTCAGAGGCGCAAGCATAATCTAATCCTAAATGTCTACCAGGGGGATTGTTTTTGACCAGGGAGTATGTATTGAAGATAGCTCATCCTTTCCATGCATTACAATATGATCAAGAGATGTTGGAAATTCATGGAATGACATTTCACCTAGAATGGTATGAAACAAGTGAGACATACCAGTTACATTAACCAGTCCATGGACCACTCTCGTTTCCAGTGATTGAACCAAGACCCATTAAAAAAGTTATAAAGGAAACCTTATAGTTTACCCCTCCAATTACATGGGGAGCACAAAGTCACTACTAACGCCCAATGCTGCTTACCTCCCCACCACCCACCACATGTTACTAACTACGTAAGCTTCCTCCTCTTCCTCCACTGCTTCTTCTTAGTTTTTCCTCCTCCCTCCTCTTTCTCCATTGTCTCCTTTTCTTCCTTCCTCTTCCTTCCTCCTTCCTCTTACTCCTCTTCCGCCACTGTCATATGTTCCTTCCTCTTCTTCATCTTTGAGTCACCAGTAGGTATCAATGTACCATGTATCAGTATATAACAATACCAACCGATACATACCGGACGCAGCAAGGACCAATATGGGTCCATACCTGAAATGGCATTCCTTGGGTGGGATTTCAAACAAACTTTTTGTCATGTCTATCCCAGCATGATGTAGCAGCCTAAAAAACAACCCATATATCGAAAAAGTTGTTTGAAATTTAAAATAATTAGTTGTGTATGGGCAAAAGAATAAAATGACAAATGGAGTCCAAGAATAAGTCTGGGTCCTAAGGTCTAAATTATCTGCCTCCAATCTTCAGCAATTAATGGTATTCATCAAGCTTATAGGTTTAGTTTGGATTTTGTTGGCTTTAAGTTTTTAGCTTGACCGGAGATTAGACCAAGAACAATCAATTTTACTGTTATCAGTCCTGAAGCTCAACAATTCTCAACATGATTAGAAATGGATATTGTTTCTCATCCCAAAGATTACTGACTTACCTGTAACACATATAGTGAGAGGCAGCAAAATAGCCCCATTAGTGGATTTTGGTTGGGTTGCATTTAGCATAGGTCCTCAGTAGAAAAACTATTGGAGTCCCATCCTACTCCAGGAATCTGCCTCCTACACAGTTCACACTTAGTGGTCGAATTGGCTGACATATAAGTTGCCTCATGGTTTAGTAGGCATATGCTCACAACTTGATAATCCAGAATTACTAGGAGTGTACACTTTTATCCAAGTAGCACTTCAATCTGAGAAATAACCCACAGCTATGAAACTTCATGCTGTTTATCCAACATCGCCTTCTAATATGTTATTATTTATTCTAGGCCTAGATCCAGTTTAAATAGAAAGCCAAGATACTTCAATGTTCTCAAATAACATTTTTTCCAAGATCCATAAACAAATACCAGCATATTAATGACCATGGGACAAACAGCATGTTGAATTTTGATCTTCAGAAGGAACAATGACACTCCAACATTGTTTTAGAACAGACAAGGTAATCAGCGTAGAGTTCTCAAAGTCATTACTTCTTCAAGAAACCATGTTAACAACCAATTTTCAGAACTATGTTAACCAACTAGACTAAAGTTACTGGTTAGTGCATCTTAAGGCCCAAAAGATACTTGGCAAGTATCACATTGCAAAATTTTAGTGACTAAAACCTAAAAGCACCTTAAGCAGCCAGTAGGCTCCCCAGAAGTCGAGTCCTAATAGTCCAAATCGAGCAACCCCAATCGTTATTGGGCTCATGAACACATAGGAGGCACACTAACAGATTAGAATCCATACCAAACTAGAAGATGATGAAACTGAAGTAGATCCAAGAAACATCCCAAGTCAAAATCTGTAATAAGACCTGATTGAATCTCAACTAGCTCTCCTGCCTAAGGGATGCCATAGTCCTACTTGATTTAAGAATATGATATTTTCAATCTTATTGTTAGAGACAATTTTGGAGAACCTCTAGGGTCTTATTTACAATCAATTTAATGTATAAAATTCCAATACGGTATATTAAAAGCTAGAGTGTTTATTTATCTTGTTAGACTAATATTATAAGTCTACAACAGTAACCAGAAGAAGCCGTGGGAGGCAACTTGATAAACAAGTCTTGATTTCCTTGTTAGTATATCAACATCTTGCAATGTTTGTTATGCTTAACAAACAAGCAACTAGTCAATATTATCTGCACTTGTGATAGAGCACAAATATGAGGATATGCAGATAATATATTTGTTCAATATCTGAATGATGGAAAACAGTTACTAATGCAAAACTGGAAGACACACCTTGTAGGAGACAATAGTACGCATGAAACGGATAGCAGCCACCACTAGAAACTTTTCTCTTCTGCGTGTTAGACACAAGACCTTCTCTATGGCATTATTCACAAGAAAACTACACCTGTATATACAAGAAAAGCAAGCACCTCTAATCTGAGAAGATTATCAAGCAATATAGTTAGCAACATAGAGATTTGATCATATTCTCACCTTGTTCTATAGGGGTGATGAATCACACAGAAACACAGCAGCTCACAGATGTTTGATAAAATTTCTGGTTTCGTTAAAGTAATGGTTGCAGATGATTTAGCAATTGACCGGGAAGTGTTCTGTGGGGGACACGCTGATGCTATGACATCTACTAACTGAGGCAGATGAGTTTCATAGAAGATCTCTACAATTGTGTCTCGCTGCAGCGAACAGAATAATAATCAAATATTATGAAAGCATTAGCATATGAACTCAGTGATCAAAGAAGTTCCTTGCAAGATAATATAAAAAGAAGATTTTCAAACAGTTTCTAGAAGGGAAAGATAGTCAGAAGCAAGCAAACAGTAAAAAGCATCAAACAAGATAAATGATTAAAGAAAGCTTATTGCAAGTTAATATAAAGGGAAAATTTTCAGAGTCTATACCAGGAATGATTGCTTAAAGCAAGCAAACATTAAAAAAATCCTTGTCAAGATTGGATACGACTCATGAATCAGTTTAATTCTGTCATTTCCCTTAAAGATATTTATTAATTATGAGAAGATAGTACCAAGAAAACATGATTTGGAAATTGTTGCAAGAACATAACGCTTTGTACACTGATGAAGCGACCACTGCCGGTATATATTTAATGTTTCTGATAAGCTCATGTTTAAAAACAGGGAATAAATGAACATTCAAAGAAACTCAAAAATCAACTGACATGATATGTGTGAAAAATGATGTTTTAGATGTTCACACAAGCAACAGGTAGGGCAACAAAGAAATAAGACAATATAAAATCATAATTTTTTTTACTCGAGTACCTGTGAACCAGATGTAGTGTAGGAGTCAACCAATATTCGAATAACTTCAAGGAACTGACAATGCATATCCTCCCCAATATCAGTAACTATACCCTTGACCTGGAAAATTTTTCATCAGTAAAATCTATTTTTACAACAAAAAATAACATAGATTTATCCATCCAGGTCAAGACACAAATAAGTAAAACAATAATTAGCTAACCTTGCAATATAAAGATGAACACAACAAACATAATTGTAAAAGGAATATATATAAGGATTACTATACTGCCCGAAATGGTACGGTTTTGGTGGTACATACCGGTCCAAGCGTGGACCGATACTCGGACCACCCCGTTTTCCGGCGATCTGCATTAAAATAATAAAAAATCAAAAAGTGGTGGGCCCAATCCATTTCAGCGTTAAAAAAAACATATTAGGGCTCTTCTCGCGCACAAAGCTGTGGCACTGCCTCTTCACCGCTGCGATGTTTCAGCGGCGCTGCCTCTTCACCGCTGCAGCGACGCTACATCTTCACTGATTCGCCACTGCAATGCTGTAGCAGCACTGCCTCTTCGCCGCTGCGATGCTACAACAACACTGCCTCTTCAACATTGCGATGCAGTAGCAGCACTGTCTCTTTGCCCCTGTGAAGCTACTGCTTCCCTTCGACACTACCGCTGCTTCCCAAGTATCGCTGCACTTCTTCTCCTCTTCCTTTTCTTTATTCTTCTTCCTTTCTCCTTCCTCTTCTGTTCCTCCACCAGACCTTCCTCTTCAACCTCTTTTTCTTTCTCATCGAAACATTGGTACGCATCGGCATACCATGTGCCGATACACTGGTACGGAGCAAGACATGTCCTGCCATCGACCGGCCGACACACTGGCTCGGACCGGTAAGTCAAACTTTATATATATATATATATATATATATATATATATCTTGAAACAAAACAAAAAGTTCAATCCATCCACATATGATATTATAATGTTACCACTACAAATGTCTAGAGGCATCATTGTTGATGTTCCTGTTAATTAGTTGACTCTAACATGAAAGATATAAAATTCACCACTAATTTGCATGAAAACATCAAAGGTAGGATATAGATACTCATCAAAGTTCGTTTAAAAATTAAGTACAATGAACAGTGTTGTACCACTAATTTGGTGCAAGAAACATATGCTGCAGAAATCTATTTTAGATTATATTAGCTAGTAAGCATGAATGAACAGTATTGTACCCCTGCTGATTCATGTAATATCATGGAGCCTCTGAGTCCCTTTTGACATGTAAGAGAGATTAGGGTCCACGATATCCTTTTAACTCTTCTACAGTTCTACTTATCTAGATGTATACAAGGGAAAATCAGCTTTAAGCCACAATTGTTGTTTTAAAATGTGGCACCATATATGTAAGTTGTACAACAATATGTAAGTTGTACTCTTAGATGTCATAATGTGGCACCATATATGTAAGTTGTACAACAATCAAGTTTATCTGCTTCACTCGATGTCGGTGGCAATATAAAAGCTAAAGTTGTCGGTGACAGTAGACGTGATGCCCAATAGTCCCAAACTAAGAGTTTATATGTTTCTGCCATGGGTAAACATGCACTACCAATAAACATTGGACTTAGAAGACTATTGATTCCAGGTGTAACAAGTCGAGACTGCTCAAAACAAAATAACAAGCTCACCATGTCCCAACTTAGCTTTATCAGAAATATAAGATCCCCAATATATTGACCCAGATTTTAGCGCATGCATTAGATAATGTGTTATGCTTAACTTTTCCAGCTAAATTCAACCATGATTGATAACTTTAGCCTATAACTAATCTCTTTGTTAATCTTGTGCCTCTAGAACTTATTCTTTCCTTATCTCCATCTGTTCAAGAAAAGAAATGGTAACTCTTTGCTTAAATGATCAATTTACAAATGAACATAGCATAAGTTGCATTAATTAATAATTTTCTGTATATTATGTCAACAACTTTGCTCTTATAGTCTCAAAATTTGAACACTGTGGAACTGGACCTTAACCAAGATAACAACGCCAGAGGCAATCCAGATAGAACCACAAAGTGACCAGGTGTCAGATTTGAAAGGTTCGAACATAGTAGCATCCCCAATTCATTAAGATCTCTTTACTATCACATAATATGATCGGTCAATCATTACAGCCAATAAGATCTAAAGCCAATAAGATCTAACAATTTTTTTATCCAAAAACAACATAATCACATGATAGGATGTTACAAAACCTACATGAAGATCAACCAAATCTAAGGCAATCCTGATTAAAAGATTGAAAGGTAGATCATAGAAAAAATGCACGTAATGTCTAGGTTTATTAAATGTAATCTCTTGCTACGGCCAATAAAAGCTATAAAATTCTAAAAACATGTTGTAACCATGAAGGTGCAATAGTGCCGATTACATGCATCTAGTCAAAGAATGTAATATAGGTCAAAAGTACATGTAAATGCAAATATCTTGCTGAGGATATGGTGGCACATCCATATCTAGTATGCATTCCACATGAATCATGCAGCGCCTAGTACATGATATAATGTACTTGAGTTGTCCAAACTTTGGCACAGTTTGGACACTATTCATGCCATTTTCCGGTTCCATGGACAAAAAATGTAATTGATGGTACTATATTAGTTCTGACAATTACAAAAATGATTGGCTAGGAAACCCAAGGTCTAATATGAAACTTTTTATTTGTTACACATGTAATTGTAAAATACATCGAGCACAAACAGAACTAACAAACAGGCTTATGATGTTTGTGGAATGAAGCATATACCTCTTCCCCTATAGGGATATCACAGAAAAACATCAGAGAAGCCATTATACATACCAAATACATTAATGAAAAAATATGTCTAAGCCTTTCAAGAAAATTAACTAATGAAATTCAAAGTACTTAGTAATTTATCTTGCATAAAAAAACAAATTTAGTTACTATTTATGGGACAAGGCCAATCAAGGTTTTATTGAGCCAAAATCATAAGAATTCAAATTATCATCAATCAAATAAACAAAATCCTCAATGACAAATAGGCGCTTAGGTCTAAATAACAATAGAAAGTCAGGTCATTTAGGAAGGCCTTTCCGGTTACTTATACCACTCTGGTTGCTGATCCCACTGGTGCTGTGCACAAGTACGTTAAAAAACTGATAAGAAAAGAAACACAAGAAAACAGCAAACTTTCTCTTCCTAATCTTCTCCCTATTCAATTGATCAAATCGACACATTTATTAAACTAGAAGCCCAGTTCACATAATGAACTGAACTGATGCTTTTAAAAGAAACTGATCAAAATTCAACGATTTTCGACCAGCATTGGTTAAGTTTTGATGTTTCACCAAGTTCAGCCAATACCAGGCAGTTCCAACGAAATCAGGGCAGTCCATGTTTAAGTCTGGACTAGGACCAACACCAACATTTTAGTCTCACAAGTCACAACTAATTGTGTCTCACGTTAAGATATTAAGATATTACTGACATCCTTGACATTTTTCAAGAACGAAAAGTGCTCACTAGAGATAAATAAATATAAAAAAAATGTGCATTTTAAGACAGACCATATAGCTATCAACTTGCTTACCAATAGTCCAAGAAGAGAATTTCCCTCTTGTTGGATGACATAGGATCTAACAAGGTTAGGATCTTGGTTAAGAAAAAGGATAAGAATCTCTGTCCTGCATTACAAATAGATAGCTGCACAATTTAGCATATGCCAATAAAAATTAAAACAACTGACATAGATCCCTACAATTTGGCTCAGCTAGAAATAGCTTAAAAGAATATTAACAGACATAAGGCTACTTATTACCCAGCAGAAACAAGCTTTTTGTCCTGACTCTGCAACACATCTGTAATGATGTCAAATAAGCCTTCAGCAGCAAGATCCCTGTTGGTAAAAATATCATTGGACTACAGAAGACTATCAAAAAGGCATTTACAAGGATAAATGTAGACTTTTGTTTCTTAAATAAATTTGATTCTAAACCTATATAATTAACTATTATCTCAGTTAAAATCATTTTAACGATTATGTATCAGAAGGTAACCAATAGTTTCATATGTATGAGGATCCTTTTATGTTTGGCTTCCTCAAAACTGCAATGATTACAAGAATTCAAAATCCTAAATTTACAACAATTTTAAATTGCTCCAAGAAAGATACCAAGTCTCTCTTGTGGTACACAAAACCAAACATCTATAGTTGCAGCCAAAGAGGGGATCTCGAAACATGCAACAATTCACATGCAACGTATGGTTGCTGAAAACTCAAATGTTGCTAAATAATTTTAACTTCCAAATATAATTCAATTCAATCAACACGAATTATCATGCATAGATACAAATTGTTTCTTGAACACAGTTGCTTATACACTACCACTACTGTAACTGCATTTGCAAGAAACCTCAAGCTTTGTGGTTTTCTTATGTCAACCAACTTACAAGAGATGGCTATTTTCTATTAGAATAATAAAGCACACTTAATGATAATGAGACTTCAATTTCTTAATCAAACTTCAGGACTTGGAACAATTAGATATTTTATTCCAAAACATGTATGGCATCCCATCCATTTCATTGTTTAGCACAACATTACATACTCAGATATCCATTAAACGTTTTTGTTACACCTCCCCATTATAAAATTAACAAATATTTCAGCCAAACGTTATTTGAAAGAACCATAACAAAGCTATATGGCAATCAGTAGACTGGTTGCTTCAAAGCTATACTGCAACATAAAAAAAAAACATCTCTATAGCTACAAACATGAACTTACCGAAATAACCGCAATTGCTGAACCTGTTGCAAGCTTTTACTCAGAGAACAAAATTCATGCAAGAATAAAACCTGGTACATGGAGGAAAAAAATAATGTCACATTGGTCTCTCAAGTCAAGGCACAAAGACTGTGAACTACAGACATCCAAATTCCACAATGCATCTTACAGAAACACTTCAGGAAACATACCGATGAGAAAAAAATTAAAATCTGATGAAAAGAGTTATTTCTATTTATAGATGGAAACTTATGAGTCTATAATAGACACATACTCAAAGTTGATATTCACCAAGAATAAGAATCACCAACTCAACCACCAATCATGGATACTTCAAATTGTTTGCCATACAAGATAAAACGAGGAACAATTCCCTAAAATGGTAATTGACATATTTTAAGAAGATCTATAGATAAAGTTAGGATAAGTAAATTGGTACCTATGGTGTAATAAGAGACACGAGGAGACCTAAGAAAACTGTGAAACAATAAAAAGATATTTGAATGATCTTGATTTAACTAAAGATATTGTCTTATAAAGTGCACAACCACAGAAAAAAAAAATCCCTGTAGCCAACGTTGTTGCTGCATCAATGTCGTTCTGTTTCCTTTTATCTTAAAGATTATATATATATATATATATATATATATATATATATATATATATATATATATATATGTCATCACATCCATATCCAAATCTATGCCCGTGCTTCATAGTTAATTTAACTAAATAAAAAACTAAAGTTTCCTCAGCATGAATTTTTTTATTAACCAAAAAGCAATAAGAAGGATTGAGACATCATTTTCATTAGGGGTAGGATGAAGTAAGAAAAGAATCATACAAATTATCATTCAAGAGGATAGTACCCTTCATGATCAACACAATCAAATTCAATTGACACCAAAAGGAGCTATTGCTGAAACAACATGTTTCCAGAAAAGCTAGAACACTTTGGCGTAAAAGTTCAATGTCTTTAGATTATATGGCTATTCCACCAATAAAACCAAGATAGATAGGTGAGAAGAGGGGAGGAAGAAGATGATGCAGATCTTTCCCCATTTTCTGTTAACACTTTCTTGAGTTATTTTTTTGTAAAAACTTTAAATAAAAATATAAAAATAAATTATATGCTGCAATAATTATTATTTTTTCTATTTTTTATACAATTAGCTTTATCATTTTTTATGTTCTCTTTTTTGGCCAATTTCAATGAGCCAGTCCAAACGATAGGATTTTAAACTAAATCCCAAGACTCTCTTATGCCCAACAAACCTTGAATTATGAAGATCATCTCAAATGGCTACTCATTCGGCAACAAAAAACCATCCCGTTTCCACATATTCCGACACAAAAAATTATGTCACAAACTTGGAATTCAAACAACACAATTGCTGAAACTAATTGGACTCTGGATTCTAGAGCATAGTAACATGTCCAAATATTTGGGCTCAGCAGCGTGGATCTTCACCCACCATCATTAGGGGTGTTCAAACCAAACAGAACCGGTTTGGTTTGAACCAATTCATCAATAGTTCAATTTTGAAAAAGATAAGCGATCTCAGTTCGGGAGAGTACTCTTCCGCAGTTTGGTTAACTAGTTCGGACCGAACCAAACCGATTTCAAATATGGAAGATAACAACCAATTACATATTATCAACCTCTCCAGAATCAAATTAAAAATAAACGTTCATGGAATTGTGCAAAATCGATATGGACAAGGCTTCTAAGCTTTTTGTCATGTGCATGAGGCATCAAAACTAGTATTACTAAACTGCAGAAAGATCTGATGTAACCACTAGTATTACTAATCTACTAATGAACCGCACAATTTACATGATAAAAAATCAATAAGCAACACACTTGTCACAAGCATATGGGACAACAATTTAACAAAATACATTCTTACATTAGGAATCAATGGATTATTGAAATTAATTTTTTGCATTTGTAGAAGAAGGCATCTAGCTTATTTTCTCTCATTTTTTCTTATCTATGTTGTCATCTTTCCCTCACCTTAATCAACAAGAAATTCTGCATTGGATTGGGTGCTAGATAGAAACCTTTTTTTAGAATATTTAGAAAAAATATTTTTTTTTTTTAATTGCTTGAAATTAGAAACCAATTAACCAGTTAACGGAACCAGATTAACCAATTTTGAACCAGTTTAGTTAGGTAGGTCCGAACTGGTTCTGATTCAAACTACCTTATTTTAACCAAACCGAATTGGTTGTATGGCTCTGTTCGGTTCAGCCCATAACAGTTCGGTTCGAACCGATTTTAACATCCCTAACCATCATGCTATGTTGAGGGCAAGCATCACTAGTCAAATTAGGATCCACCAAATCACAATTTAAAGTTTCTAATTACATTTTTCTAGGCCTTCTATTACCCTTTAAACAAGTAAACTTAATTGACTTACCTCAGTCACTGACTCATCAACACACTTCTTCAAACATGTATATACCACCTTAAAATGACTTCCTCTTCATTTTATCCTAAATTAAAACTATTCCCACTTGTTCGTAAGTATTTATTATTCTGTTTTTTTCTAATAACCTCACTATCTACGTAAACATCTTCATTTGGCATTGTGTTATCAAAATACTTCAGCAATATATAGCTTTAAACAGCATGACACTTGGAATTTAGTAAAATAAAAGGATAACTAAATAAGTTACATGGTAAAACAAGTATATTATGGCTCTCGGAGGACAATATCATACACAATGAATTATTCCCAATTCAGCTCAGAAGAAGTCAAACTAAAAAAGAACAAATGTATTCCATAAGTAAAGACCAAGTGCTGCTAGGATCCTAATGCAAATTCATATAACAGATACCCAGTTAAATGCAGAAATTACTTGATTCATATCAAATTAAACATTATTAAAAGTATGCTTGTATAACAGTTAGATAAAGTATTTGGGAATAATTCTGTGTTACCAGGTCCCTCTTTGATTCGACTGAGGTGGAGGTCGACCTCATCCTTGCAAATATTTCTTGAATAAAAGATGCATCATCTTTCAACAAGGAAATGACCTCAAAGAATCATATAACAAAAAATAAATGTCAGAGAAAAAGTTTAAATGAAATAAACAAAGACCAAAAGGTTGAGATGTTGAGATCCTCACAACACCATTATTAGCATGAATCATTGTGTTGAGACTTGCCATTACAGCATCATCTAAAACCCGTGGTAGAATCACATCCTAAAATTGTCACAACAATAGTGAGATGTCACTTAATGCAAATTAAGCCAATAGCTTGAATTTAGGCAGCGTTATTGACCTTGAGATAACCAATTCTGTAAGTTTGATGTATTTTTGAAAGTACAGAAGAGTCTTTGATGGGGATGGCCTGCAGAGGACCAAATCTTTGAAACACAATCAAAAGATAAGATTATCAGTTTGGTGGTGACTTTCAACTAACTGACCTCCTTAAAAACAACATGCTCCTTAAGAAATGCACGGTGATGCTGCACTTGAGGGACCTCAGGATCATCTACACGAAGTTTATAGAGAATGAAGTTTATATAGAAAATAAATTATGACAAATATATCATTTTGCAAAAGAAGTTTATATAGAAAATAATACTCCAACTAAAAACCTTCCTGTGTTACAAACATCAAGTCACAATTATCATGAAAAATATTCATCACAACCATTGCATGATATATTGAAGAACATCGATGTAATAAGGACAAGATCTTGATATCTGATCATTTATACAAAAGAGGAGTTACAACAAAGTCATTGCCTAATCCAAATACATGTGTAATAACATGATCAAAGCTATCCTGACCATCTCAGAAATCAATCAGAGAAAATGTCAATCAGCAGTGAACAGAGACACACAAAGGCTAAAAGTGAAAAATGAAAACATGCAGAGAGGTTCTCTTTAAAACCAGAAACATAGTCACCCAAGCCACAGAGGAGCAACATCACCAAATTAACCTCGATTATGTCTTAAAAAATATGCAGGCCTATAATATTAGAGACATCCCTTCCAATGAAAAAATAACAAACACCGAATATGTTTGTGAACATCACACACTCAATCCATAATATGATTAAAAAATAATCCATATCTTTTCTATCAGTCCTTGCTTATTTATTTCTTTTCTTATTCCTCGAAAGCATCATCAGATCTTGTATTATTTTCTCTTCCATCCGCTCAGTTTTACTAAGCAACAATTATACAACAAATTTTAGCACCTTCACCAAGATATTTTTTACCCTTCCTCCCCTTCCTTTTGATCTCGTGTAAATAATGAGCAAAAACCTTTATTTTCATTTAATTAAATAGATGATTCTGTCCTTTTGTCTTCTTGACATCAGGTCTACCAAGGGGGAGAGCATATGGTGGCACTGACAGTTCCACAAATCACTAGTTCGATTATCACCATTGCAGAGAACGGCAGACCAAAATACCACCAACACCTTCAGCAAAGGGGGTGTGGTGAGACCATGATTCCCTGGGATCTGCCAGCATTACCTCTCATCAACTAGTCAGTCCCTTGCCACCTCCTGCTCTGGCTGGATCATGCAGGTACTCATGACTTCATAGAAATCATTATTCTACAAACCCGTAATTATCACCAACCACAGATTTCTCAGTGTCCTCTAACTCTAAGGCGGTCATGTGAAATGACTTGATCTTCCAAGGCCCAACCACAACTCGATGGGCAATGATGGACATCCCAAAGGCAGTAAAGAGGTGGGAACTCACCTAATCATATTGCTCATTATACTCTGCATTGGAGGTTGCCCCACCATCTTCTAGTGTTGTGATGGAGATGAGTGACAGATAAAAGCAGGAGCATAAATCACATATCATAAACAGAATAAGAGTGTGTTAAGTTGCATGCAAAAATATTTTTCCTGGAGAACTTTTTCATGTTTATTAGGTAGGAAAACTGTATAAAAATCAGCAACTGAGTACCCAAGTAAGCAGGAAAGCTAACCATTTTTCCGAGCAATTCCTTAGGAAAACAAAAAGAAACTTCTTTTAGACCAGAATCCTACGACTTTTCAAGATGTCTTTCCATTAAAAAGAGCATGTTTTAGAATTTTTCCTATATCCTATACACCAGGAAAGAAAAAGGAAAGAGGTTTTGGTTTCCTATATCCTATACACCAGGAAAGAAAAAGGAAACAACTTGCTGTTATTTTTTATGTATTTCTTTTTCAGTCAAACCCAATTTGTGTCCTTTTCCTTGCAACCAATGAACCATAATAATAATAATAATAATAATAATAATAATAATAATAATAATAATAATAATAATAATAATAATAATAATAATAATAATAATAATAATAATACTAATTTATATCAAGGCCAAAAGCAACAAAATCAATATTAGTATAACACAATAGGTATTAAGAACTGTAGTAATATCCCTCAGTGTGGATAATATATATTTGTAACACCTATGTAATTTTACCAGAATTCCCAACATTTGGACAAAAACTACAGCTTCCGAACAAGATGACCATGAAATAGGGTTCTAGCTGCAAAACATGTACCAGCAGCGATTGCCTTAAAAAGCAGATATGAATAAACTTGATTGTAAATAGAGATATAAATGTTCAGGTCCAGAAAACAATGACTTCAAAACAGTTGATAAGTCAACATGCCAGATAGCTAATTATTAAATGTTTAAAACTTCATTAAAACAAAGAATAACGAAAAGTCTGTGAGAAAAGTATCGATTTTATACATTATATCCAATACTCTAGAAAGCACGGCAGTTAGGTATGCTGCCAAAAAAACCAAAAACTTAACTAGGTTTATGTACTTCATGGCTACCATTTAAGATAATTATATACGGTCCAATGACAATGGATTTTTCAATCCGAAGCAAATTGTATCACCAAACATCATATTGACTATTACACAGTACAAATGCCGAATGCTTAGTACTCGTATCACCAGTTTCACCAGATTCCCATCTTGTTCCCTTGGTGAATAAAGTCATAAGCACAGGATACAGGAACAACTGTTGTGTCCACATGTTAGCAACAAAGATACATGATCCAAAACTGAAAAACTTCACATGATCTTCCTAGTGCAAGAGGAATTCAGCAATGGCTGAAATGCATGAGTATATCCTACTCCATGTTGGAGCATGCACATCAAACAGCACCAATATCGACCCCTCAGGCATACATCAATTTTATGCGCAGATCACAGTAACAAAGTCATGCAGGGCATGCAGTCATATGCCATGATAGCTTCAAGAATGAGAGAGACTACCATGGGCTGGCGTAGCAAAACATGTTGAATAGTATGGCTGGAGGACTTTTTTTCATTTAATCAATCTAAAATGAAAAGGAACAATGCAAATGTGGCAATACATTAGAAAACATGGTCATTAAAATGCTTAAAAAAGAAGGCATTTCACCTTTCAAAGCATCAGAAGGCATTACTTCAGAAAACATGATGCTATTGGACGAAAGCATCCTACTTCTACCTAAGCATTTGAGAGGCCAAGACCAGCTAAAAAGCCAGTGTGCCAAGCTCAGTTATCAAGATCAGGAACCTATGTTCCTGCATGGACTAGGATACCGCATCATTAATACCCATGACCATATTAGACCACAAATACGGGCAAGCTGGCAAATGTTTACTGCCATTTTTTTCTCTCTTATATCAACTACTAACAAGTTAAACTGATGAACCTGAAATAATTAAAATGAAGGCCTAATAGAAGTTCTCTTGGCATTTCCTTCCAATTAGATCTGGATGCGTATTGGTAGGTTACCACCACAAGGAGGCCTCACTAAAAATTCATCAAAGATGATCCACAGGTGTCTAGAGATTGTCAAAGATCACTGGAGGTCTCCTCTCGTTGGAGGTTTATTCTTCCATGTCGACATTTTTTAACTGTTATTTCCCTCTCTCATCCTCTTTATTAAATTTTCCACCACCTACCGGCATTATGTCATAATGTCAGAACAGCAACATGCCTGACCATATGTGGCTACAGAGCCATTAATCAAGACTCCTACTGTATACCGCATACGCTTCTTGTGCATTTTATTACATAGAAGGATCATCTTAAGTGCTGTAATGAAATTATGAAAATAGAAACAAACAAAATCAATAGCAGTTTTTAGGGTACATATCCAAAAAGCAGGGTTAAATGCACAAGTATGAACTTTATGCCAGCTAAATTGGGAACAAAGGAACCCAAAGCATGGAGTAATAAGGAGTTAAATAAATGACAGCTATCATTTAGCTAACCCAGATTTAACCAGCAAGCAATATTAGATAACATATTAAGAAGCATATATACAATCAAATTCCATTCATCTAAAAACATATACACTTCTAAAAACAATAGTAAGAGAGAAAACAGGAGCTGAAAAGGAGAACCTACATTCTAGGGAACCAATAATGTCCAAAATGTATTCTTCCACAAAAATTCTATCGAAGATCTGAGGGTTGTTTAGTAAAACTACAGATCACCAAAAAAAAACTATCGTTAGCATAAGAAACAAATTGAACATAAAAAATGTATTGATATAAAGCAGAGGTTCTCAGTACTCACAAATACCCTTGACCAATTTAAAGATCATGTAGAGGCCATCCATGTTTTCCAAGTCTTCGCACATTCTGAAAAGATCTACTAGCTTGGAAAAAAAATCTTGCTGCACCACACAAGTGGAAAAAAACTGATTAAATTTTTCAATGTAGATCTGGTTAATGCAAGTATAGCTTCGATGCATTCCTTGCTAAACATGAACATATATTTTTTGTCTTACCTTGTGATAAATCTAGGTACTGTTTCTTTAAGTTAGGATTATATAAACACTACCCACCATAAACATGTTTTATTAAAGATAAAGTGCAGTTCTCATAACTCTAGCAAACTTGTCAAGACCTCTTGAAAGAATAAATTTTGTTATTTAACACAGAATGTTGCTAGATGTCTCAATGATCTATGACCCCTCGTTGAACATAATTTTCATACTTCCACATCCTTTACAAGGAAGGAATTCTCGAATCTTAAGCCAGTTTCAGCTGCTGCAGCTTCATTGATCAAAGTAATGCTTCTTTTTTCATCACCTTGTTCTGTATATTCCTTAGCTTCCGAAGGCACAAATTCCTCTTCAGCCCAATTTCTTAAGGCTCCCGCTCTGGTCAGAGTGCTTCTTCGAGCAGCCAATAATCAGGAAAGAAATCCATAAAGAAGACATCCTTGAAGCCATGGAATGGACCTATACTAAAATGAGATTGAGACAATGTACCATCTTGTTAACTGCTTCTATGCCTAGACAGTCTGATATCTCATCCTCACCTTAATTTACATCTAAAAAGCTTGAACTAAGTGGAGAAATAAGCAAGCTTTGATGGCCTATCGTACACAATTTGCCAGAATGCATGAAGTAAAGAACCACCATGATCATTAAACTAGATCATTCCTCCCAGTGAATGACAGACATGGATAAGGATATGAATTTAAAAATGAAACACTTACAACATTGTAAAATATGGCATATGTTAAATCTTGGAAAAGTAGAACATGGAATGACATGTATAGTTGTATACAACAACAAAAATTATAATAAACAAATTTGTGCTAAAAAAAAAGCTAGGAATTTGAACATTAGAATACGTAATACAAACCATAGCAAAATATAATGAGCAAATTTAATAGCATTCATGACTTATTCATTATGAAGAAATTATAGAATAAAACAGTTCTTCTAAAATGTGAAGAAGATAACAAGAACCTCTGATAATCAAACTAAGATAAATCATTAATTTTATTTATTATCTCAAATTCAGTTTAAAGGTGATCCCTGGATCACAATAAGATTTGTCCCTTTGCAGTTTGAGGTCACAAAAACAACTTCTTTGCTTGCAAAGGGAAATCAACATATATTGACCCTTCATAGACCTTGCATTGATAGGAGCCTCACTCATGTCCCTATATATCTCAAATTCAACTCCACATAAAACAGAGTATCTCAATTAATATCTAACATGCACATAATCAAAATACAAACATCCCAAAAAATGAGATTTAATTGAGAGAATTTTTCATTTTGCACGTCGTGTTGTCAATATATTACAAACACACAACCTCCCTTACCAAAAAATCACATGATGAAACCACATGTTTGACCATTCAATTATTTTGTACCCCTACGGTCCTACCCTCTAATGTCAGGCATCAAACAGAATCAAAAGTGAAAATTGCTAGGACAAGCCAACTCCAAGATTTTTGTTGATATAAGCAAATACAACAAACAGCACGTTGACAAAATGTGCACATTTTTTACAAGTTGAACAAACACAAATTATACCAGTGGACAACTGACACAAATTCCCAATAGCAATCAACAGAACAAGAAGATGTAGACCATGAATAAATTTTTCACTTAAATTAAAATCTTGAGTTTCATGTTCCCCATAAACAGTATTTAACAACCATTCCAGGTATACACATAAATCCAAAACATGCCAACATAAATTAAGATTCTATAGCATAATAGGAAAAATTGCATCAAAATAGCAACCAATACAAGAAGAACATTTCAAAGCTATACTTCCAGCTAAAAACTCTCATGTTCATAAGCTTAAGTATATTACTTTGGGTAAGGTTAGCAGTAAGCTTACATCTTTTAATATCAATTCTCCAACACGCATCTGATCCATGATACCGCATTCCATTACAGTCTGCGCATGTGATAAACCATCAGTTTTAAGGTTTTAATAATTGTGTGGCACACCAAAGACAAAATGTAGAAAATCAAAACAAAACAAAGAAGAACAATAATATGATCCCAACCAATTATCTCACTTAGCACATCAATGAAGCTAAAAAGTGAAATTCCAAGGGCACAGGAGCACAATAAAGACACAGAAAAAAGTAAGAGATTAATATACAAGTTTAATCAAAATGCTAAGAGAAAAGGGTTTGCCAGGCATTTAAAGAACGCATCCACATTGATCAATCTTGGAAGTTACAGCACCATGAAATCCCTATCAAGTTTTGTCCAGTTTCAGCCATTTTCAGGAGTTCCAATCAAGCTTCTATCAGTTTTAAATAAATTGTATAGATATAATTCAGAAGAACTCGCATCAAGTTATTTCCTTAATATTTCACAATAAAATTTGCTTCCAGGAAATAGATAAAGCAACTACAAAAAATTATCGCAAACTAAACTTGGATCTAAAATCATGTACCAGACAATCAGAAGTGTTAGAAGAGTTAATAAAACATGTTTAAGATTATCAAACTATTTGCCATTTATTTTAGTGCAACAATGAATTTCTGTTGATGACTATATAAGTATTCATATTTTGAATTTATACAAAGAAAAAATTGGTTGTTTAACACATCTGAGCATTATTCTTTTGGTATAGCAGTAAGCCAGTAACTCAATATTTCATCAAGAAAAGAGCCAGATCACAGTAAATAATCTGGTTAAGTATTATCCAAGGAATCAAATCTCAGTTATACCAGACTCTTCTTTTTTGAGGTTATCGTTTTCTGATGATATCAAGCAATACAAGTCAGTATACCAATACCATATTGATCTGACCGGTAACTGAAAGTGGTACCAGACCAAAATTTAAGTCCTTTCTCTAGTACCAGTTAAAAATTTAAGTCCTTTCTCTAAGTTGGGAGTGTATTCGAAGAAGAAAGAGAATCGTAGCTGTCGAACCATGTACATCAAACACAATTCCATAAACCAAGCTTTATCTACTGTCAGCTTAAAAATAGGTTAAGACAGTCACAAATTGATAAATAACAAAAGCCAAACAAGATAACAACAATGCACAGAAGAGCAATAATATATATATTCATGAACAAAGACTGACTGCAAAATTTGACAACCGAATATCCAAATAAAGACAGAAATTTGTAAATCAATATCTTTTTTCAATAAACTATGCACACAGAGCACAAATTGGGTATTTAAAACCCCAATCTATGGGAAACCTTGGGCACAAGTGAAGATTGAAATCTTCATTCTGTGGGAGAGCTTTTCAGATGCACAACCATCCAGATAGTTGGATTTCGGTGCAAATTAGTGTTCGACAGAGAAGGATACACAACAATCCTCCAAAGCTATGAAAAAAAAGTAGCAGCATAGGATGTTAGTGACACAGCATATCGCAACATGACTTCTATTTTTTGTGCGTGCACAGGGACAATCACAAGTAGCACAAAAGTGTAAAAGAATGAGTGGGAATTCTGGACATTCCATACCTTCAAAATTAATGGAAGACTGGATAATGAAATGGATGGAAGATCTCTTAGTTCACTATTAACAGTACGAAGTGACTCATCTGCAAAAGATAACCAAAAAATGATTAAGAAAATGACTAGAATAAGGTACACAAACTGAATATTCTGCAAGAACAAGTATATTTGATACAATATGTAGAAATGCATTGACAAAGCCTAAAAGGAAAGTACATAAGCTTTAAAAGGTAAAGCAAGGGACAAGAATATTACAACAATTTGGTGCTGATACAAAGTTTAATAAAATATAAGATTTTGCAAGGAAATATTCCTGCTGAAATTTTTCATAAAGGAAAATGCATCCAACTATATGTTGTGCCTTCAACACGTGGTCACAACCTCAGTTTTATTACCATTACCAGAATTTTCAGAAATTTTGGATACTCAGATGCTCCAAATAATTCAGACACACCAAATTCCCCATGGGATCCTGAACTAAATCTAGGGCAGCATTCTGCTATCAGCAATTTCGGACACTACCATCAGAAGATTCAGTAAACATTGTTTCAAGTTCATTAACACAGACAATATTGTAAATCTGGTCATTGCTTGACACAATAAGAAAGAATTCTGATGAACCCAAATCACTCGACCAAAATTTGCCTCTCTTTGTCAAGGTCTCATGCTGACCGACAGTCAGATACCTGACATCAACACAGCTCATAGATGGCCATACTGATATAGGCTTCCAGCAGCACAAGGGGGAAAAGGAGGAAAAGGATCAAAAAGAGAAGGAATCATAGAATACTAATCAGCAGCATCAAAGATGGAAAAGAAAGAAGGACAAAAGAAAAACTTAACCTTATTTATAATGATGGATAGAAATTTTGCAACCAGTGAGAAGGCTCTTGTTTCTTGAACAATTTCCAAGAGGCATGGGATCAAGAAAGGCATGAATGGTAGAGAGGACATCGACAAGTGTCAGGGAACTGGATGATCAAGCTAAGGGAAACTTAAAAACTTAAAATAGGTCTTCTGGAAAGAAAGTCAGAGCATTCAGGGAAAAAATGCTCCAGTTGAAGTTAGATTCCCTGCTTCACACAGCTCAACCCAAAGGTTTGAATATAGTTGGCCTAATCTACTAAAAAAATGTTAAGATCAATCTTTAGATGAACTGAGCTAGTCTTTACCAAATTGAGATAAGTATAATACGTGGACCTGTTTCTGTAATTACTCTTGTATTGGAATCATATACCACTCCTGCAAATGATAAGTACAAATTGCATGGAGCAATAAAGTTGAAATGGAAATCCTATATATTCACAACTCCTTTAAGGGCTTTCAAACTATTACGATTGACTTCTCTATTTTAGATATTTTCAGATTAATTTCACCATTAATTTCAGCAGCTGTTTTAGGAACCATTTAGTGTATCAGAATTCTAATATGGTTATAATATATGCTAAACAAGTTGTTTAGCTGGTAGGAGCTCTATATGAATTATGAAGAATTTGACGTTAAAGGATGATGACAAGATTACTTTAAAAAAAAGTTTTCCCAGGCAAAACCTATATATATTGATGATGTAAGGCTACAAGGTTCAAACTTAGCTGTTACATCTCTTTTACGAAATTGAAATAATAATTTAGATTAATAGCTTACTTCTCTAGTAGATAATTTGTAGATCGGTCCCCTACTTGAATTAAAGAAAGCCCTGATAAGAGCATCTTATCTTGATCATGTCAAAACCAATTAGAATAAATGGAATACAAGCCATTATGAATTTGTAAAGCAAGTTAGTCATGATCAGTTTACATTTGATGAATTTCAGACGTCTGAAAAACTTAAACTTCAGTAAAACAACAAAACAATTCAAACAAAAAAGGTAATGAATCTTTGCAAAAAAAATATAAAAAAGGCTATAACGCATATGAATGAGAAAATCTACCATTGGATAATAAAGAGCTAGTAGCTTCAAGATCTTCCATCGCTGGACGAGGGCCAACCTCAAGATCTACAAAATCTCATGTTTGGAATTATAAGCAAGCTTGATGTCTTAAAGTATTTAAAAAGATTGCAAAAATCAACTTACCACCAAGACTACTAAAATGGAGGTTTCTCTGAATTTCGCATATCTGGTCCCTAAAAACATCAGCACAATATTGGTGTATTTTTCAAGTTATACAAATGAAAGTGAAAACTTCAGTAAACTGACTGCAAAAGAGGACAACAATACCAAAATGAACTACCATATATAGCAGCAGCCTGGAGCCTCCTGAAAACTAAGTGCCAATTCCGCTTCTGCTTCTGGATCTTTCCATGAGATTATGGTATCTTAAGTTCACAAGAAACATGACATTTCAGGAACACATAAATAAACAACTTAGGGATCATTTGCCAGCCCAAATATTTAAAAAGAATAAAAAAAAGAGCATACACCTTCTTGCCTTGTGTAGATATCATTTGAGGAGACCGAATGTTTGAGTAAAAAGTCATCCTCTTCTTCGTCAACCACAATCAAGCCAAGATCCTCGGTCCCCTGAAGACATGATGATGCAATAACGAAAAAGAGCTATGTTTAAACATGTATATTAAGTTATTAACTGGTGAAGAGTATGATCACAGAACTAGTTGTTGGGCTAAATACCGTTAAAAGAACCATTATGTTTTTTTATAATTCGGTACTTTTAATTAAAAAATTTATTGATCTCCTATTTTTATGGTAAGGATTCAGGAAAAGTCTCCAATAACTTGTTTTCAAACTCAACTAAAACTATGGATGAGATGTTATGATCTGATAGCTACTATCAGATCACTGGTATATGAAAAGCCTACAACCGCTGCAATGCATTACCATATGAATGGTACCTATTCTTGATCCCTCAGCAAATAACTAAGTGTTGCAATTGAGATGGCTTCAGTACACAGTTTGCATGACCGATCACCAATCAAAAAATTCCCATATTTCTCGTTATCAAGCCAAAAAGGATTCATACATAATGTTCTAAAGCAATGGAATTGTGCATGCATGAACTATGTCCATATCCCATATTAAAAATCAACAGCACCATAAGCAGCTTTAGTTTACAAGTCTAAGCCAATCCCTATTTTTAAATATCTACTTTCTTTTTTTTGGATCATCATTAATCAGAAAAGGCAAACAATCATTAAAAAAAGGATACAAATATCCGTGACAAATAAAATTACGAATTTCATAATAATAAGCTACAAATATTATTAAATAAACAAAATATTTATAGATATTACATGAAGGTCACAGGAGAGAGACAAAACCTCTAAATAATCAATTCTGACATGCCCTGTGCCCTGATCATCCCAATTACCTTCATCGTTCAACCGGTAAACCTTAACTCGCTGAACCATTTATAAACCAATTAGTTAGTAATTCATCATAAGCTGCAGTGTAAACAAATCAACTAGGAGATAATAAACAAAAACGGATGATGTTGACTTCAAAAGAAGGAAAAATGAACAAAAAAATCCATAAAATGTGTGAAAAATCATTTTCCGAAATCACATTAGATAATATAGACGACCAATCTCAACTATTATATGACGGTTCATCAGATTGACAGGTTTAACATCAGCCAATTCCTCGGCCGTATCACCAAAAACCAGCTGGAGCCAGTGAAGGGAAAGTTGGAGGACAGAAGACAGCACAGCCAGTAGGCATAAGAAAGAGAAAGGCAGGAGAAAAGAAAAGCATGACTGTGAAGCAAAAAGCATATACAATTGTGTTCGCATTCACCGTCAGTTCTCACCATGTTTGTCATCCAATCACCACTATATTTGCAATTCACTGCCATGTGAGACAGCAAAAAAAAATAGTAATAAGATAGGGAGGGCAAAGAGGATAAAGTAGCTCTGTCTCTCGAGGTACGAAGGATTAATTACAAAGAAGGGACTTCATGTAACTGGATTCAGAACTAAAACTGAATCTTGCCAGTGCTCTCTTCAGAAGAAGTCTCTTTGGAGGTGCATAAGGCACCTCGAAGTACCCTAGGCTAAAAGTCTTAAACTAGGCAACTTCTGGGCAAGCACCTCGGTCGAGGTGTTAGACAATTAGAGGCTCACCTAGGCCTCACCTTAACTGCCAACCCAATAAGTTTTTCCCTACTTGCCACTCGCACATTGACCCTTTCTATGCCGTTTATTCTATAAATACTAATTCAATCTTAAATTAATATAAAATTCATATAAAGTAGATAAACAAACTAAAATATCAAAGATATTACTACCAATAGCATATTAAGTAAAATCAAGCACTCAAGTCTTAATTTGTGGAATCCAATTGATCCTAATTCTTGAAATAGTACCAATGAGTTAAATAAATAATTAATTGAAAGATGAATGTTAACATGTCAAATGCAAAAGATGATGTGGTTTTTTTACGATCAAAATTTGATAATGGGTGACATAACAAGGGCATTTGCGTTTCGAAAAACAAGACTATACTAGACAACAACCAAGATTACAAACAAGCGCCAAAGCGTCAAGTTCAAGCATAATAAATATTGAAGAAGAAAAGGTTAATTCTGATAAAATAGAAGATGATATTAAGAAATATAAACTAAGTGGTGAGGAGCATAGGCAAACAGATAATGTTGATGATGTGGGCGGACCTTGATTATCATTAGAGGTCTTGAATGATAAATGTTTGAATTTTCTAGTTTTGATAATAACAAATGAAGCAATGTGATTATAATTTTGTTGATTGAGCACTCTATAGACAGCTCAGCTTATGTAATTTGGTGCTTTGATGATAATCATCTTACATATGTAATGATATAGAACTCATTTTGATTAAATTCTTGTTTGAATGAAATAATGAACTTGGATATATTTTCATAATTTTCATGAGGTGAGTGCATTACTTTACTCAGGTGAGCACCTAAACAAACATCTAAAGCCTCCAGCAATAAGGCACCTTGTTGCCGTAGTGCCTGGCGCTTTTGATAACACTAGTCCAAAGTTACAAAAAAAGTTTATCTATATTTTAGCACAGCGAGAGCTAAGAATTTTGACAAGAATTAGAATTGAAATTAAATATGACTAGATGCCACATAAAGTAAGAATCAATGAAATAGTTTAAGTCACAACACAAGTAAAAGAAGATGCAACAATGTGATATAATTAATATACCATTCCTGACATCACAGTCACTGATTCATGTGCAGGGCTCAGGGTGTTACTAAGGCTCTTTCCAAAATGATCCAACAGGAAGCAAAATAATTAAAACAAATAACAAAAAATTTACAGTTGATGCAAAAAAAATGGCATCAACAGCATTGTATAAGCACCACATGGACAATGAATGCCAAATGTTATTGAGTGAACTATCCAGCAACTAGCTTATGTTAATTTTCTGGCAAATTAAAATCCTTGATCCATGTCATTTAACCAAATACTTTGATATGCTTTCAAGAGTTCAAATCCAACTGCAAACTAAGAGGCACAATGTTTTTCAGGAATGTGTGCCATATGCTCCACTTTTATATGTTTGGTTATATATTCATTAAGGCTAAAATATTTATTGTTTTGTTTTGAGACTTCAGCTTTTGATTTAATGCGAACATTAGAAGAGCACAGTCAAGACTATGCAATTCTAAGATACATGTCATACACCACCACTGCAGCCTCACTTTTTTGCTGTTATGTCAGTATATCAGTTTGTTGATGAGGAAATTGACTTTCTTATGCTGCCTAAAAAAAAAGTGTATCATTCTGTAACGTGAAACAACAGAATCCAGGTTATTACCATATATCAAATGTGTAGGTAACGTGAAACAGCAGAATACGAAAAGAATGACAGCTAACAAAAATAAACCACAGGGAAAATAATGCTGTAAAAATAAACTATAGCAAAACCAAATAAGCCATGTCTCCTGAACTAAATGAAGGCAGGCAAACCGGGACACATGACGATATAAAATGGGCTAGTCACTGACGGAAGTGATTCCCTGGACGAATCAAAAACAGAAACAAAAACCCGAAAGGTAAAGAAATTGGTACAGGCGAGATGAGCGCCTAAGCTGATAACAAGGGCCCATAACCACAGTGGCAGAACCAGTGGATTACTAAACAAGAAGGGAACACGAGACCCTAAGATAGCAAGAACAGTGCAAAAATCAAAAGGATTCAAGAAGACAAGCACCGATCACAAAAACTAGGGCACCCAAGAAAAAAGAACCCAAGATCTTTCCCTAACGGGAAACGAATTTTCAGAAACCCTAGAAAGAACTGACCAAAGAACTCGAGGAATTGGACGTCTTGCCCTGGGCGCCCATCACCAGCCCGCCGCCACCGCAGCTCTTCCCGCGACAATTCAAGGGGGAAGGTACCCAAGATTCCGAGGACGAGGAAGAGGAACAGGGGAAGAGATGGAGAAACGGGCGGGTTTAGGGCGACGAATGGAAAACCCTAACCGCCATTAACGACGCAGGAGAAGCCCACCCTTTTCCCCTTTCTCGTTCTTCCCCCCCTCTCTATCTCCTTTTCTTTATCCCTCTCTTTCTTTGCTCTCCCTACTCTTTATTCAGACAATGTAGGAATAGTGAGACGGAATGAGGCGACCTAATAGTTTGCTTTGCGTCGTCCAATATTACGGAAACGCCCTCCGTCCTCGTAGGGGCTCCGAGGCTAGTGCGCCACGGCTGTCCCTCTCCAGACAGGATCTAGGAAAAGAAAGCGTGCGTGGGTCCCACTGAGGTCGTGGCTTGTTCGTGAGTTGGTCAGTGAGGAGCTGATTTGAGGTAGGTTCCCTGAACTCTGCATCGTTATAGACAGCTGATCTGTTGCTATGTCTCGCTTTCCCTTTTTGACGGTGGGACGGGGTGGGCTTCGCCCTGCCTGGCTGACGCAGCCGAGCCGGAACGCGCCGAGGCGGCCCAATAGGTGACTCACGCGTGACGCATCGCGCAATTGGTCAAAGGCATGGGCCTCGGAAGGACGGTGGGGCATACGTGGCAGGTGACGTGGGTCCGTGCATTTTGTGCGCAGAGCCTGAAAAGTTGGATTTATAATGGTCATATACATTATCCTGTGGAATTTTATGTGATGATATCGTTACAATTGTTTGATGTTACTCATGAACTCATGTCATTGTCGATCCGCCATCAAACATGCATATTCTATATATATTTATCTTGTAATTATTTATTGCCTACGAATGACATTGAGGTATAGATTTAGATGTGGTGGGATATAACGACTGAAAACTTACCTATCAGCCAATCCGATCCAAATCTAGTTGCAGGACTAAAACCTCGACTTTGGATGCGTACAATCATGGAATATAGACCTACAATGACATGCTAATAAAAAAATATTATCCACATTGTTACCTTGAATAATAATTATATTTTTAAAAAAATTTAACATAAAAGTTACATAGTTATTACTTAGCGATAAAACTTAATTCCTTATCATGTCAAAAGTAAATAATTATAGATTGCCTCTTAAAGATAATTAAACGTTATCCTCCCGAAAAATATTCTACATAATATTATATCTTTTTACTATCATGTATAAATGTTTATTTTTAACATAATCAATATATTATTTTTTTAATTATTGATGATCGTACTCATCTATCTTGGATTATTAACTCAAGCACCGAAAGAACTAACTCGAGAAACTTTTCCCAACATATCCTTATGTAAGTGGTACTTCGGACAATCTTCTTGGGAGCTTAACATTTTCATCTCGAAGGCCCCTCAAATAATCATGTGTACATAGTCTAAACCACATCGGGTTGATTCAGACATCAATGATATTTTTACGTGATATTTTTACTATTAAAAAAAGGACCCAATGTTCCACAAACACCCGCCCGTCGATCCTCTAAATGAGCACTCGACCGAAGAGACATTGTACCTAACTTATAATATTTTCACCTAAAGGAGGCAGTAGCCACCCTTTCTAGACATTGATGCATCCATCTCAGTGTAGACTCTAATACAATATTGGTTCGTATTCAATGTCCTAGGTCTCTCACCTCCAAGGATGACTTTGGGCTGCCTCCTCATCCTCATTGATGTGTTCTTAAATCTCATTCACCAAGTACAGATATTACCAAGAATAATATAGGTCGTTGATCCACTTTTTCTCAACTAGTCCACAGTCCCCGAATCCATGGCCAACGGTGCCCATCGAGATTCCTTGACTCGACGCGATGTTGACATCTCAAGAGCACCCATGGCCAACGATGCACTTTAGTCCCAAATCATGAAATTCAATGAATCATACCGCCCTCACTTTGCCCTACTTGAATTTGAGACGAGTCGATCATCATTCACTTAGTAAATCCAAGATGAACTAATTTCAACAAATATTCATCTCCCACCTATGGAAGCATTCAATTGTATTATCAACCCGATGGAGTATATTATAGTGTTCTATGCCTAAATGTCGTTATATGATATCTCGGATGTCCTAATGTGTCATACCTTCTCGATCACATTAAGAGGCCATATACAAGAATGATACACTTGCTTAAAGTCACTTTTCATATACTATTTCACTCAAACTAGCATTGGAGTTTGAATATCACTTCAAAAGGAAAGTATGCCCTTGGTCTTCAGTGACAATAATCCTTATACTTAGGCACAAGGAGAAAGAAAAACTTGTAAATTTTATCGCTCAGTTTACAAATAAGATCGAGGTATAGTAGTTATTCATCATTACTCATAATGCAGACCTTTATAATGGGGCTCAAGCCTTCTCATCTTTTTTGTTATTGATAGGAAGGACACTTCAAAGGGTCAATCAAGGCATTGCTAAGACAATGGTCTCAACCAAGTATGAGGAATCATGCAAGAGGCCAAAGCAGGAGCAGCCACTATTAGTCTCGACCCCAAGGTCATCATAGTAGAGCAACCAAAGTTTCCTGTCTAAGGTCAAAACTAACATATCTAAATATGACAAATCAAAGTTTTCCTACATATAAAGAAGGGGCTCTTAAGAGACCCCTATCTAATGAAAACCCCGTTAGTGAAATGAGATAAGTTCAAGTTTTCCTACAAATTATCTTACTTTATGGAAACTAGATTCTTATCCAATAACCACTCTAAGCCCTATCGAGTCTCACCCAATTGACAAGTCGTATTGTCTATCATATGTGTATGACCCTTTATGCTCAATATCGAGCTAGCCTGAGTTGCACCTATCAAAACTCTTTCTAACTCAGAGAATTATTATCCCCATAATAATTCACTCAACATATCAACTATATACTAGAGCACTATGCTATAGTCCTCAAATGGTATAGAGAGATCTAATACATTGGACCTATCTACTCTCAATTACCATGTATATAAAGTTCATCATTGATCTATTATTCTAGAGACTATATACCGAGCCTGGTACTGTCAAACCCATATAGAATTTATCCAAGTCTTACTCTCATCATATTCTCCTAGAAAACTTATCTCTCAATCTGAGTCTCACGCTTATTGGATTCATCATGATCTGATCGACCCTAGCTAGGAATTTATTTGAGAGTACTTAGGGTATTCCTCTCATTATACTAATAGTGGATGATCATTTATTGACACTCAATTACATTCGTAAGTTTGACTACTACTCTCAATGATCGATTTTGTTAGATGTGAAACTTTCAGATATATGAGTCCAGTATTAAAGAATGAAGTACTCAAAGAAAGCATCATTCGTATTTCAAGTCTAATGACTACATACATAACTAAGACCATAAAATCGTTGTCTGACAATGAGATATCATTAACCATCCAACATTTTGTAAGCGGAACATTCAGTGAACTCATTCTCTCCAATGAGTACGTATATTATATCCATAGTGTCCTTACACAAGCAGCTATAAGATCAACTATCTCTATCATATAGATGTTATATAGCATACCAGTTTGTCTAATTATTCAAAGTCGTCCAAGACGAAACCGATTGCCTCCAAACAATAAAGAGAGTGGTGTTGCTAAAGGCACGACACATTAAAAATTTAAAAAAGTTATACCACTAAGACATCCCTTAGTGTCAGATTGGGATGACTATGCCTTGAGCATCAAACATTGGTCTTACATGTCTTTGGTGTTATTTATAAAAAAAAAAAATATTTTCATTCAATTAAAGGAAAGAAAGTTTTAATATTTTGAAATAATATACCAACTCGACTAAACCTCTATATATAAAATGAGATATTAACCTATGAAGTAGAAGATTAATTAAGTAGACAAGCCCAATGATGCAACAAAATAAAGATATAAGGACTAAGTTAGGTAGACATACTCGACAACTTAGAGAATGTCAACATAACGTGATAATACAACAGACTAAGTATTAGAGAGAGGTGATGAATTAGGGTCATCGTTAAAGAGGACATAGGTAGCTATCAGAATATTTTAATATTTGAGATACTCGATGAATGGATCTTCTTCGATCTCTACCCCAGGGTACCTCATCTTAAAACAGGCTAAGACGACATAGTACCTGTACTGATACAGTTGGGAAATCACCTATGACTAGCAGATATGAGGTGATCCCTGACCTCTCAAATTGCTTCTTGAACCCAATAAAAGTCTTATAATCAATTATTGTCTCCTCCTAATATTATGTCGATAGAATGATGGTCAGACCGAGTTAGGCCAATGTCGTGGGTGATGGCTCGCAAAAAGACGAAGGAGTCGAAGAAGCTACCATTGTCCCCGAAAAGGAACCAATTCCCCTTCTCCTCAATGCTCAATGATCCATACTTATAGGAGACCAAAGTCATGAGATTGCATAGGTTAGTTTATCAAAGTGTAAAAATATCTATACCCCAAGGAACCAAGTTGAGACCCATATCAATCAACCAATCATCATTTATTTTCTTGATAGCCTAAAAAAAAGAGAGTACATCTTTCAACTAAAACACTTGATCCACATCCTCATCAAATAGGAAGGAAAATGTGTTATATATAGAGCATATAGACCAGGTGAGATTGAACTCATAATCTTAACCAATACCTATAAGGAATAAGCATTCATTCCAATCCTTATTATTAAAAAGGGAACCACTCATCTTAAAGCTCTCATGAGCAGTTGGATAGTGCCACTTTTTTTATCTTGCATAACTAAAGTAGGCAATAAAGAGTTTACGGGTTGAGATAGTACTAACATGACAGCACTCTCTAATGAACACTACCAAATAGCACTAGAAGTTGGGCATTATTTGTGAGGCTAATATTCTCTATAAGTAGAGGCAAGATATGATTATTATGTAGAGGAGAATATGAAGTATAACTTCTAGAGTATTATAAGACAAACAAAAATACCTAAACATTAGGTCATATAGACAATGACTGAGCTTAGGAACTTGTAGCTTGAACTTGACTTAGATGGAGTTCCTAGTCTGCAAGTGGTTTAGGAGTCGTGTATTCATCGTTGAGTTCCTATTATACAAGCTTTTCATAAGGAATATTCGAGTTCATTGGGATCGACTCTCTTGATAAAGTAGAGGTCAGAACTTCCTCCGCCCTTGGGCTATCCGAGGATGGAGTAGTAACCTCCTCGGTCATTCGATGGCTATGAGATCGAAAGAATCTTGCATACCAAAGGAATATATCTTGACCTATAAATGTGGAAGAAGTTCTTAGAGATCAAGGTGTTAGAAAGTTGAGGTGCTAAAGAGATGATGCACCTTAAGGATGAGATACTTAGAAACCAATATGCCTTCAAAAAGAGAACCAACAACCAACTCATCTTGAAGAAAAAAAATCAAGGCTAGAAAGAAGAAGCTCCTAAAGGAGACAAAAAAGGCTCGAATGAGGGAATGAGTCTCACCCTATGGCTAAGAGGGATTTATTATGAGGGAATCAATCTCTCTCCTCTTATATTTGGGTCAAATATAAAAATATACTGATTAATGAATGGGTATCTTAAAAAGTATAAAAATAATCGACGTACAAATTAGAAAATATGAAAAAAAAATACTATAACGAGAGGCATAAGACAAAAGTGTGTATGAGACATGTGAGTTGGCAAAATCTGACCCGCATAAGAAGAAATCTATTATAGTGGGAGGCACATGATAAAAGATAATTGAGGTGTATGAATTGACAAACTCAAATCGGTATAGGAAGAAACCTACCATGATAGGAGGTATAAGGTAATATGTACTTGAGGCATATAAATCAGAAAAATCAATCACACCTAAAGAAAGCATTCAAAGGCACAGATCAAGTCAAGAAACATGATCAACCTAAAGTGAGGCTTGTCCAAGACATTGATATTGAAAAAGCTCAACCCCCTCGAGGCTAACCTAAGGTAGAGAGGTCGGGCGCCAACCTCCTCATTGCTCGAGGTGGGTAGGTCAAGCGCCCGCCTCCCTTTTTGTTTAGGGGGTGAGGTTGGGTGTCAACCTCCTCGGATTGAGGTGGAGGAGTTAAGCATTGACTCTCTCTCCACCTAAGGTGGGTTGGTCAGACTCTGACCTCCTTCTTTGACTAAAGTGGAGTGGTTGGGTTTCAACCCCCTCTTCGCTTGAGATGGGCTAGTTAAGTGAAGACCTCCTCCAACTATGGTGGAGGGGTTGGGTGTTGGCCCCCTATTTACCTGAGGTGGGTTAGTTGGGACTCGATGATCGACTTACTACTTGAAATTAGAGGATAAGCTCCCACCCCTCTTTTCTTAGATGTGCCCGAGGTACATTGGTCGAGCACCCTTGCTCCACCTCAAAGAAGTGATCAAATGAGCATAAGGACCCTTGCATCTAAAGCATATAGTTACGAGTTATCTTTGGTTGTCACCTATATGGATAAAAGATCAAATTAAGATTAGTAAGACCGATTAAAAGCCACCACAGAAAAATAATCTACATAACATGACGTTCCTTCACTACCAGGTATAAAAGATTAATTTTAACATAGTAAAGATATCACTTTTTTTTTTTTCATTGGTGACTGTAATCATCTACCTCGAGTTACTAACTCGAACATCAAAGGGACTGACTTAATCTCTTTCGATTTTGGTATTTGTACAAGTGGTACCTTAGACAACCTTCTCGAGAGTTCTGTTTTCACCTTAGAGGCGTAACAAATAACACTACACGCACAAGTCTAAACTATGTTTGGTTGATCTAGACATCAATGACATCTTTTGTAATACTACCTAGGCCATATGATATGATCAATTTTAATTATGAATCCGATATGATGAAAATAATTTGATAAGTTCATCTTTCTATATTATCTATCATATCTAAAAGAACAAAATATTGTGTGATTGGTTAAAAAAATCATTTAAGAGCGAAAAAATATATATTTTTCTTATATCTCTTATTTTTCTTTTAGTTTAAAAATAAAAAAAAAATTATATTTATATATTATATTCCACTTTAATTCTAAGTGAAAAACTATCTGATATTCAGTTCATTGATATAAAAAAACTACACTTGGTGGTTGTGAGAACAAATATTTATTAGTAATACAAAGCTCAACTTTAGTTTAGTAGATTCAAATTAAACATATGCTTGGAGAGGTTGATTTACATAGTATTTCTTTATATTGTTAGTTTAATATAGATATATTCTCTTTAGGTATCGATATTATATGTCTATTATATTTTTTTATTTTTTTTAAAACTACTATTGCGTAAGCAATGAATAGAATAGATATGTCTAAGTTGATAAAAAATATTGATGGCTCCTCGTTGTGCTTCAGGGAAACAATTTGTTTTGTCTAAAAGCACATTAACACTTATTTTAGAATTTTGATTATCGTTACATATATAAAAATAATTAAATATTATATTTATTACTTTATTATTGTGAGTTGATGTATTAAGCAGAAAATATGTTTTTAGTCATGTTACGTGCAATATTTTTTTATTATTATTAGTGAGATGCATAAGGGTATATTCTAATTGAGTTGAGATGTTCTACTCAAATGTTTTTTATCCATGACATATATATTCTCTTTAAAACAGTGATTTTGGGATACTTTAAGCATGAGAAAGCAAGTTAAATTATAAAGCTAATTATATATTTTTACATTTAATTAATTATTATTAATATCTCGATCTTTATATTTTCAAAAATTATATTAGGATCCCTATATTTACGAAAGTGAAGCATTGAGATCGAGTTAAAAAGATACTTTCACATATTAAAAAAATTAAGAGAGAGAGGTTTTATCGAAGTAACAAAGTTAAATATTTTACTTTCAGTACTATAAAAATCTCAATATAACTTTTAAAAATATAAATATCATAATATAAAATATAACTAATTACATGAGATAATATGTAATTAGTCATAAAATAATGACTTGTTTTGTATTATAACTAAGTTAGAATATATTTAGTTATTATAGCTAACACGAAGGTGTGACAAGGATATGATCAACTTAAGACATTGTTCAACCTATATAGATTGCTTAATCACATAAATAGCAAAACTAATTACGGATTATCTATTTTACTTGGATTCTATTAGCATCACATGATTTTTGTACTTAGAAAATTTAAATTTAAATTTTTATAGTTTTAAAAATAAAACAAATAATTCTATTTGTTCTGACATTCTCAATTACATTGATAGAAAACATAACACAAAACATCATGTGTTTGATCGATATAAAAGTAAAAGTTAAAAAATTAATTTTAATACCTCTTCTATTTATAATAATTTTAATATCCCATGTTAAAAATAGAATTGACGTTAAAATTATCTTTTTTATATAACTTTCGTATCAAACCAATAAATGATGTCACATGTTATATTTTTCGTTAATATAATTGACAACAACAAGATAAATAAAATTATTTTATTTTATTTTTAAAATTATAAAAATTTTATTATAAAATATTTTAAAATAAAAATCATGATACAAGTTGAGATGGGTCAAACTGAGGGCAGAGCTTGTGGAACGCCCACTAAATACTGCTCGATTCGACCATGCTCTCGTGCTTGGTCGAGCCTAGTCACACTGACATGTTGACGAAATGCCACGTAACCATCCATCGTCAGCAAGAAATCAAGTTCCATTTCTTACTTATTATTCGAATTCAATGTCCAACATGCCCCTCTCGTTAGCCATAAATTTCATTTTTGTTCTCGAAAATACAGTTAATAAACCATCTTAGGGATAATGATAGTGGCACTGACGTAAATATTTGACAATCGTAGGTCTAATATTTAGGTGTAAATTCCACATTAGTCTTTGGTAATTAAAAGAAAAAAAATCCGTGGAGCAGCCCTACCGCCGTCTGTCATATGTCCTCCACAGAAGGCCAGACACGTCGATTTGCCACGTGGCAACGATCGATTGGGTGTTCAACCTTTTGGCCGAGCATAGTTGAGGGTGAGGTAAGACCACCGGATGGATTCTGTACTACTCTATCTCTTCTTCTATTTATCTTTTAACCTCGACTCCTCCGTCTCGATCCAAGAAGTAAAGCTCGATAGACAGACAATAGGGGGAGCTCAAAATGGCGATACGGAGGAGGTCTCCCCTCGCCGCCGCCATCGCGGTCACGCTTGCCGTCATGTCGATCGCTTCCGCTGAGGTCTACTTCGAGGAGCGATTCGGAGGTATGTGCGCCTTCCCGATCGCACTTGAGATCTGCGATCTGAACTACACTTTCTACGCTCGGTAGCAGCCATTACTTCGATCTCTCGTTGGATATCCTTCTTCTCTGATATGATCTCCCTACTTCTCTGTTAACGATCTGTAGTTTGGCGGCCATCCGCCGACGATGATGCATATGATTTTTCGATCATTTTGCTTGTACAAGCTATGATTCATTAAATAGATCGATGCATTACATCTGACGCGTGATTTATAGTGAAGTTGATGGAGCGGTGGATAGAAATCTTTCTTTCTTTGCGTTGACCTTTTTCATTCTTGGACAGGAAGCGGCGGGAAAATACTGATATATTCTTTCACCTGGACTTTGTTGATTTACAGCTTTATCCTCGCTATTGTGAAAGATAGTGTTTTAGACGTTTCTGTTTATTTTAATTGTTTGCTCATCGAGGCTTCACGATCGTCGTGGCTGTTAGTTTGATGGTTCTGACAATATTTGCCAAACGTGTGATGTGTTAAATCTTCCTATCAAATGCTGTGACATGCCAGATTGCAGTACAGGATTTATTTAGAATAAGGAGTTAATTTATATTGTACAACGATCACAAATAATTTATATTATACTCGATTGATTCTTTTCTCTGCATTTCTTTTGTTATTTGAAGATGGATGGGAGAATCGGTGGGTCAAATCTGATTGGAAGAAGGATGAGAATATGGTTGGCGACTGGAACCATACCTCTGGCAAATGGACTGGTGATCCCGAAGATAAAGGTACTCCTCTATAGATTGTAAAGATCATTGTATGATCTTTGTTGTAAAGCTGCCGTCCAAAGCTTAATATCGAATAATTCCACTATGAAAAATTTGGATGCCTTTTGTTGATATGGTGATCTCTTGGTTTAATGAATTCCTTTACTGCAGGCATCCAGACCACTGAAGACTACAGATTCTATGCTATTTCAGCTGAGTTTCCTGAGTTCAGCAACAAGGATAAGACATTAGTCTTGCAATTCTCAGTTAAACATGAACAGAAACTTGACTGCGGAGGTGGCTACATTAAGCTGCTAAGTGGTGAAATTGATCAGAAGAAATTTGGTGGAGAGACCCCCTATAGGTACTTTTTACCTTCGTTGATTCCCTTCCATATAGCAACTGACACTGTACCTTCTTATTTATTTTCCTTTTTAGTAATCCAAATTGATTGTCTGCATTTTGAAATTGCAGTATCATGTTTGGGCCTGATATCTGTGGGTTCAGCACCAAAAAGGTTCATGCTATCTTCACACGTGATGGAAAGAACCACTTGATCAAGAAAGAAGTTACTTGCGAGACTGACCAGCTAACTCATGTTTACACTTTCGTTGTCCGCCCTGATGCTACGTATACTATTCTTATCGATAACAATGAGAAGCAAACGGGTAGCCTATATAATGATTGGGATATCCTTCCCCCAAAGCAAATTAAGGATCCTGATGCAAAAAAGGTAAGCACCTTCTAGTAATTAATCTTAACTAGCTGAGGATTGTGTTCTTTGATTGTATGCATTTATTTGATTGAATTGTCTGTTGTCATAGCCAGAAGATTGGGATGACAAGGAATACATCCCTGATCCCGAGGACAAGAAACCAGAGGTAATCTTGACTTTATTATCATACCTTTTCCCGTTTTGGTTTGGTTTTTTGCTCAGGCAATGAGGTGGCACTGTGCCAGAGTTTGTAGTTCTTTACTGTTTGTTTTGGGGAGATGTCAATGTAATATTTTGTATTTACCCCTTGTATAATAGAGCTGTTGAATGACTTTGCACTCTGTTGTGTTTTGGCTTGCAAAAAGGCTGCAATTTTCTGTTCTGTATCAAATTCAGTGCTGCCATGTTCAGTATTTTGATAGGAAAAAAGTGGATCATATACATCGTGCATGTGCGTGTGTGTGCATATATATATATATATATTTGCGATTATATATAATGGATTTTTGCTTGTGCATGAATTTTTGTGTGTATATGTATTGTATATTTTGCTATTATTGATCATTTTAATTTTCATCTTATATTTCTTTGCATGACAATAAGAAACATACATCTATGCTTTTTGTTGCTTACACGCTATTCCTATTTATTTTATCTTGATGTATGGTACCTTTTGATGACATGAAACTAACTTAACCTTATTGATGCAGGGGTATGATGACATTCCTAAGGAGATCCCTGATCCTCATGCGACAAAGGTATAATTTTCTTAGTACTGCTTCTAGGAAGTGTTGTTCTTGTGTCATGTACTCTCACCATCTTTTGCTATTGTGTAATTGTCCAGCCAGAAGATTGGGATGAAGAAGAAGATGGTGAATGGACAGCCCCAACCATTCCAAACCCTGAATATAAGGGACCCTGGAAGCAAAAGGTCTATATAGCTAGTCTTTCTAACCAGCATCAGCATTAGAGCTTGATTGAAAATCCTGATTATTTGCTTTGCTCTCTTTACAGAAAATCAAGAATCCTAATTATAAGGGGAAGTGGAAGGCACCAATGATTGACAATCCAGGTACTTCTTTTTTGTCACTTTGAAGTTAGTATGTTCTTCCTTTTCTGTCAGTTGACTTTGACCTTTAATCTCCATGCAGATTTCAAGGACGATCCCTACATTTATGCTTACCCCAACTTGAGATATGTAGGCATTGAGTTGTGGCAGGTAAAGCTACAATTCCCTCCGCTTGAGTCTAATTTACATATTGAGTGTATGACAACCTTATGTGCTTTTCAGGTCAAAGCTGGGTCACTATTTGACAACATTTTGGTCTGTGATGACCCTGAGTATGCTAAGAAAATTGCCGAAGAAACATGGGGCAAGCTTAAGGATGTAGGTGTTTCAAAATTCCAATTGTTGACAGTATCTCATAGAATAATCAACTACTAAATTCTTTTATTTTATTTTTCAGGCTGAAAAGGCTGTATTTGATGAGGCCGAGAAAAAGAAAGAAGAAGAGGTATGCTGGCATTTTTCTCACCTCAGTAGTTCTTATATCCTGTTGTTTTTTCAGTGACATATGCATATCCTTCCATGCTATTTTTCTTTAAAAACTATTGCATTTTCTTTCAAAGATTATACAATAGATAAAGATTGCTGGGGTTTGAAGAGATTCTCTTCTTATATAACCAATTGATGACAAAATGTCTTTCTACTCATTTCTTAACATAGATTCCTGAAATATTGAGTTGTGTTACAAGTGCAATGCCTTTGGTGCTGTGTGAGTTAATTTAGATCTTCATATAGATTACTTTTCCAATTAGGTAGACTTCTATACATAATGATTGCATGGATTTGATTTGACATAAATATGTTATGATAAATTAGGTGGTTTCTTCAGATATGTAAATTAAGAAAGCAACCAAGTTATCTAGATTTAAATATATTATCCAACACACTATTTTCTGAAGATTTTACAAGTTTCTGGGTTCCTAGGGTCTGTGAGGGAAATTCTGAGATTTAAGAGAGAGCTTTTTGGACTTTACGTCATATCATGATCATAAGGTTTGCTATATCGGATCGTACCACCCGGTACGGGCGGTACGTATTGGTCCGAAGGGCCAGCGGTACGTGGACCGTTCTGTATCGGTCTGTACTGTAGCAGTAATACTGTAGTACTGAAGCAGTGCTACAGTGCTCGATACACCTGAGTGTACCGCTCGGTACACTGGGTGTACCGAGCGGTATACCGTACCATACCGGTATCGAGCTCGGGTCGAAACGTTGGTATGGTACGGTACGGCAGACCTTGTGACCATTTTAGAAAGTGCATTAAAATCTGGTTGTAATTTTCACAAGTGGTTGATCCACTGTCCTCCATTTGGTGTTGAACTTATGAATTGAGAATCACATAGGGGGCCTTCTTCTACTCTAGGCTCCTTCCATACGCTGTCTTATTTAAATGCTACAAAACCATGGTTGTTGGATGGGGAAGGAGGTTAAGAGCGGAATATTTATGTCGCTTTCTAGCGAGAGTTTTCTTCCCTTGGTGTTATTAGCATTTGGCCCCAATGGTGCATAAATACCAAAAGGCCTTGCAAGACCTAATTTGCACTCTAGGAGATACCCTTTCAAGTTGTTTCCCTGCTTAGTATAGTCTTTCTTCCAAACCACCGAGTTTTCCTTTCAATGGGACTCCAGAAGTTTGCCCCTTGACACACTTGCCTGCGTCCGTAAAGCCCATATAGAGTCCCCATCAGCGATAAGATTTCAGTCATTTCAGATTTGCGGCTTCACTGATATAGATAGTTTGGGATGTATACACCCCTTACCAAGTGTTTTTCTCCCTTTTTATATTGTGTTGAAAATTTGATTGTGGTTAATGGTAACTTGGTCTCGATCATTAGATATATATTCCGATTGATAGATTGCATTGCTTAATCCACAACATATGTGCATGTTTGGGTGCCTACCTCCCTCAATGATCTAGAGGCAATGTGGATGACATTTCATCTGCCATTTGTTTTCCCTTTTGGCTCAACGGAAGCTCTTTATTTAACTGGTTCTATGCTTAGATTAATTTCCATGGTTCTATTGACCTTTTCGGGGGTGTAGAGTATCTTTCTAAACAAGTTCTCTTGTTCCTCTTATAACAGGAAGCCAAGGATGATGAATCAGATTTAGATGTAAGCTTCAAAATGATATTTCTTTGTGCATCTTCTTTTTCCCATATTTTAATAATTGTTTTGGCACCCTTTGCATTTTGTGGGTAGAACGAAGATGAGGATGATGCAGAAGATGCTGATTCAAAGTCTGATTCAGATGCAGAAGAGGACAATGAAACTCCCCATGTAATATTCTCTTAGCTCTGATGTCTCCCTGTTTTTCCCAGAGATTTTGTGCAATTATAGTTGTTGGATCTGTAAAATTATTCTCCTGATGGTTTCAGGATGAGCTATAGAGGAAGAAGCTGACAGAGTCTGCTACAATTTTCGCCAGCAGTCTACAGACAAATTGATGGCTTAGTCCTTGAATTTTAATTTTATTTTGAGAATTTATCACTTGGAGAGAACAATTTGAGCACACAGCAGCATGGTTGCTTCTGTCACACTATGTTTCTGGACCTCAACTTTTAGCTTCATTTAGTTCTTCAGGATGCAGTAGCTTTTAAATGAACTAACAACAACTTTCATTTGTCATTTATTTCTGGTGTTTTGATTGTGATATATCCGGTGTTGTGGTTGTGTCATGCAAATGTGCAAGTTAAGATGAAAAGTAGCAGGCATTTGCTGCTACTTTTGCCCTCATGGAATCCAACAGTAGCTCTCCCTTAATACGAAGTGCATATATTTTTTTCCTCTGCTGCAATATGGCTTGATTAGGTAACCTACAACACTCCGATCTTTCTAGATGCCTAATGTTATTGAACAGATAACATTCATATACAAAAGTTGGTATAGATGCTTACACGTATAATGACTATTTTGGCTGTACAATCGAGTCCGTAAACAGAAGAGAAAGGAGGAGGCATATGCAAATCAAAATGTGACGAGGAGCATTTTTGTATCTCGAGTTCATTTATAGCTTTCCATAATTTAGTTTTAAATGCATACGTTACAAATATGGTTGATCGATATCCCTAAATAGCCATAAAGCTCTTTTCCCTGATGCAATAGCTATCATCATCACGTAATATAGAAACAGGAAATCGATCGAGAGAGGCTTTTAGTATATAAAAAAGTATTTGGAGTCGCATCCAACTCAACGGAGGAAGTAAAGGAAAGACAGCTTTGACTACCGTGGAATAATACATACCACCCTCACGCCTCATTTTATTTTCCTTTTATTATTTTTCCGGTTTGCGTTAGGGTTTCCCGTCTTCCGTTGTCTCGTTCCCATTTGACGAGCAGATCGGGGACTCACGGCCCCGGAATCGATTCCGGTCGCCGGATCCGATCCTGATCGTGCGTTTAGTTGGTCGTCCGTCTTGTGGAACTTCTCTCCGCCCGCGATGTTCCTGATAGATTGGTTCTACGGAGTCCTCGCCTCTCTGGGTCTGTGGCAGAAGGAGGCCAAGATCTTGTTCTTGGGCCTTGACAATGCCGGCAAGACCACGCTGCTCCATATGCTCAAGGACGAGGTCGGATCCCTCGTCCTTCGTTAGATTTCTCGTCGGTCATTGATAAGAGAGTTGTGTCGGTTTAGTTTTCTTCGATTTAAGGATGCGTTGGTTGTAATTAGTTTGTTCGAATGCAGAGATTGGTCCAGCACCAGCCGACGCAGCACCCCACGTCGGAGGAGCTGAGCATCGGGAAAATCAAGTTCAAGGCTTTTGATCTGGGAGGGCACCAGATTGCACGACGTGTCTGGAAGGATTACTATGCTAAGGTCTCTCAACATTCTACACTCTGTTTGCTTTTCGGTTAGGAGTTTACTGCATTTTGCTTGTACTTATCCTCCGTTTGAAGCCTATAATCTTCATTATGGTTATTTTGAGAATTGAATTTTACTCGTTTCACCCAAAGGTAATCTTTCAATGGCCTATATGCATTCGTTCCTTGATATTGTTTCAGTCCACATACAGATTTTTTTTATGATTTCGGTGATCATCAGGTCATGTGTTGGATCACATATCTTTTAGCTGTGGTTTAGTTTTCGTTTTCATATGTCTCGTGGCGTTGAATTGAGAAACCAGAATATTATGCTGTTATGTATTTTCTGTTCCGTGATATTTGACGTTTGAACTTTGTTCACCCACGGCAATGCTCAATTTCTGACTTCAGCCATAAGATCTTATCTATTTTGTGTCCATCTTTTTTGGGCATATCACAGATCTAGGAAGCAAATAGATAACCTTGGCTGTGTTCAGTCCAACTCTGAGTATCATACTCTTTAGGAGCATATTCTCGAATTCTAGTATTGTTGAAATTTGGCTTGATTCTAATGTGACTCTGCATCTATAAGCCTGAACCAACTGAAATAAAAAGTCATTTTGGAAGCAAATCCCACAATTACCTAACTTTAGGAAGAACTTAGTTGTTTTCACATAAAAAATCATTGTTCTGAAATAAAGAAGCATGGCGCATGATGAGTGTTGTGAGGATAGTCCACACGAGAGCATGATGAGGGTGCATCAATATGACGTCTTTGAGAAAAAGAAATGCAATAAGGATTGTAAATGATGCAGCCATTTTAGAATTTAACATATTACTTGTGCCCGCAAGGCATACGATACATAAGCTAATTAAATTGTTTGGAAAGCATGCTCATAGCTAGTCCTTAATTATCTTGTTAGCCTACCAACTGGTCTGGAGGAGTCTAGTTTGGGATGCCCATTGGCAGTATGACCTGAGTTGTTATAGTACTCTGCCACAGTCTTGCCCAGGGCTTGATCCTGCTCATGCCATACTTTGGTTTTGCAACACACACCGTGTAGCTGATCTGACCTGGCAACATGTCATGCTAGCCCACCGACACAGGTGGGCCTGCAATGGCTCTCGTCTATCCATCACAAGAAGAAATTAGGGGTGTGCTTGTCTAACAATTTGACTGTCTGAACCCCTCTATCCGATCCGATCCTCCCTGATTGCCTCACTTACCTGTTTTCCTTGTTTTCTCCAACTCCCCCTGATTTCTTCCTTTCTTGTTCTCCGTTTCTCCATTTCCACTGCCATTGCTGCAAAAATACATGCACAAGAGCGGCATGTAGAATGGTGTCCTCACTCTCTTCTCATATTTTACAATCAAGTATGTACATTTGAGGGTCGTGTTGTGCCAGGCATGTAGAATGGTATCCTCACTCCTCATTTTTTACAATCAAGTATGTGCATTTGAGGGTCGTGTTGTGCCAGATCACCTCCGTGCATGGGCTGGGCCGGATACCAGATCTTACCAAGTAATCAAGAGATTCAAGACTGTTGTTTTAGTATAAAAATGACAATAGGTGAAGCAGCCTATAATCCAACAGCAAGCCCAATCTATAAGATGTGCAATAAGTTGAGCTCGAAGCTTTTGGCATAAGCCTGTATGCCTTACCTGTTTTCCTTGTTTTCTCCAACTCCCCCTGATTTCTTCCTTTCTTGTTCTCCGTTTCTCCATTTCCACTGCCATTGCTGCAAAAATACATGCACAAGAGCGGCATGTAGAATGGTGTCCTCACTCTCTTCTCATATTTTACAATCAAGTATGTACATTTGAGGGTCGTGTTGTGCCAGGCATGTAGAATGGTATCCTCACTCCTCATTTTTTACAATCAAGTATGTGCATTTGAGGGTCGTGTTGTGCCAGATCACCTCCGTGCATGGGCTGGGCCGGATACCAGATCTTACCAAGTAATCAAGAGATTCAAGACTGTTGTTTTAGTATAAAAATGACAATAGGTGAAGCAGCCTATAATCCAACAGCAAGCCCAATCTATAAGATGTGCAATAAGTTGAGCTCGAAGCTTTTGGCATAAGCCTGTATGCCTTACCTGTATGGTTGGTTTTGGAAAAAGTTTCTCTGATAAGTTGAGTTATAAGTTTACTTATGAACTTTTGGCATAAGCCCGTATAATAAGATGAGTTATATGTTTAGTTGGTTTTGGAATACATTACCTAACACTGCTTTGCATAGTTGGTTTTGGAAGAAAAAAAAAGGTAATCCGGTACATCACCTGACAATGCTTTGCATGGCAGTGGTCTCCTTTTACTGTAAAGATCACCACATCTATTCACCCTTAAATGAGTTATTTCTTTGTTATGGATGCCACTCAAGGAACTTGGTTCACTTTGGATCTCTTGATGCTTTTTTAGGTGCCTGTGCCTGCAACTTTAGATTTCTTTCTCATGGAGTACCATTAAATCTTTTAGGTTCTTGTTACAGTTTTTGGTATGTTTTAATCTTCTTATCTAATCAGCAAACTACATATTATCAGCCAAGCTATCAATGCTGTAGTTTTTCAGCCAAAATATGTCCAATTACTTTGTGCATTTATAGTGTAAGCCTCTGCCTCTCCAGATCATTGTATTCGTTTGTATGATAGATGTGATTTTGTAAACCTTCTAAAAGGCTGTGTTTTACTTGCTGTTTAAATAGGTGGATGCGGTGGTATATCTGGTGGATGCATATGACAAGGAGAGATTAGCAGAGTCAAAGAAGGAACTGGATGCACTTTTATCAGATGATGCCCTGGTCAATGTCCCGTTCCTCATTCTAGGGAACAAGATTGACATTCCATATGCAGCATCAGAGGAAGAGCTATGCTTCCACCTAGGTCTGAACAACTTTGCAACCGGCAAGGGCAAGGTGAACCTAACAGACTCCAATGTCCGCCCCATTGAGATCTTCATGTGCAGCATCGTACGTAAGATGGGTTATGGTGATGGTTTCAAGTGGCTTTCCCAGTACATCAAGTAGGGTCGAGTCTTTGGCGTCTCATGGCCTGAGATCGTATATGGAAACTTAAAAACTTTGCAAGCCAAATGATCCTCGTTGGTCTGTCAGTTTTGATATGGAACTCCTTTGGTTCTCTCATAGTGGGTCGGTCCATGGAAATTTTGATTTGCAACATTAAAATCCGATCGGAGTCTGGGTTTCGATTGAGGCAGGCTGCTCATGCCTTTCATCCAGATATGTCCATTTGTTTCGTGGAGCACTTAAAAGAGGTTTCAGAGGTTTTGCTTATGGTGTTGGTTTACTTTTAGCCATAATTTCTCGTCGGGTATACCTTTTGTTGGGCTTCTTCAGCTATCAGGTTGTGGGGGGAACATGTTCAGGATTGATGTGGCTTGCACAAAGAAGATTCAGAACCGTGTTTCTCTAGTATTTATTTTCGTACCAAACATGGCGTATGTGCCTGTCGCGAGAATTTGAGGACGCAATAGTTGGTCCAACCACCTCCTATCTTCTGTCCCCCAAGCAGCAAAGAGCTCGAGGACAGTAGTATTTTATGGTGGTGATACGTTTGCTAACCTTTTCCTAATTAACCATGCTATTTATTGTGTCTGCAATGCTAGTCTTTTTTTTTTCATTTTTATTTTTTTTAGAAATATACTTTTAAGCTACGATAAATCTTATGATTTTATTTTTAATATCTATTTGCACACTTCAGAAATTTTGGATGTAAACATGCATCCCTATTTTAAATATTATATATATATATATATTAATTCATTACATTACATTATGCTTATAACTATCTCTTATGCAGCTCAAACTTTGAAAAAATTTCATTAAAAAAATTAACTCAAACCTAAAGCCTATTGCTTGAGCAACAATTAATTAATCAATAATTCCATGTCTCAACAGTCACTATTTCGAAGGGCTGCTGGTGGCAGAAACAAATAGCATTCATTACCGACAAGCATACTCAGATCACTGCCCACTTCGATAATGGTGTCATCAAACAAACCCAATCCTGCCGTGCACCGCCACTATGATTTTAGCAAACCAAAACTGGTTTTAGATGTCAACTGATACTGTTTTGGCATTGGTGGATAAACCCAACATTTTCTGCACAATTTAGGAATTCAAAAAACTCTAGCATCAATCATGACATTACAGACAGGTTTGCAGTTCAAAGAGAGTGAGATCGAGAGGACTTCCAGCCGATGATGATAATAAGCCATTACAAGTGTTTCAGGTTGGAAGATCCATGCAGCCAATGCCTACGTATCACTTTTTCGATGATCGGAAACCTCCAAAGCCCATCATCGCAGCAACATCGGGATCGACATCGTCGACTTCTTCTTGGGCAGCCTTCTCTTTCTAAAACCCAAAGCTGAGCTGGTTAGTAATCAGAGCAGGAGATACAATGAATGCAGGCATACACAGTATATGTGCGAAAAAATGTTTTCCATAATCAAATGTTGCCTCGGATCAATAAAGAAAGGAATAAAGAAAATCTTGCCACAATGTTTTGCTACTTTTTCATGTGTTTGTAGGTTCACATGCAAAACTTCCAAAGTTCTTGCTGTGCTGGGCCAAACCATCAACAGCATTGATACTGATAGCAAAAGCTGCCAAAACCTACTAAATTTATCTATCTATCTATCCTTTCATGTAATTATTTACTTGTGAGTGGAGAAATAAGCACCTGTTCCATGATGATTAACTCCTTTATAAGCAATTTAAATTAGTCTGGAAAATCAGAAGTGCAAGCAATGGTATACTTTTATCAATGATAAAATTAAGTTTGATTTTCTTGGTTCTCATCTCACAAAGTTCCAAAAAGAAGCCAACCATCAGATGAAGTGGTGGTATCTATATTTTATCTTCACATATCCAAACAGAGTCATATTATTTGCCAAGTCTAGAAAATCTGGCAAGATGACAAAAAAGGTAGAAAACAAATAGCAACAGGAAAAAGATTCCCAGTCCAAACCATAAGCATGAGAACTGCTCACCTTCTTCTCCTTTTTCTTTTCTCGACGCAGACGCTTCCGCTCCTCCTCCTCTTCCTGCTGTTTTCTTATCCTCTCGTCCAAATCTGAAGCAAGCACATTAAAGTTTATAAAGCTAGCCGGTATGAGAACCAGCAATTAGTTCCCACTCATTTTTATACAAAGATGTGGACATTGGCCTATAGCTCCCATTTTAAATTCACCACGCTGCATAACTGTAATAATGATTGACGAAACCAAACAAGACAACTATAAGGCTATAACAATCCACTCAATTTCTTACCTTGCTCAGTGAAGCCCTCTGGAGCTTTCCGCTTCTTAAGCACTTCAAATCGTTCTTGGACCTGCAAAAAAAGATAGAATAAGAATATATAAATAATATTAGGGAAATCAATAGCATGAAAATTTAAACAATTATTTCATAGAGGTCCTTATATTGGCATATGATCTGTAAGTTTCGGCACAAGGAACACTCTGATCCTCGCATAGCGGTATGCCAAGATTACATGAACAAACTGCAATCAAGCCACATCGTAGATACAGCAATGCATCATATACGTCAGCTGTTTCACATCTGAGCCAGTCTTCATCTATTCATTTTTCTTCGAACCCATATAAGATAACAACTATCTCGATAAAAATATCCCAACACAGATTAAAAATCTACAAAGCATAGATCACTGTTGTTTCACTAAAAAGTAACAGAATAAGCCCTTCAAAATAATTGGTTACTTTATTCAAATGGCGATAAATGTTCAGAACTTTTGCTCTTAATCAACTAAGAATAAAGTCATACCTGTTGAAGAGTCGCCCTTTCCACCCGCATAGACATGCCCAAAGCTCTCTGATCTGGGTAGAACAAGAAGTCAATAACCGCCAGCATCAGTGAACCTTCCAAGTCAGGTCATGCCCAACAATAGTAAAAAAGGGCATAAGTCACATACGTTTCTTGCCATTGATGTGATCCAGGTAATTAGCTGAATCTTTTACAACACATTCGCAGACTGCACAGTAGTATCCAGCCTGCAAAATACAAACCCATTATATTGAAGACCAAAACCTACAAGGCATCTATCTATTCACTAGCAAATTGAATGACATGGACTTCATGACTAAGATATCACTTGAAGAAGTCTCAGCCGTCATGTTTCTAATACTTAAAGCATCTCGGGCTTTCCAATAAGAGGAATTTCAATAAAGAGGGACTGCTTTATATATGGTAACTTCTGAGTTTTCAAGGAAAACGTCTGGGTGTCCAATAACTTTTGCCTCCTTCCTTACTTTTTTTCTTGTGCTTTTGTGTGTGTGTGTGTGTTTTTGGAGAGGGTGAGTGATAGTGCAATATGATTATACTAAATGCAGTATAGCTGCATATTTTTTGTAGGGTGATGGAGCAGAAATTAAATGAAAATCAAACATAAGGTGGAAAAAAAACATTGTCAACCAAAGAGGCGATGATTAAGTTTCCTTTCTAGAAGGATACCAAACATTTCTTTATTATTTTTTCTTTGAAAGCAATGCTCCTTTGAAACATCCACCAACAATTGGAATACAACATGATATGTAGTAGATGAAATTATGATGGGCAAGGATGCAGAACCATTGAAATGATATAGTAACACAATGAAAGAGCTGAGTTATGGCTTGCAGTCAAGTCATCCACCATCTTTTCAAATCAAATAAGCAGTAATCACGACTGATAATAACTATGGCAATAGAGATATATAAGAGGCTTAGTGCCTTCAACAATATTTTCTCACATAATAGTATTAAAAGCCATCAATTGAACCCATTAGGTACCAACATCTATCTCTCATTGGTTGCCATGTAAGAACTAAGGGCAGTGACATGACACATCCTTTAACTTGGAATGGCTATAACCATAAATCTTTTTGCATAGTTTCTGATTCTTCTACCCTTCCACGGCTTCAAAAATTATCAGCCAAGAGCACAAATATGTAAGTTTATTCTCCCTCTAATGGGATAGTACTCAATTCAATTTGCGCACTTGATCCATGTAATGGCTTACTACATCTTCACCATCAGCATAATTCGTCTCCTAATTTATTTAAGTCTACTAGCCTTCTCCTCATCTAGTGATTTTCATAAATAGATACCATCTAAATGTATTCACTTATACCATCCTTCAGTTGACAATATACACAAGGAGGATATTGACACGTTCAAACAGAGAATAAACATACACACAGATGTTAATACAGAAACTATAAATTTCAATATGATTTCATATCATGCAAAATAGAAACTCTATTACTAATTCTTTGCATCCTAAAAAAACATCTTTTCAAAAAAAATAAAAGCTTCAAAAGAGGTTTCTTAGTGATCATGCTTAATGCTGTACTTATTGCAAAGGCTAAATTATGTCATCCTAAGCTTAACAAACATGGCAGTCTATGGTGCCTAAAGATATCACTAGATTAGCTTAATTATATATTGAATCATCTTATCATGAATATACAAGGAAAATACAAGTTCAAATGCCAATAAGATGTAAAACCAATAAGGAATACTTCTACAAGTACAAGTGTTAATCTCAAAGATATGGAAGGATTCACTTTTACAATAGCTATAGAAATAATTAAAGCAAATTAATCTCGAATATATGCAGTTTAGGCTGTTTTGTGATGTTAGGAAGAATTGTTTCAATCAAAGTCGAGCCATGCTTTAATTATCATCGACATTAGTAAGATATCTTTTTGATTCACCCTCCCATATCAGACATAAACAAACTTTCAAATTAAATTTAAAGCATGCTTTCATGTAGCACCAAAGTGGTAAATTTAAATCATACTTTCATGTAGCACCAAAGTTGTGCAATCTGCTAAAAAACGTCATAGATTCCAATAAAACACAAAACCACATTCGCGTAATTATAAACAGTTTAATGTCCATAAAAAATACCTGCTGGCTTAGTGGTGCTATTGGGGTAACAACCTGCAAAAATGAAAGAATGTAAATTATGAGCAACAATAAAAAAATTTGTTGTTTTTCTTGGACAACCTAGACAATAAAGATCCGTCATAAATAGAACACCAGCAATTACATGTTTTCAAGTTTTGTTGATCTATTATAATAACATACAAACATGAAGTCAGACAAGTAACTTATAGATGTTGGGCCATGAATATTCTAAAGATTTTAGATAAAATAGAAGTGATAATGATAGGAACCATAAATTTGCCCCAAAAATTATGAGTATTGTAAAGCATGCTTTCAAAGAGAATGAATGTGGGCAAGAGTGTACGGTAACCCCATTGATGTGGAGTTAATGATATCAAGAAATAGTCAAGCTAACTAATTATTTAGCAAATTCTGCAAACTAAAAAAATCCCTACCAACCGGATGATAACTTTGTTTTATACCAAGATATAACTAAAGAGAGAGATTTAAAATCACTCAACTTAGAGGGGAATTATCGCAACACTATGATGCTTTTGAAAAGAATTTTTAAGTAAATGCCAACGTATGAAGCATTTATTCCCAAAATATAAACTTGGTTTTATGTTTAACAATTATCTTTGAAAGCAATTTATGTATTATTACAATTAATGAACAAATATTGAGGACAAACAAAGACTTGCATAATTATCATTAAGCAAATGACAAAATTTGATGAGGATATTATAAATAGAGTTAAGTAACAAAATTAAAGAAGCAAGGGGTGTCAAGATTGTTGTATGAATGTTTTTTGAACCTTGGACTAGAAGAAAAGTTCAACAAGGCAGTTGGGTGACCAACTATATTCCATGTGTTAGATTTTTGAAAAATTAAGAAACAATATGTGCAAAAAGTTAGCATCAATGAGATAAGGATATCAAAATGTGTGGGATTACTAGAAAATATAAAAATAAAAAGAATGAATGATCAGGAAAAGTCCTAATTGAGTATAAAATTCAAGAAACCATTCGTGTAGCATGCACATGTCCAAAGGAAATCCATAAATGCATCATATGGACAAGTGACCTAGGATTAGTGGTGTAATGAGAACTAGATGAAAGAATTAAAGAACTTCATTAAGGAAAACAATGGGTGGCCTGATGTCTGGAGTGATATTGCCCGTACCTATATCCATGTAACTGACTCCACAGAATCATTTTTCACTTTGGAGGTACACATCTTAGCCTCTTAAGAGTGAATCTTTTCCACAAACAAATAATTAATAATGTTTAAAAATTTAAAAGTATCTATACGCTCCAATGCCTGGACTGAGACTTCATCTAAAAGCCCATCTCACAAAACCCACGCATATCCCCAACACATGAAGATCAAAAGCTAGGTTGAATGCTAAAGAATCTTGCAATGAGCTTCGATTTATGTTGAATGCTAAAGACACTGAATAGAGAAGATACATAATGATGATGGTGGTGGTGATTTTTTTTCTTTCTTCTCTAAAAAGTTTGGTAGATGTAGTCCGTAACTGCCATTATTGCTAACAGATTTACAAATCTGGTTATATATTTATAAAATGACCATGATCCTAGACAAATAAAAAAAGACGATGCATGTCCAGAAAACAACAGTAAGTAAATTAATCACCAAAGAAAGCTCATACATTTAAACACCCTTTGTTGCACAAATTCTTCCACATCGTCAAATGAGTATTTATCATGGAACCATCATAAATTTCTGTGAAAAGAATAATCGTAAGCAACTAAGTGGTGTCATAACAAACCTGAGTTTTCCCCAAGCGGGATTCAAGGTCGACTTCATAATCCCTGTGCTTCAGGGGTTTCCTTTGGACAGGAGGGGCTTTTTCTGAGATACAGACATCAAATAGGGGTATAAGATTGACTAAAAAGCCATCAATATGAAACAATGAACCCATACAGAAGGCCAGCATCCTTATAGAGTTTACCTTTGGATTTAAATCTGCCCTCCTCCTGCTTGACAAAACAAAAACACAGAAATAAACAAATGATGAGATCAAATTGCCCAACAAGTCCTTGATACGTTTATTGCTGGTAAATGCAATCACCTCTTGCCTTTCTCGTTCTCTGGCTTTCTGAAGAAACTCTTCCCGATCCCACTTCCTTCGAAAAGTGTTGTCAACTCCAACAGCCTATGCGTACAACAGGTAGCAGACATGTAAACGGCAGCATAACCCGCTTCCACAAAAAGGCACTTACGAAAAAAACTCACATTAGTGCGAGGCTGAGCCATCACAATGCGTCGTCAAGACAGGTTCCTCGGGGCCAAGCAAACAGCAAAAGTTCCCTTATCTTCAATTCCAATGACCACAATCACTGCAAAATTAATATGAGATATCACGATTCTGGATCAGCTAGAGAACCTAAGAATAAGGGCATGGAGTCGAAGAAAGTCGGGATTTGATACGTATTTTAGCTAGAACTTGACGAATCACTAGCACCCGTTCACTCTAGGGAAACACTTCGATCGAAAAGCCAAGACCGCGTATACCAATCCGCATCCCTGATCCGGGAAAAAGCAAATAGAGCAAAGATTTGGACCTAATCGCAGGAGACTCTAGCTGAAAAAAAACAAAAGGGGAAAACACAAACATATCAAAGATTTTGACTTAATCCAAGGATTCTCTTCTCCGAAAGATAGGACGTCGAATCCCGACTAGGGTTCCTCGCTACCAAATCGTACCGTGCATTCGTGAGCCAAGAAAAGGGGAGCAAGGATCAGAGGAAGAGAGAAACGTACCTCCGCGAAGAGAATTCACATGGCGAAATGGAACCCTAATAACGGTTTATAGAATGCGTTCTTATATTGATTTCATAGAATAGATATAGGTAAAGTGTTGGGTGTACTGTACAGGGCGTTTGGTCTAGTGGTATGATTCTCGCTTCGGGTGCGAGAGGTCGCGAGTTCGATTCTCGCAACGCCCCAAATATTAAGCTCAAATTTTTTAGCCTTGTTCTTAATGTGAACTTTGAATTATGTGTGTCGACGCAGGTTTAGAGGTTCGCATCGAACCGGACCAAAATCGCAAGAATTTTTGTGGGAGTCAGGCTCGACAAGCTAGCAAAATTTGAGCCGAAATCAAATTGGACCGGATCAGGTTCAAATGCAAGTCGAATCGAACTCGACGTGAGGTCGCGAGTTCGATTCTCGCAACGCCCCAAATAATAAACTCAAAGTTTTTAGTATTGTTCTTAATGTGAACTCCGAATTATGTGTGTCGACGCGGGTTTAGAGGTTTGCATCAAACCGGACCGAAATCGTGAGAATTTTCGTGGGAGTCAGGCTCGACAAGCTAGCAAAATTTGAGCCGGAATCAAATTGGATCGGACCGGGTTCAAATGCTGGCCGATTCTCTGTGAACACTTTAAACTCTTTAAGAAACTAATCTTTTAATCTCGTCAAGATATTTATAACATCAGTTTAATTAGTTTAGTTTAATCTCGTTATTTTTTGAAGAATCAATTTCATATTCTCTTTTGGAACTTTCAGAAACAAAATAATGAAATCTTCTAACAAAAACCTTCACCAACCATGAATTTTGCTCATCTTCTGATGAAAAACTCACCATAAATCCATGAAAATTTTGGCTACAGAAAAAGAAAGAACAATCTCAGATATGAGTGATCCAAAGAATCAGAATTTGTCGTGACAACATTAGTTGCAAGGATGTAGAGGAAGGAATCTACAGTGAGATACTTAAGAGGAGAAACAATTAGATATCTTGTGGGTGACTGATTTGGAAATCAGCAACAACTTCATCAACCAAGGTATCCAATAACCACCTCTGAATCTCTACTCCTGCTTGGAATGCTTCGATTTCGAAATCAATCCACCTCCCAAGATAAGTACTCATGTCTTTGGCCACAAGCTCATCCACCATCAAGTCTTCAATGCTATTCCATCCCGATATCTCATCGTAGAGTTCGTGTGACAAGTCTTTGGCAGCAAGCACAACACCTTTCGACCACATTCGGAAACCTGCTCGGAAATAGTGACTATATTTAGTTTCCAAGCACTCGTTCACTGAATCAAAAATTATCTTCCTCCTCATCCTTCTGTGCCTTTCCTCTACTTCACAAGCAGTCAAGCTTTGATTCTCCTCTAATTTTTCAAAGAGAAGGGGATCAAAGATCTCATCAGATTGGTCCATAAAGTAAAGTATTAGATCATCAAAAATAAACTCTGAGATGGTTAATATTTCCTTCACGTACTCCAGTCCACCCCACAGAGTTTCAGCACGATCGCTTATGCCGATTTCTGAGACTAGACCCAAGTCTAAGATCTGCTTATTTGAGGATGCTAAATAAGATAATTCCATCTCACATTCTGCTGACAAAGTTTTGTCGATGCAATCCATCACGGCAATGTCTTCATCCAGAATGGAAGAATAAGACGAATCTGTCCTGCTACCTGGAAAAGCACCATCAAGTTTTAGAAGCAATAAAACTTTTATAAAAACATCAAATGAAGAATCATGTAACGTCTTAACAAATCTGTTATTACCATCGGCATTTTCAAAGCTCTCAGAGTAGCAGCAGCTTTCATTTGAAAATGAATTCTCAAGAATGGAAAGGGGACTCTGATCTTGACAACCAGGTTCCCTTGGGTCTGCTGTGCTACAACAGCAATCGATCCTATTTACTTCCTGATACTGGTTGCATAAGAAATAATCAATGGGTTAAAGTATCCATGGAGCAACTTACTGCTTACAGTGAAATAATATTTCACCATCAACTGTTCTTTTTACAAGAAAAAAAAATTGACTCAAGAAAGAACTAGTATTTCTAAGTTTTACAGCACTACCCAATTGCATCAGTGAAACCAATGAATCTATTATAAGCATTAACTTCCAGACAAAGTTGCCCTTTGAAAGAAAGCACAACCAAGTACAGAAAACAGGAAAGGCCCAGCAGACCAGAAAATAGAAAATCCACATCTAAATAAAGCTCTTCTTCTAACATGTTTTTCATGCTAACCCTGACTTTGTTACATAACTGATGCATGGAAGAGCCGTAAATGCTATAGTTCTGGAGTGCAGGTGATCCTAGTAAGTCAATTGATCAAGATAGCCCACCACAAATATTTGGACAAAGGGATATCTTCCTGTATGATGGGTAAAGTCAATGGGATGCTCTAAGATGTTTCCTTTACATTAATGCTCTAAGCCATAAAACTCATAATAGCAGTTCTAGGACTGTCTGCTTGACAGTAATGAACCAGCATATTAACAATATGTTCAAATGTGCATCTACTGTGGAAACCTAGTTCAAGCAATAAGGTGACGCATAAACATAATGTAAGCCACTATGCATCATCTTTCCACTTAAAGTATTCCACAGTATTTGATTTATCCATAAATAGTAATACTACCTTACTATTATAAAAGATACCTAAAAAACTAAAAATAGTACCAACAAAGGGATTACTAATAGCAATTATGCTCTATCAGACTATCAAGTGTTCATCAAATTGATAATCCACCTTCTTTTGGACAGTCACATATATGTAACCATTATGGTATATGAAATCCTCTAAAATGTGGTTGTCAAACTCCATCATTGCTCCAGTATAACTCTCTGTATCTGTCTCTGTTTCTACTTGGTATTTCAAGTTTGATACTGGTTTACTTCCAACAAACAGACGTCTATTTATTTAATTCTCAGTTTTCCACCAACCCAGTAGTTGTATTCTTGCACTCGAGCTCCTAAGTTTCTCATGGTTACCTCAACTTATAGGCTGACATATTCTGTACCATATTTCAATTCGATTACCATCTAACTGGCTCTTCCCCATTCTATTTTGTGTATGTTGAAATCTGGCATTGTAAGAAAATAGTTTTGCTTATATTTGAAATGCTACACATGATGTTGCTTGAGTACATCAGTAGCACTCGGCATATCTTGCAAATTGTGCGATGTAAATACTAGGTCACAGAGTAAACTATAGAGATGTTACATATATGATATCACTATTTAGATGGTCAAGTAGTTAGAAATTAATTGATGAACAACAGAAGAAAATGTTGGCCTTGTGAAAGAAAATAGCAGATACACTCTTATGAATGGCTTTGACCAAACAGTCTACATAATATACAGCTAACCATAGGTCAGTATGATGCCCTAATGGCAAGCATGGAAAAGAGGTGAACTAAAATTCCACAATACAAGTTATACAAGTATGCATAAGAACAAGAATGATAACTGCATTTCTTGTGCTGCATTAATGCCACTATAATTATAGAAAAAACCAAAGAAAAGAGGTAAACTGACACAAATTATACTACTATTCATAAGAACAATGTACCTGCAGCTTATGTCTGACACAAGGCACCTGAGAACTAGCAACTGAACAGTTTGGATTGCTACTGCTTAATTCATCTTCAATAGACTGGACGAAAGACTCATCAAAAGTGGATGCTGAATCTCTTGAGTCAGGCAAAGAAGCTGCAGTACCACGACCTTCGGTTGATTTACAGCAAGTTGACTGAGTCTCGGATGCTAATTCTCTCAATTTCAGCTCCAAAAGGAAACCTAAATGATCACCTTTTATCGTATTCAATTTGCGAGAGGACAAATTTTTGCACTCTGAACCTGAAGCAGCTTCAGAAAAAGGATAAACGTAAGCCCTCTTTTCGACAATCTTTTCTTCCTCGTGATTGTTTGAATGAGATCCATGCACTGGCTTTATTAAAGGGGATGTGAATGTGAAAGACACAACATCTGCGGCATTACTTGTGTTATCATCAGGCTGTCTCAAATGATTGCGTATCGCAACATTATGCTGAATATGTTTTTTTGGTTTATCTACTGGCATATTGTCAACAGAATCACGTATCTTAGAATAGGATCCCTGCTCCAGCAATTTCTTCTTGCCGGTGTTCTTGTTATTCAGTATAAATCTATCCTTACCAGTACCAGCAGTCTTTGAACCCTTCCTTATTTTGTAACAAACTTTACTGTTCCCTGGAAGATCATTTACCACTTTGTCCTGTCCAGGATAAGCATCCTCAGAGTGTAATTTTCTGTCTCTCTGGTTAGATACCGATGGTTTTGGAGCAAGCTTTCTTTCACTTGCCATGTACTTCTGTATCTTCTGTTGTGGTGCATTAAAAGAATCACCACCTCCTTTATTCTGGTTACTTGTTTGGTCAATTGACCGAAATTTCAAGGTTCTGTTGATATGATGTTCATCATTTTCCTCCACAATCAACTTATTTTTATTGTTTGCACTTGAGCCTTCCCTTCTTTGGACATTCAACTTTGCTTGAATAGCAAGTGAAACTGATTTGCCTTTATCTTTTGCACCAGCTTGTGTGGTTTCTTTTATACCTGGTAAGGACTTGCTATTTTCTAAAGCATTCTGACACCTACCCAAATATTGTGACCTAGAAGACTTGAAAGGAACTGACTGAGCAGATGATCCAGATGACTCTGAAGGCTTTGATGTCTTCTTAGAGTTCGCCGTGATCTTTCTTGAATCAGAAACTTTTAAGGGACTTGAAGATGAACTAGAAGACTGAAGTTCATCCTTGGTAGCCTTAGCAGAGATTAATCCAGGAGTTCTAACTGGTGAAATTAACTCGTGGCTGGTAGGCTTTGCCAATCTAGGAGGCAATGCTTCTACTTGGGACCTCTCGATTGGGCTGTTTAGCATCCTTTCGGGCCTTGACACTAGTGTTTTCCTTGAATAAGCACCATCTTTTAGGATGGCATTGCTGGAACGACATTTTCTGTTTCCACCAAAGTTAGCTCGAAGCACTTGTGAATCATTGATTGAAGTTGAATGTGGCTTAGAACTAACTGATGAGGGCATCGAATCCAAACCCATAAGTCTTGCTACAACTCCTGGAGCCCTAATCCTGCTTCCCTCTCCATCTGTGACTGAATAAGTATGACTGTGGTCATCACTGCTGGCCCTTGCAATCGAAATTCCTGACTTCTCATCTTCATCAATCTGGCAAAAAAACAACAAAATGAAAAGAACAAGTTAAGAAACAGGTACAAGTCATGTGAGCAACTAAACAACCAAATCCCACCTGATGGAGTTGTGATGCTAGCGTATTATCATTACCAGTCACCTTCCCCTGAATTCCTTCCTCTACAGAGATAAATGCTATGGCTTGTTGATGCCAAAAAGAATGGCTTTATCATGTAAAACCAAGAAGATAGACTTACCCATGGAAGCATTTCCATGGCCGAATGACTTCTTCTGCGATTTCCCAGTCCAGTCAATTAAATGAAAGAAACCGATACCACTCTTTGAATCCAACTTTTCCCCCGTCCTCATCTTTCTCTAGCATCGAAAACCATACAAGGAGTAAACGATTGCCCGAGTAAACCACCTACATTCACCAAACCAACACCGCATCGAAGTAATTCAAGCTAAACCAACTCAAAGAAATGAAGAAAAATATCAAAATCGTACAACAAAATCAAGCTATGGCTATTCATATAAACACATGCATTGAAGATTATCTCTCGCATCTAAAAAATTCACAGATAATTATGCTTACGCACTCGATCTATTGTGAATAAACGAAACATATGATGAAATGGCTCAAAGGGATTGACTTTACACTAGAGCTACTCGACTCACGCCAATCAAACGACGTTGCTCCATCCAGATTCTCCCACGTCTTCAGAAAGAAGGAACCGTTGCGCGGAACAGCTACGAACAAGCCCCAGATCGAGGAGGAGGAGGAGGAGGAGGGGGCGGAGAAAGGAAGCTGATCGCCTGCTCGTGGCGGATCATCGGGGACGAACAACTTCTTGGGGACGTGGTGGATTCATAGCGGGTAGGGGCTTCAAGGTGAGGAGTGGAGGAAGATGACGAAGAGAACGGCAGAGAAGTTGGAAGCCATTAATGGAGCTACGAGGGAGACGCAGAGGGACGGAGTGGAAATAAATAAATAAATAAATAGCAGATAACTTTATTTATTTTATATTAATAGGGAAATAATAATTGATAATAATTATAAAATAAAAAAAGAGAAAATGATAGCCGATAGGTCAGACGTGGAAGAAGCACGTGGTGGACCCCACTATTTCCCTTGATAGGTGTAATTTGAATGAAAATGGAAATGAACTTAATGATTTATTATCGACTCCAAACCGAATAAAAAATAACCTTAAATAATTTGATTCTGATATCTAAGTTTGGAAATCGAAATCTTTTGTTCCGATTCAAATAATAAATTTCATAATTTATTAAAAATAATTTTAAAATTTTATATAATTATGTTCATTATAGTTGCACATCAATTTTTAAATATTAAAAATAAAATTATAATTTTTTAAATATTTTTTATGCTTTTATTTATAAAATTGATTCTAATTTTTTATTTTAAAAATCAAAATCTAATAAGGTTACCTTTCATTATCAAGCACTTTGTGAAAAAAATAAGAAAGTAAAATGATAGATCGGAATGAAAAATGATTATCTTATAAACACATAAATTGTTTTCTTGACTCATTTTGGGAGGAGTCAATGCATGTATTTTTTTTTCTTAACTAGTGGATAAATTATTTTCATGACTTGTACCTTAATTCTAATGGAATAAAAATATAATTTTTTTTTATTTTTATTATGTTTTTAATTATCGCTCGTGATTAGGCTAACGATCATTGAAAGCTATCGTCCTCATCAATATTATCATTGATAATAAATTATTAACGATAGTTTATCAATCAAATATAATAAACTTTGCATTGCCCGTAAGTAGATAATAGGATAAACTAAATATAAAAGTAGATCGATAATATATATAAATTATTCGAACATCATAAATAAAAATGAAATAACACATTTGTCATAGGCAAATGGTGATCAGCAATAGATCTAAAATATTGAATTTAGAAAAATTATAATTATACTACTATTATACGAAAAATTTTAAAGTTAGAAAATAAAATCTAATAATGATATATTAGAGTTACAATGCATATCTTTTGATATCATTTGGAATGTTTTTATTTGATTTATAGGTGTATCATCATCGGATATGAAACCCACAACAATGTCGATCTATAATGAGAACTAGACTTACCTTATCTTCTCTTACTATATTTCAGAAGCCTACTAAGAGAGATAAATTAGGGATTAAGAAAGATCGAGAATATTTGTAATCTCAATAATCGGTGTATCGTTCCTATGAAGTCCTGTCTTCTTATATATGACGACAAAGGGTTCATGATGATAATTAGGATAGTCTCTTCTATTAATGTGATATCCAAAGGAATTCTATTATAATTAGATTTTATTTTTATTGATCAATAATTATCATTAGAATATAATCAGATATATATTATATATTATATAATAGATATGGAGAGGGAAGAGAGACGACAGAAAAAGGAGAAGGAGAGAAAGGGTAAGCAACGAGGAAGGAGAAGAAGAGGGTGGGCGACATAGAAGAAGGGGAGAGGATAGGGCGGATTGTGAGGAAAAACAAAAGGATGCATGATGGGAAAAGATGGGAGAGGAGGAGGTGACCAATAATACGGTGGAGGTGATCAAGGGATGGTGGAGGGCATGGTTTAAGAAAAATAAAAAATAGGGATAATTATCTAAAAAAATTTAAAATGAGAGTATCTTTTAATAAAATCAGTCATTATTATATTCATATATTTATTATAAATATAAATATAAATAAATATATATATATATATATATATATATATATATATATATATATACTTTTTTTTTGAAATGAGAAGTGACGAAGTGATTTGAGACTGCGGATTTCGATAATATGTACATAAAATTCCTCACATCCAACCGTCCAATTCTTGCTGTAGCAAATCTCAACAGCGTATCCGCACACATTTCGGCAGAAAGTTTAGCCCTATAAGATCGATCTAAAGGTCCGCTACTTCACTCATCCAAAGCCCTATACCTCTCTCGCCTGCTCTCTTTCTTCTCCTCGGTCACCATGAGTGCCAACTTGGGAACGGCGGCCGAGCCGATCCTCCGTAGCATGGCGGGGAGGAAGGTTTCGTCTCCGGTGACCAATCGCGCGAGCCCGATGGGGCGGCCTCTGCGGCTGCCGCCGGTGGCGAGGTCGAGGCTGATAGAGAGACTGAGGATTTCGTGCTCAGGTGTCGGATCCGGGAGCCGGGGTCTCACGTACAAGGACGCCGGCGTCGACATCGATGCCGGGTCCGAGTTGGTTCGCAGGATCGCAAAGCTGGCGCCCGGAATCGGAGGGTTTGGTGGCCTCTTCCCTTTGGGTATTTCCGATTCCTTGTGTTGAGTTCCAGTTTACTTCTTTTATGAATTCGATCTTGGTGCTTCGTGATAGTGTATTGATCTACGATACTTTTAGGGTGGTTTGCATATAGTGTTTTGCCCTGTAAGCCTATCCATATATAAGTATAGAACTGCAATTTTTTGTTTCTTTGTCTAAGATGGGACTTGAATCACGCTTTTAAGTCAATTTGGAAAAAAATATAAAAGGAGCATCTTTTGCTATCAAGGTACTTCAGGTAAAGAAGATGTATCAAGAGAAACCATTTTGTCTCTGTACAACTGTTGTGTTAGGTTTACTTCGCTATCGATGTGAATTTGGATGGATGATTTAGTAGGAGCTTCTAAGATACACCATTATCTTTGTTTGGATGCGCACTACAGTGGTGATGATATAAAAGGTTGTAATTTGTTATTCATGGGGAATCTGATATCTTTATGAACTGTGGATAGGCCTTGCATCACTACATTCTTTCTCCACATGTATTATGATACGATCAAAAGCAGCATTTTGTTGATCAATTAGCACTCACTTGAATCAATCATAGGATAAATTTCGGGGATTTTATTTTCATTTGAATGTGAAATTTTAATGAAAGTTGTTGTCAGAAGTTTCGGTTTTATTTTCTCTTTCTTTCCTCTTTTTGGCTTGCAATTGGGACGAACAATGCTGTAGGAGTTGTGAAGACTGTTTTTCCCTTCCTTTCTTCTTTTTTGGCTTTCAATTATGAGGAACATGGTGTAAGGGCTCTGAAGAGTGTTGAAAATTTTTGTGGAACTCATTTTTGTTAACTAGAAGAAATTTTATTGAAACTATTGGCTTGCGGTTAATGTTTGACTGAACGACTAAAGGGTTTTGCACACCTTGTCATTTGTTTGTAGTTAATGTTACGTCGCTGAACATGTGGAAGCAATATCATGGAGTGCTTTGCAAGCAGAAATGCTAATTGAAATTAGCATGTATGGTAGTCCTTTTTAACAAAAGTTTACCTGTTGATCCAACCTCATCTTTTGAACAGGTGACTCATACCTTGTTGCTGGTACCGATGGTGTTGGTACCAAGCTGAAGCTCGCATTTGAAACTGGCATCCATGACACAATCGGGATTGATCTGGTATAAAATGTATACTATATTGTTTAGTTCGTTCCCTTGATTTTTAAGTTTAGTTGATGATTTATCATACTTCTTGATAGGTGGCTATGAGCGTGAATGACATAGTTACCTCAGGAGCAAAACCATTGTTCTTCCTAGATTACTTTGCAACGAGTAATCTTGATGTTGATCTTGCTGAAAAGGTATCAGTAGTCATCTTCATGGTTTGGCCATTAATAGCACCAGCATTTAGGTTTTACATTCGCTCGTACTTTGTTAATCTTTTAGCATCTCTAAATAATCTTCATGATTATATAAGATTAGCAACTTTATGACTTCTCATTAAATCAATGTAGGTGATAAAGGGGATTGTTGATGGATGCCAACAATCTGATTGTGTTCTCTTAGGTGGCGAGGTAATTTTTCGAGACTCGCCTGTAAATTTTTTTTTTCAATTCAAATTTAGTCCATGTTATACCTGGTAGTAATAGATCACAAAATTTTACCACTTCAGACAGCGGAGATGCCCGATTTTTATGCCAAGGGAGAATATGACTTGAGTGGGTTTGCTGTTGGCATTGTCAAAAGGGATGAGGTCATCAATGGGAAGGACATTGAGGCTGGAGATGTCCTCATTGGTCTTCCATCCAGTGGTGTGCACTCTAATGGCTTTTCCCTCGTGAGAAGGTTAGTAATCTTGTGCCAGAAGACCTGCACTGTCGGGTTCTGACATATAGATGGATTGTCTTTCTATTTAAGTTCATCAATATATTAAAATCTTGCTGCACCACTCTTGTTTCTGCAGGGTTTTGGCTCAAAGTGGCCTTTCTTTAAATGATCAGCTTCCAAATAACAATGGTAAACCCATTAGATTGGGTAAAGCTTTAATGGCACCCACCATCATCTATGTCAAGCAGGTTAGTCTCCAGTTTATACATGTATTTTGCTTGTGATAATTTAGACACCAAATATGGATATTTCTTCACTTGTACATGTATGCAGGTGTTAGACATTATCAGCAAGGGGGGTGTAAAAGGAATAGCTCACATCACAGGTGGTGGTTTTACGGACAACATTCCAAGAGTATTTCCTTCAGGCCTTGGAGCTAAAATTTTTACAGATTCATGGGAAATTCCTGCTGTATTTAAATGGCTAAAAGAGGTACCCACAAGTTTGATTTACAAATTTTCCCACATTAGTTCTCTGTCTATTTCTTGTATAGTTTAAATGAATATTTAGATCTTGAGATATATGAATTCAGGTGTGAGCTTCGTGGGTAGTAGTCTGTTTATATTATTTCAACATTATTTGCCGATAACAACATCAAAGTTGACAAAGGTGACTTGGTGCAGGCGGGAGGAGTTGAGGATGCTGAGATGAGGCGAACATTTAATATGGGCATTGGGATGGTTCTTGTTGTAAGAAGCGATGCAACCGCCCGAATACTATCGGAATGCCAGGGTTCATCTGGAGCTTATCGCATTGGTGAGGTCATAGTGGGCGAAGGGGTCGAGTATGTATGAGCAAGAAGATACCTTGTCGCTTGTGGATGTGAATAAGGGTTCCATTTTTGTGATAGGAGGTCACAAATGTGGTAGAAAATTAACATGAATCCATAAACGTAGGATTTGACTCCAGGAGGCTGGCTATATATGCATTCTGGGATATATATATATATATATATTTTTGATAATTACTATTATTTTCCTATGGTTTTCATGGATGTGTAACGGACTATATTGATGTTAACATACCGAGGAGTAACCCCAAGACGTTATTTGTTAGTTTTTAGGGCATATAAAAAACTTTTGGATAAAAAGATGACTTTAAAATTAAGTTTTGAATTAGTAGATGCTGCAGGAGCAGTGATGCAGTATGCCAAAAAGGAAGAGACAAATGGATTCACAAATCTCAATCGGAACAGAATCAATAAAAAAAATGGTATCTTTATATCATTAAGATTACATAACAAATATAAAAAGTAAAGATAATAATATCTTTGATCGGAGTGATAAATATTAATTAGTTTGTTTGTCTGATTGGTAATTTTTTATCATTAAAGGGATCTAATTATTCTTTTTTCAATTACCACTCGACCAGATCCTCATTTGGGGGAAATAGATAGGTAAAAAATTAATGGATTCACATCGCGCACTAATGAGGGTTCGAAAAGATCGGGATAAGTATTTTTGTTGTTGAAGGGATCTAATAATTACTTCTTTTCTCAAATACCATTGTCCCACATGGGAGAAGTAGATGGACAAGAATGTGATGAATTCACACGGTTTCATGACGAGAATTCATACTCTCAATCTAAGGATGCTTGATCTGAGTGTATCTCACTTGGGAGACGTGGATGTGCAAATCGATAATGAATTCACATGATGTTATGATGGAGACATTGTTCTCGGGGAGTGTTGCCTGGATCAACGGTTGAGATGCGGGCGATGGTTCCAATTTAAGATACAAATGGCAGAGCACATTAGCACCACCGACCGCATCGTCGTCGTATCCGAAGATAGTAGGAAATAATTACCATCTGTTAATCGCTACTGACATTTCTCCTAAAATAACAATTGCCAGCTCCAATCCACTCTTCCGCCATCCTTAAATCCCTCCTCCTCGATCTCTCCCTCACATCTAAGCCACGCAAAAACCCGCAAGACAAACCTTCGAATCGATCCCCTAGATTCTACAAGGGCCGACGGATGGAACACCGGGCCGACAGCCCGCCGCGGTTGAAACCTCGGCGGGGGAGCGGGGCCACGTCCTCCTCGTCGGCGAGGCCGTGGTGGTCCAGCGACCCGGAGGCGGCACAGCGGAGGAGGATGGCGAGGTACAAGGCGTATGCCGTGGAGAGCAAGGTGAGGGCCTCCCTCCGCCGGGGGCTCCACTGGCTCAAGTCCCGCTGCTCCTACCTCGTCCACGGCCGATGAGCCGCTGCCCTCCGCCCTCCTCCCTCCGCCCGCTTTCGTGCGAACCATATGCCATTTATGAGGTCTCCCCGTGGTCAGCCACGTTGTGTGTGTATCGTTGCAGATCTCTATCAGTTAAGCTGACAATTATGTACCTTTGAGACCTCATCCCCATATTCATCTATTGATCATCAAAAAGATTTTATGTAATGTTTTGTTTAGCCAATCCCTATTTGTCTTCCTTAAAGATCTATTATTATTATTACTACTACTAATACTACTGCTTTCAAATAAATCGAAATTTATGTGTCCCAATCTATTCTTCCAATTAAAGACTTAATTAATTGACTGTTATAAGAGTTAGGCCATTTTATCGAAAAAAAAGTGGCCACCATTTGTACCACCATCGACTTGCTTCCAAAAACACATAAAAAAAAGCTATGATAACGGGAAAGCTGATATCTAAAACGATCAGTGATTGCAGCAATCATACCTGACTGTAGCTTTCCTCGATCGGAGGACTTCGTTCTGATACAAACAACAAGCAAAGTGTATGAACGACTCATTGAACAATTCAGAATGGCCAAGATTCAAAAAGAAACGAATAATAGCTTGAATTAACAGCTATATGTTGCAGATTCATTGATCGAAAGAGTAATCTGTGGAACTGCATGATAGCTTCAAATTGCATAGTGTTCCCATCAGAAAGAACATTCCCATCAGAAAGAACATGATAGCTTCAAATTGCATAGTGTTCAACTGCAATCACCAAATCAAACGGCAAAGTGAGTGTGCCAAGGTGCCCGAATCCAAAACCCTAACCCTATCACCAGGAATCCTACCGAAACCCAAGCGAAACTGATCCGGTCGACCCGACCCAGCAATCAAAACCACAAGAATAATCAAAGAATCATCGGTGTGTGATTACCTTCTTCCCTATGGCAGAAGCGTGGATCATCTCGGTGAGGGGCTGGGCCTGGATCCCCTCACGTTGCTCCTCTGGAGGCTTTCCCTCCCGCCGGTTGTTGCAGATCTCGACCGTGTTGGCCTCCCTCCGCCTCCGCGTCTACGATCACCTGTACTTGCTTCGGCGCGGTCTCAGCTGCATGCTCCCCCTCCGGCAAGTGATTTAGCGGACCGTAGTCAGCAGAGGAGGAGCGGAAAACCATCAAAGCCCCAACGGAGCGACAGAAGAAACCGGACGACGGGAATTCTTTTATAGGGTCGGAAAGGCGGTGGGAGAACAGAGAAGTGATGCGGGACGACAAGACCCCGATGTGAGACATGAATTCGTAAGCAACCCACCTTCGCACCTGACGCTAACGCTATGGGCCCCATTACAAACTTTGTTCCACTCATTACAAAGCGAGTTTCTGAGCAAAACTTGGAATCTAAAAAGCGAAGGGAGCAGGTGGGGCAGCGCATCCCGTTAAATATAAGTGAACCATTTACGTGGCGATCTATGAGTGCACCATACTGGAGGAGTTGATGACTAGGAGAGCGTTAGTACGGCTTAATCAATAGCGTTCCGAGGAGCAGGGGATGCGACGACAGCTATGCTGAGCCATTGACCAGCAAAGTGGACCAAATGCTTCCTTCTTCTCTTGCTCCTAAAAATTAGGGCGTATAACGACCCCCTATTTTGTCCGATGGCTCTCCAGTCTGTCCGCCACTTCTTCCCGGAGCCAATTCCAACCATCCTTTGTTTTGTCCTCTTCTTCCCCTATATATCCTCGTTCCCGCATCCGTCTCTCTCGAACTCCCTCCACACTAGCCTTTCCAACTTTTCCCGCCCTACCGTAATCTCAAACCAGCGACGACAAGGACGAGGATGACCTCCGGCTATGGGCAGGTATCGAACCTCAACCAGCCTGCGCAGGGGAATAAGAAGAAGCTTGTCCTCGTCGCGGGCTCTGCGATAGTCCTCTTGGCCATGGTGGTCGCGGTGGCCGTCGGGGTCTCGCGACGCAATAATAGCAGCAGCTCATCTAGCGATGCCGAGCTCACAACCACGTCGAAGGCCATTCGGGCCATCTGCCATCCCACCGACTATGCGGAAGAATGCCAGAGCTCCCTCGCTGCCAGGGCGGCCAACGTTACCGATCCCAAGAAGCTCGTAGAGCTGTCGTTCACCTCGGCGATGGACAGCCTACGTGAAGCCTTCAACCACTCATCCGTCCTGCAGGAGGCCGCGAAAGACCCGAGGACGAGCGAAGCCCTCGAGAACTGCAAGGAGCTGCTCGATTACGCCATCGACGACCTCAAGAACTCGGTGGCCAGGTTCGGAGGGGTCGATATGGCGAAGATGAGCGACGTGGTCGACGACCTCAAGGTCTGGCTGAGCGCCACGATCACCTACCAGCAGACATGCCTCGACGGGTTCGATAACACCACGGGGGACGCTGCCGACAACATGAGCAAGGCGTTGAACAGCTCGTCCGCCCTGACGAGCAACGCTCTCGCAATCATCGATGGGATATCTTCCGTCCTGGCCTCTTTCCAGCTCTCCTCCCTCGGCAGGCGGCTGCTGTCGGATGACGAAGGGGAGCGCGGCGAGTTCCCCTCCTGGGTCAGCAACGACAAGCGGAAGCTTCTGGCGCTCTCAACGAAGGATATAAAGCCGGACGTGACGGTGGCTCAGGACGGGAGTGGAAAGTACAAGACCATCACCCAAGCTCTTAGCGCGGTGCCCAAGAAGGGCAATGCCACCTTCGTGATCTACATCAAGGAAGGCGTGTACAAGGAGAACGTGATGGTGGAGCGAAGCATGACCAATGTCATGATGTTCGGCGACGGCCCGACCAAGACGAAGATCACCGGAAGCTTAAACTACGTCGATGGCACGTCAACCTTCAAGACAGCAACCCTCGGTATCTACTTGCCTCAGTTCACGAATCCTGTGTACTCGGTGCGTTTCTAAACGTTCATTTTACATGATCGAAACTACAGCGGTGGTCGGCGACGGGTTCATCGGCAAGAACCTGGGAGTGGAGAACACGGCGGGCGCGGCGAAGCACCAGGCGGTGGCCCTGCGGGTGCAGTCGGACAAGTCGGTCTTCTATCTGTGTCAGATGGACGGCTACCAGGACACGCTTTACACCCACACCAAGCGGCAGTTCTACAGGGAGTGCACCATCTCCGGCACCATCGACTTCCTGTTCGGCGACGCCGCCGTCGTGTTCCAGAACTGCCTGATGCTCGTGAGGAAGCCCATGGCAAACCAGCAGTGCATCGTCACCGCGCAGGGCCGCAAGGACCGGCACGAGGCAACCGGCATCGTCCTCCACAACTGCACCATCAGCGCGGACCCGACGCTCTCGTCGGCCAGCACCACGACAGTGAGCTACCTCGGCCGGCCGTGGAAGGAGTACTCGAGGACCATAATCATGCAATCGCAGATCGACGGCCTCATCAACGAGGACGGGTGGCAGCCATGGGTGGGGGACTTCGGCCTGAAAACCTGCTTCTACACCGAAATCGGCAACCGTGGCCCAGGGGCGGCGACGGCGAAGAGGGTGACATGGAAAGGGTACAAGAAGGTCGACCTGACGCACGCGCACAAGTACACAGTGCAGCAGTTCATCCAAGGGAAGACATGGCTTCCGAAAACCGGCGTTCCATTTACTCCTGGATTGATGTAGGAGGAGACCGGAGAAGCTGAATAGGTTTCAGACATTGGCATGCATTCAGTCGGTACTGGAGGACTAGAAAGGAGGTTTATATATAGACATGTCTCTTTAAACTAGGCATCCATCCCGGTCCATGGAAGACATGGATCGAGTGATAGGTCGAATGATATAAAATTTAATGATAATAAATTATGATTTTTTTTTATAGAAAAAATGATGAAGAGATTTGATCCTCAAACTTAATCTGTGATGAGGGTAATAATTAGGGTAAGACTCGCATGACATCAGCTGGCCCAGATAACGCCCCACGAACCGACAGCACCTGGTCAACACGGACCGGAACGCCTACCAAGGCACATTAACACTCCCCTCCGGCTCGATCCCTCACGTCACGCCAACGGCGATGTCAAACGCCACCAAGAGTACGATCCTGATCCTTGCGGGCAAGCACACCAGGTAATGGTAATTCTCACTATAAAAACCCTCGCGCCCCGAAAAAGGAAAGAGAGGAACAAAAAAATCCCCTACTACTCTTCACTAACTGGATCATTGGAGGGGTCGGGTCGAGGCTCCCGACTCGACCTGTGTGCAGGGACGAAGACGGGGCACCTCCCATCGCGTGCCCATGCTAGGAGTCCCCTCCCAGAGGGAACGACCGACCCGCCCCGATCGGACCACTGCAGCAGTCTCAAAGGTCGCTCTCGAAAGATCCCCAATCATTCGGACCCGAATCCAATCGCATCGATCCCGAGGCCACGACTTAAGGTTGTTAACCCTAACAGTTTGTAACTTAGCTTAGATTAGCTTACCTTATTTTTATTTTAAGAGACTTAAAAAATAATATCTTTTTTTCTAGAAATGATTTTATAGATGATGTGGTCCTATTTAATTAGGTAAAATATGTTATAGATAACGAGGATAGTAACTTATCTTAAAACTTTTGCTCTGGTCTATAAATACACAGGGCTAAAGGGCTAAAGTGAGGGCGATCTTTGTTCTCAATTATTACAAATTTATGCTAACATTAATTATACAAATATAAGAAAAAAAATCTATCTTTTGGTTGAATAATTAATTGTTCGAACCACTAGAGAGAGAGAGAGAGATGGGGGGTTGGTTTGAAATCAGCTCGCCGACGCTGGCGACTTTAAAGGTAGCGTCGTCCTCCTCGCCACGAGAAGCTGCGCCATCTTCTTAAGAGCGAAGTGGGTGCATCTGGAAAGGGCAATCCAGCAGAGGACCTGGTAAATGAGAAGGAATGCCGGATGCAACGACGAAGACGGTGTCGAGGCCCCGTCGCCGCCGCTGCCGAGGTTCCAGCCCTTTCCGCCGTCGCCTCCGCGGCCGAAAGGAGGGTCGGAAGAGGAGCCGACGCCCTCGGGCCCGCGGCGGGTGCGGCGCCAGGTACGGTGGACGAGAGCGCGGGATGTGGCGGCGGAGCGAAAGGGGTGTGATCTGACGGCGGAGAGGGAGAGGGTGGCGGCGAAGAGGAGGGGCTTGGCGGATAAGCCGAGGCCGCAGGTGGCGGCCGCCGAGGACGTCTCCATGCGTGCGTCCGTTCCTCCTCCTGGCTATCAATGGGAGGTAGGCAGACGAGGAAGAAGCACAAATTTAATGAAACAAAGAACAAATGAAGGGGGTTTCATCGGCTCGTGTTTGTTGTCGTTTCATTTCGGTGCTGTGCGTGGCAAGGAAGAGAAAGGGGCGCACTGCACTGCACGGCACGGCATCGCCTTGCACGCAGCCGTGCCACGGGAGCGGGTCGGATATACGGGACACCCGCCTTCATCCGACCCGTTTAAGTCGAATCATCCACTTACTCCGAGCAACTTAACCCATTCATGATCCATACTTGTCATACTTTGAGATGCGTGCATAAATTCGGTCGCTGTCTTTAAGATTCGTGCCATTACCTCGCCCACGAGTGATAAATCCATGCAAATGGTGAAAGATTGGATCTTAAATTACAGGCTACAGACATACCCGATAAATCCTTTCCTGATTCCATTTAAGTGGATTCTGCGAATCCGGATTTAAAAGATCCGACCCGGTAATATCCGTAGCTTGGAATCAAGAAAGACCAACTTTATTCTGATGCCGGCCTTACGTAAACTGCCTCTGAAACAACGTCGCCTCCATGCAGAGACAAAGCAGCCGAAGCCATGCAGTGCTATTTGGCCGGCGTTTTTGCTTTGACATGCGTCGAAGAGAGAGATAGAGAGAGATCGGTCACCGAACGTTGGAGGTGAATGGGATCAACATGCACGCAGCGGAGAAGGGAAAGGGGCAGGCGGTGCGGTGCTCCTACTCCACGGCTCTCCGGAACTCTGGTACTCGTGGCACCACCACATACTCGGGCTTTACCGGTGCCCGGCCTCCTTGCCTACGGCGACACCGCCGCCCCTCCCTCCGTCGCCTCCTAGCCTTCCCCATCCCCCAAAAGACCACTCTCCTTCGACCCTGCCCATCTCATCTTGGTGTTTTGGAGCAAATAAGAAGGTAAATAAACACTTTGGGATGATCACGAAAGCAATCCGGTCGTCTTCTGTGAGCCAATATGCAAATTTTCCCTTTCGATGAGGAGATTATAGATCTCTTGCCAACTTGGTTGTAGTTTTCCGACACAGTTGGCTGTTTGCACACCAGGTGGTGTTTGTGCTCTGCGACGCTCTTGCGGCTTGGTACGTATGCATGCTGAGACCAGAGAGAGGGAAGGCACCAGTGAGCCTAAGTGTTGCTTTTCGGGGATTACTTCTTTCGTATGCTCAGCAAGATCCCTTGATACTTGAATCAGCTAAGAGTTCATAGGACTGAGTCTAAATCGGAGACTTTAGAGATGATTGCATGAGGGAAGAGGCCTTCCCTTTATGGGTCATAGTTTAGGTATTAATTTGATGCATGCATCCGTAGACCATGCATATACGTCCTTTGATGCATGCATCCCAAAGCTGCGGCGACCGGAAAACTCGAGCGCAAGGTGCGCATGAATCGGTTCGACTCGTTGACGGTTGCTCACCGACGAGGAAACATAGAGCTTTGAAGGGGTAATAGTTATATATATATATATAACAAAACGACAAATGGGCGACCGGACCGAGGCTAAAAAGATCCGTCCGTCTGTTCCCCGAATTCCCATCAAAGCTGAGACTCCCCCCTTACCATGTTCCTGCGGAGCAGCAGACGCAGGCCTCCCTTCCTCCTTATGTATCGCCCCCATTTGCCACCAGCAGCAGCAGCAGCAGCAGCACAGGGGGGAAGGGAAGAGAGGAAGAGGTCGAAGTTTGTGCGGTAGTAGCAGTAAAATGGCGGGTTTGAGCGTTCTTCTAGAAACCCAAAAGACCTTCCCAAAACACACCCGTGTCATAAGCAAGACTTCCTTCCTCAAGAACTCTACCTTCTCCTTCTCCTCTACATCTGTTTCTGCCCGTCGGAGCACTTTTCTGGAACACTGCTGCCTCTGCAGGGGAAAGCTTCAACAAGGCAAAGATATCTACATGTACAGGTCAGGAACAAACCAGGGAACGAGCATCTCTCTCTCTCTCTCTCTAAAGGACTTTATGCAGCTTGCTTTTGGCTTAGTATATACTATTTCAGAGGAGACCGAGCCTTCTGCAGCGAGGAGTGCCGGTGCAGGCAGATCTTTATGGACGAGGAGAGCGGAACGAGGGACTGCTGCTCCCTCGCCGCAGCAGCAGCAGCAGCGGCGGTGGCGGAAGGGATGTACCCAGCGGAGCGCCGCCGGGGGAGGGCGGCCGCTTGCCGCTGGTTTTGCTGACGCGGGCAGCTGTCGGATTGTTTTGTTTGACGGAAACACCCTCCGTCGTTTTGTTCTTTTTTGATGGGGTCACGAAGGATAAGGCTATTTTGGTCTTTACGGTTTACGTCGTTTTATTTATAGTCCCGATATATATAATATATACACGTATGTGCGCCAGCTCACATATAGTAGATATAATAAATATGAGGTTATTTTGTAGGAACACATCATCGATTGATGAGTCACCTAATTTGGTAATTTACGCGTACATCATCATCATTTCTTTAATATACGTCTTTGTAACAATTATTATAAGAACCATTAAATTCTTATATTTTAAGAAAAGTGAACCATAAATTTCTTTTTACGATCGATTCACGATGAATTATTTTTTTTTACGATTTTAACTTTTCGGGATAAAAATACAAAAAATATAACTCTATAAATTAAGCATTTCAAAGATTAATATTATTTCAATTTAAGAAATACAAAAAAAATAATATTTTATTTTTTTTGAAAAATGTAAGCAATACTCGATGACAAGAAATCCAAATAGGGTTATTATATACAAATTTACATTATTATCACCGAAATAACAACAGTGCTGCACTAAATATGACACAATAGTTGATCAAATATGCATTTGAGTGTCGAGGAAAGATAACCAACACAATGAGAGGATCCGAAAGGAATCGCTTGCAGCTACAAGTAGAAAGTGCAGCCACCAACATGGTGGAGAAGAAAAGAACATGAGTATCCTACATTGCTGCTGTACATGAACAAAAGCTCTTAGTGTTGTTTACACATGGTGTTTCCGGCTTGATAGACAAGCTTGGCTCTCCCGATCATTTAAAACAGAGAGTTAAATTAGTCGTAAGCTCTACCAAAGTACCAGAACTGCAACAGAGTTAGTGCAAGCTCCGGCGGATCCACACCCATTAGATCTCCCCCTTGGAGCCGAGTTAAACTTCGACAACCGATTGAAGACACGTCAAACTTTGCCAGTTTCTGACTGGAATTCACAATAACATATTAGAATCTTCAACAAGCAAAAGGAAACCCTTCAACTAACTTCACAGAATTATGCAAGTTTAGATCATGCATCCTCCAGAATTCAAGGAAAGAGACAGTGGAAGCAAATCAGTAATGAGAAACTGCAGTGGGAAAGGGGATACCTTCTTAGGTGCTGTTTTTAATGCATTGGAGCTGCCTGGAGTAGACATGAAATCATAGGGTTTCAATATCTCAAATGAACAGAATAGGTTTTTGTCTATGCTCAACAATGCACCTGCATTATCAAACTCTCCACAGTAGTTTGGTGCCGAAAATAAAGTAACCAATCGCCGATTTGCAAAAAATTCATAACCATCCTCAACTACCTAAGAGGAAAAATATTGTTAGCAACATTTACAAGTATAGAGAAAAGGAAAGATGACAAAGTAAGCCAAAGCTCTACTGACTTGGTGACCGCGGCATATGAGATCAAGCTCATGCTGGTCCAAAAACTCTGCAAGCTTATCAGCGCCAAATGTAACCGAAACGCCGCGATCGCTCTCACCCCATCCTTGAATCTTAGGATCAGGATCGGACCAAAGCAAATCACAAAGAAGACCATAATCCGGTATTTCAGTGGGCCTTTTGATATCTCTGATTTGGTCCAAGCTATTCAACTCCGGTGAAAGGCCCCCATGCATACACAATATCTTTTTATCAATTAATGCTGCCATTGGTAAATAATTAAAACTATCACAGAATGTCTTCCAGAGACGAACGTTGAATCTCCTTTTACATTCGTCGTAAAATCCATAAACTCGGTTTATTTTTGCATCTTCATGATTTCCACGTAGTAGAAAGATTTTATCAGGGTACTTGACTTTATATGCCAAAAGCAAACATATCGTCTCCAAGCTTTGTTTGCCTCTATCCACATAATCCCCAAGAAATAAATATGTAGAATGAGGAGGAAAGCCACCTTTTTCAAACAACTTCAGAAGGTCAAGATATTGTCCATGTATATCACCTGAAATAGATGTCAAAATTGGTATTTTGGTAGCTATCGGGAACAAGATTTTTTGCTTAGTTATGCCCAGTGGCCTGACCAAGAACTTCACATTTTGATCAATGAAAACTTTGAAGCATTCTGGAAATAAAGGGTTGAGATTGGTATCAATTCACAAAGGGAAAAACATCCTTTATTTGTTGATGCATTTTATACTGATTTTGTTCTCCGTTTCAGTCTGCTGCAACTATGGCCGAGGCAGACTTTCTGGGTCAGTACAAGCAATGAAATAAAACAAGAACCTTGAGCCAAGCAGACAACAATCACCTGATAGAGCAGCCATTGTAACTGAAATAGGTGATTTCATGTATCTTTTCTGCTAATATTATTTTTTGACTTATTATCCTTTTCTATTTTCTCAGTTGGAACACAATTCCTCAGACAAATAACTAATTGCAGTCGTTGTTTGGCATGGTGGTGTACAGAAAAACATGAAGTCCAAGGAATCCGATCAGATGTCTCTATCAGCCATATTATTTGTTTTATTAATAACAAATATTAGGATGTAATTGTTTATAATAGTGGATACTATTCCCAAGAATTCTAATTCAACTCAACTCAACTCAAATATATAATATGTGGATTTATGTAAATTTAGTCAGCTAGTCGCAAATTACAAGCAATGGTGCCACATCGACTCTGTCAAGCATAGCATCACAAAAGAGGCGAAGGACCATGCAGCGCTTTGGACAAAAGCAGGTGGGTGAAAGAGTGTTCATGGAAGTTGCCTATCCAGAATGGTAAAATATTAAGAAATAATTGAATGGAAAGCTATAACCCGTTGTTAATTACATGAGGTAATATAGCTTGCAAGTGATCAATAGGTTGTTTTTTTTGCATCAATAAGATAAGAACATTATTTTAGCTCACCACTTGATGATCCTAAAATCTTCATTTGTCCTATGTTATGTGAACCCTACATCCTTCCAAAGTCTAGCATTGTAATTTGAGCATTATATAAAAAGAACTGCATTAAGAAGCTGACTCTATTTTAGTCACACAGCAAACTGGTCTAGTTAAATGCCATTTGACAATGATCATCTGCCTAAAAGCTATACATAACATAGTGTTAATATGATCTAAGTTTGATGTGGTATCTTGAAGCCAAGGGCTTTTTTTGGATCTTGCACTCGCTTATGCAAAGCAACAAAGTCGATGAATTCATCTATTCAAGTAATTCCCTCATCTAATCAGTCTCAAGTAGCAACCATAGAATACAAACTATCAAATTACCATAACAGAGACTTTGAATATGGTTTAACCCACCAAAGTGCATCCTTTGTAGGTCTGGAAATCTCAGCGTCAATGTCTCCTCTCCTGCATTTTCGAGATGGAGGGGGATCCACGTCCAGAATGATAGGAGGGCCTAAAACTCAACTCGACCACTCACTCCATGATCTCAGCCCCTCGGTAGGATTTGCCTCATAGCACTCTTCTACTCAGTGGAACACTTCGATCTGGAACAACTCTACATCTTGGATTTGTGCCGTATCGGTTCGCTTCAACTCCATCAGGCATCCCGCCTCGACCCACTTTGATACTCCCATAATCAACTACGTGTTGTCTACCTCAGCAAATTAGCAAGGCGACCAAATCTGACCTCATCAAATGGGGAAAAAGATGAAGACGACATTCTAACTTTCATTCCGTGGAAATTCCTCCACTGTTGACCTTGACCTTTCAGCAGCTTTGGATAGAAGAATAAATCACAGATAAATGAAATCTATACATTGACTAGGACATTGATATTTGTGAAGCAAGATTTGTTGATCATGTTAATCACGAGAAAGTTGATACCGATTTCACGGGACATTTGCCTATATGTTTTCCTTAATGCTATTCGCAACATTAGAAGGCCCCAAAAGCATTCTATTCGATAGTATTATTATGCGCCTAACTCGATGAAGATCAAAGCTCTAAATCACAAGCCAGGAAATCGCGAATCTAAAGTAGCGACGTATCGAATGCGACCAATGTCAAGGATGAGATCGGGAATCCGACAACCAACCGCAAATCTTGATGGGGGCGTGGAGTTCGAGGAGGTTGGGCTGGGCGCGGAAGACGTGCTTGGCTTCGATGCAGAGCTGGCGGATCTCCGACTCCGAGAGCTGGACCTGGCGGCCGCCCTGCCTGCCTTCCAACAGCCGGTGGATCACGTCGTCAAGCACGGGCCCTTCCATGGCCCCCATCGAGCTCTTCGTCATCAACATCTCCCCCGCCTCCCGATCTCGATTCGCCTCTCTCCCTCACACGCACACTCTCTCAATCTGTCGATCTGTCGAGGAGGAGACGATCTTTTGATTTCTTTTCTTCGTTGTTTTATTTATATGAAGAAGAATTCAAAAGCGCGTCCATGCGAAATAGCCGTTGATTTCGGGAGATCGGGTGCGTCTCAGCGGTCCGATTAAGCGGGCGGTGGCCCCCGATTGCTGCAAAAATGGATTTCGAGTGATGGGTACCACTTCCACGCGCACATACCACGCGACAATCTTACGCGGAAGACGACAGTAAACACTTTTCTCATCCAACGACAAGGGAGCTGCCACATCAACGCACAGTGTTCCTCCGTGTGAGTGAGTGCTTTGGGGTCCGTTCGGGGGTCATGTCGGCTTTGATTCAATTTTATCTTCCCGATTTATTTAATTGTTACTTGACGTAATCTATACATATACACAACATATGCGTTAAAATTTGTGCAGCGCATGATCGCATCAGGGCCGAGATTAAGGCAGAAAGGTGTTCAAGAACATTAAATAGATGAACTACAATCATGCGACAACAAACACAGACATTTCTGAAGACGTTTTACATCCTGCACTTGTGATAACAATGCCTCATCTTGTTCTAATGATCGATCACATATATTGGATGTGTTTGCCGTTGCAGATCACAAACTTGTTATAGGGTCGATTACATAAATCATTTCCAGCTTCATACAGGATGAGATGTTTATCTCTTCTTATAGTTCCTAGCTAAAACTATACTATTCACAAACAGATGATTCCAACAAACAAGTCCATATTCCACTCGTTCTTGTGGGCAGTCAGAGATCTGTTGAGCAAGGTTCAACTGATGCCTCATAAGACTCCTTTACCCATAGAACAACGGGGGGCCATGAAACATGAAAGAAATCAAAGGCATTGACCAAATAGTTCAGTTTGGTAATAACAATTAACTAGACATTTCCGGATAGAATGATCCCTTTGTTTGGACGAAAGCCACTATTATTAACTTGGTTCTTGCACAAACCAAGTCTACAGATTCGCAAGGAAAACAGGTTATGATGCTTTCACTCATCAAAGCAAACAGTACGAAACCCATCCATGTTGCTGCTCTGGTCAAATTGGGAAGGGATGCTTATGAGAACAGCTAATGGTGACTGCTCTCTTTGCCCCCTTCAGCTTCCTCTGCCTTCTGTGCAGCTGCTCGTATCTGACGCTGCTCCTCCTTGTAAACACGGTTTCTACGTCGGAACTGCACTACGAATTCGCATTTTGTCAAATACAGGATCACAGACTTCTAGCTTGTTATCTTTTCAGAACATGCCATAGGTCAAAAGATGCATGTTTCTTATGATTAAACATTCTAACCAAAAAAAAAGAAAGCTTATATGATACCTTAATCCACTTACATCTAGCATAAACATGAATTACATTAAAGGACATCTTGTAAACCTGTGAATCAGAGAGAACAGAGAAGGACAATCTAATGAAATATTTCCATAGTTCAAAACTCTTTAAGTGTTCGGAAGCACAAACTAAATATAGCTTATTAACCTTTGCCCCAGCGTATCTCAAATTTCTGGTTAAGCAGAGCCTGTGATGGATGAACCAAATGGACATATTTATTTGACCAGGACATATGATAGCAAAGATTTCATTCATTTATGCAAGAAAACCAACACAATTATTGAGAGTTATTTTTTAATGTTAGCCTGCGAATCAGAGAGAATGGAGTGGGACAATCTAATGAAATATTTATCCGCCGTCAACAACTCTGAAAAGTGTTCAGAAGCACAAACTCGATTATTTACCTCACCCACACATATCTCAAATTTCTGGTCAAGCAGTAAGCAATGAATGAACCATGTGCACATATTGATTTGACCGGGACTTGACAGCAAAGTGCTCATTCATTTTATGCAAGAAAACCAACACATTTCTTGAGAGTTATTCTTTAGCTATAAACCTGGAACAAGTGCTAAATCTAGGGTCTAGAAATCATGACCTCATTCATCGAAAATGCACCAATGCTTCGCAAAAAAGCAAAGGAATAACAAAAAAAACCACATGAAAGTCAAAGTCATGTTACATAATGGTGTACTTTCTGTTTACATGATGGTAAACGAAACACAAACATGAATGCAGAAATAGGTTATGTAGCGACACATTTTTAGCAACATTGCAGACTAAGAATCCTCATAAATTGCAAATAAGTTAGTGCAGATCAATGTATATCATAGGTTTCAAACCTGATGATTGCTTTATAAAATAACTTGGAGCAGTGAATCGAAGCTAACAATTGAAAATTCTTGCAATAATTGAAAAGGTACAATTAATGACCAAAAAAAAGGACATGTATCAAGCAAAAAAGAAGCAGGAGTGACAGTGACAGCATTAAATATTTTAAATAGTGAACATGGTGCGAAACTGCCCAAATTATTAATATATGGGGTGGTCTAGAACCACTCATAACGATAGAAATGACATCTTCAATCAAAAGAAAAATGGTACTATGGAGTATGGACAAGAAATAACTAAACAGGTCCTGACACTGTAGATGGAATCACAAACAAGGATTACCTCATAGCTCTTTCTATTTCCGGCAACATAACAAAAAACAACAATAAACTCTAGTACAAAACCAAGAGAACTTCAAAATGCCGATAACTCCTTTATGCCCTAGTCATTTCACAGAAAAATTTGGAAGATCCAGAAAAAAAAAGTTCAAATGTATTTAAGTTTTTTTTTTCCTACCTATAATTTATTGAACCTTGAAGTAGAAAATAAATGAAGGGAAAGAACCAGACTTGCAGTGGCCATTCAAGTGTTCTATTCCTTTTCACCTTCACCAGAAGCAAGGCAGTGGGAACTCCTACAATCCTACAGCAATTTTCTTTTGGCAAACTGAATCTGATGAAATTGCTTGAAGATTCAGGCCTGCTGATGTACTTTTCTGAACTGAAAATATTATGGAACTTTGTGATTTTCTTACGTTAATACTCATCTTCCAGCAGATTACACCAGGTATAGTTCGTTGCATATTCAAAACAAGTCATTTCTCTTCCCAATGCGAAATAAACTGATATAAAGAGGTGCATAAAGATAAGCAATTACTGCAAGTTGCAACCTACGAGACCACATGTCGCTAAAGTCTAAAAAAATCAAGGTCAAGCGTTATGAGCCTGATATGAACAAAATAGATAACGTCTATACTGAACCATAAATTCTTAACTATTGGACTCTGCTACCACTCCTCACTGGCAATATTTTTCACTTTCCCAAGCCACCCATCTGTAGTGACCAACTAGGGGACGGGGGTGGCAGGGGAGAGCAACTGGAGGAATACCTATTTCTAATTGAAACTGAAACTAGAGAATTTATCATACAATGAAATCTAGATTTGGCTTAGTTGTGTAATTGCAAACGTATGTTTACTAGCCTGGTTTGACAGATATACCAGTCAAATGCACAAGACATATTGTGAGATAGTCTACTTGGCCAAGCAACACCTTCACCTACATGTGCTCCGTGGAGAAGAGGTTAAAATTGATTGCTCAAGAAAAAAAAAATCCTCAAAAAACACATTTTTTGTAAATCTTGAAGACATTTTTTTAACAGGCTAAAGAGTTTGTTAGTAATGTACTTTTTCTTCTATAATTTCTGAATGTTGTATATCTTATCTTCCTTTCCTTCGTTGCTCACAGATATCTCTATCAATACAAGAGTCGAAGCATTTGAATTGTTTTTCCATTTGTATTCTTAATTCTTTATTTTTTGCTCACCCTGAAATTCTTATTCTAACAAAAATACAAACGAGAAGTTGCTTTTGGTAAAGATAACTTAGTTTTAGGAGGTAACCATACCATTGTTCTGAGTGGTCAAGAATAAACTTCCTAAAATAGAAAATAATACATGAGAAGTGAACAATATGATTCTGCATTTATAAAATAAATTGCATGGATCTGCTAAATGTCACTAAGGCCCTAAATAACTCTCAGTTAGTTGGTCAAATTATATAACATATTGATTTACTAAAGGAAAATAAACATAATGCACAGATCAATGCCAAAAACAGAAGGTACATATTGTTTAGTTGCTAGACCTGCATTGAAACATTGCTTTGCTCCAAACTTCTCGATCACCCTAAACTTCTTAATAACCTGACTACAGACCTTCTCAAAACTTGAAGATCAATACCAAAGTGCATTAAGATGTGAAACTACATAAAAATTCTGAGGCATTTCATTTTTGCATTAATTCCACTTCATTTTCTTCCACTACTAACCTTTTGAGTTTTTTTTCTCAGATTGAACTGTTTGCTGATTCCTAGTCGCTAGTACATTAATCATCAGTCTACCAAGTTTCCCGTATCTAATAATTCCTGGAAGCCAATTCAATCAACTTTTGTTGGTTTCTAGGCCCTTAGTTTTGTTTTGTCATTTCTCTAGCAAATTTCCAGCCTCAATCTGTAGATATTTTCATAAAAATATATCTATAAATTCATTATAATTGAAGTTATAATAGGATAAATAAAAACTTAAAAACAAAAACATGAGCAGCACGCCTCCTATCATGCCCAAGTAATTAAATACAAACTTACGCAACAAGTATCCTTCGATTCCCAACACAAAGGAGGGGTCCATAAATAGATCCAAAAATAATTTTCTTATAGCTTCATATCTTAAATAATTACTCTCTAAACCACAAAACACCTAATCTAATATAACTCGCTGCGAGAAAGAGTGCCAAAGCTCGTTGGACTATCTTGTATTTTTGTTCACCAAAATCAAACAGACCCAATTAACACGAAAGATCCTCCTGAAATCAACAAAAAATTCGTGAGCAACTTAGAAGTGAAATTGTTGTGAAGGAGCTTCATGAACTTCCTAACGCACTTCCGTTTATTCCTTAAAGGACGGACGATCACAAGGGGCTAGCCTTGCATAAGAGAACCGCAATCCTGAACTGACTGCCGATCCTGGTACAATTCAAAACTAGGCTAGCCTTGAATGAGAAAAGGATTTGCAATGAATCCAACGCTGTCCTTCCACTCTGTCCTTAGAGATTGAACCCTTGTTCTCTATTCCTCAATTGCGGATTATGCCCAAAACAGAAGTCCGAGTCCTGTTAGATCCGACAGTGAATGATGCAGCGTCGCATGAACGACTTAGCGACATAGGCACGGATTGGAAAGATCTTAAAGAAGAAGAAAAACGAGAGGAAGAGAGTGGAATTTGAGGGTGGGGATGGGATGACCTCTTTGGCGTGATGAAGGCACTCGAAGTAGTCCTCGCGGACGAGGGCGCAGTCTTTGGGCTCCCGGCAGCGGGACATGCACTCGCTGAAGTCGATCCAGAAGTCGTAGCATCGCCCCTTGTTCCCCGTTATCCCCCAGCCCGATGCCATCTCCTCTCCTTCTCCGCCGCTCTGCCGATACTTCTCTTTCCCCTTGCGTTCTCCCCCAAATCTCCGCTTCGATCTGGGCTCGGGCGACAAAAGAGAGAGGACTATAAGCGATTGTGGGAGTACGGCTCATCTCCGCCGTCCGATGGATAATTTGGGATGAGATATTAAGCGTCCGGGTTTTTGATCGGGTCAGGAATGGTCACGTCCAGCAATTCAACACTGACCGGCGATGCACCGATCCGACCCGATTAAATCAGATTGATTTTATTCGATAAATGGAAAATATTGGTTTCGGCTCTGGTTTTAACCCGATCCAGAACCCGCTAACTTCCGTGTAACATGTTCCGCGGAGTACCATAAACTCGAAGTTATTGATCGATCTACTCAACCAAGCTAGCGGCCAAGATCAAGTCACGCGGTCGCGCAGCAAAAGATATATCTTATTCCACGAGATATCCTAACAAGGGCATGCATAAGAGCCGCCGCAGTGGAAACGCTTCAACTCCATCTTTGCGAAAACCCTAACCCTCTGTGCGGCGGTGTCTGTAGCGAGAGCAGAGGAAACCACGATGAGTCGCGGGGGAAGCGCAGCGGCGGCGGCGAAGGGGGGGAAGAAGAAGGGCTCGACCTTCGTGATCGACTGCGCGAAGCCGGTGGAGGACAAGATCATGGACATCGCCTCGCTGGAGAAGTTCCTCCAGGAGCGGATCAAGGTCGCTGGCGGCAAGGCCGGCGCCCTTGGCGACGCCGTGACCGTCACCCGGGACAAGAGCAAGATCACCGTCACCTCGGAGGGCCCGTTCTCCAAGCGGTAACCTTCCTGCCCTGATCTCTTGATGCAGATAGATCTCTGAAGTATCTTCCTTTACTTTTCCTCCATTTCTTCTAAGGCTGAATCGACACATTTCGTTAGCGAATTTATCCTTGTTTATACATCATAATCTGTGGCGTCAATTTTATTTGTGCGGGGAGATGTTGTGTTTCCTTTTTCCTAGTAACCCATCTCAAGCGAAATGTGTGAACTGAGCCCTATTTCGTATGCTAGGTTATGTGCACTTGATTTTGCGGATTAAAATGGTGGATAATCGAAGCGAATTTTAGCTTCTGTGGCACTTTGGATTACAATTTCCATTAAAATTTGGTGTTTGGATATGTGAATTAGATGAATGAGTACCTTCAATATGGATGGAATGTTGTGGACTGCGGTAATCTCATGTTTGTGGCACCTTGTTTTGAGCTATTAATCATTCTTAAGTCGCTGGTAAGCAATTTAGACTTCTATATATTGATGTATATGTTGATTTTTATGTTGTCTGCATATGGTTATTATCTGCTTGATTGTAACATCTCCTACCGAGTACTATAATTCTCAGAGCACACATAGCCATGTTGTTCATAATTTGAGTCAGCCACTTCAAGGATTGTAGTCTGAAGGTTTTGACTACTTGTTCGAACATTGCTTTTCTTGTTGTCATAAATGACGGCAGCATAATGTGTGCTTATATGGAGAACTAATTTACAATACATGCAATTTGTTGTGTTTGTCATTGCTACGGAGAACTAATTAACAATATATGCATTTTGTTGTGGCCATCATTGTCGTCATTCTTTCTTCCAACAAGTCTACAACTGCAATTTCTTTTCTTTTTTTTTTCCTTTGACAACAATAGATCACCATCGACAACCCTTTCGTCACAAGGAATGTAATTGTTGTGTAGAGGAAACTGACATAATGCTTCTTTTCTTTTGGTTTAGGTACTTGAAGTACTTGACAAATTTACAATACATGCAATTTGTTGTGTTTGTCATTGTTACGGAGAACTAATTAACAATATATACATTTTGTTGTGTCCATCATTGTCGTCATTCTTTCTTCCAACAAGTCTGCAACTGCAATTTCTTTTTTTCCCCCTTTGACAACAATAGATCACCATCGACAACCCTTTCGTCACAAGGAATGTAATTGTTGTGTAGAGGAAACTGACATAATGCTCATATGGAGAACTAATTTACAATACATGCAATTTGTTGTGTTTGTCATTGTTACGGAGAACTAATTAACAATATATACATTTTGTTGTGGCCATCATTGTCATCATTCTTTCTTCCAACAAGTCTGCAACTGCAATTTTTTTTTTTCCCTTTGACAACAATAGATCACCATCGACAACCCTTTCATCACAAGGAATGTAATTGTTGTGTAGAGGAAACTGACATAATGCTTCTTTTCTTTTGGTTTAGGTACTTGAAATACTTGACAAAGAAGTACTTAAAGAAACACAATGTGCGGGATTGGTTGCGAGTTATTGCTTCAAACAAAGATCGCACTGTCTACGAACTCAGATACTTCAACATTGCTGAGAATGAAGGCGAGGAGGAAGATTAATTTTTCTCATCAGAAGTTGAGGTTATTAGGAGGTTTTCTCTTAAATCTGGCACGTTATATTTTCCAAATTCCAAGTACTCGATCAACGAGTTTATATTAGTAATCGAACTGTGTGCTGCAAGTTTTACCTATGTGCTGTGGTTGTTTTCAGTGTTCTTATTGCACGAGTCCTCTCTTCTGTGACCTCTAACTGCAGTGTGTTTCTACAAAATCCTGTTAAAATTTATCTTGGAACCATATGCAACTTATCGAGCATCACTATTTCATGTCCATATCGCTTCATTTTCCTAGTTGCATCCTTGTGTTTTGTGTACTGAAAAGGTGCCATGAGGATTTATCCTGGCGTTTTGTAGGCTCCATCTGCTGGTGATAGATGCTGATGAGGAAAGTTACAATGCCATTGCTAACAAGGTTGTTAATTAATTAGTTCCATGTCTGTCAGTGAAGACTTTTTCCTTTGTCTTCCCACCTAAAGCATTTCTAATTGGTTTGATTGGCATCACTGAAGAACAAAAGTTCCCCCAGTTTAGGGCAGCCACACAAGGTGGTAAATCCATCAGCCATAGGTTGCTCCTATGCTAGGATAAAGGAGGGACCATCCTCATCAATCTGATAGAGTCTGATCCCGATCTCCACGCAAATGAATAATATTACAAAGATTTAAGTGGTGCCAATGAAATTTAATACCATTAAATGCTTTCTACATAGTCTTAAAAGTCAAATAACAATTATTCTAGAATTATAAAGAAATAAAATCTCTCATGAACCTAAAAGTTTGGAAAATTACTCCTGAATTATATAGATAGATTGATAGATAGGTAGTCAAATTATGTATAAAAATGTGGTGGAATGCACCACTAACAACGTCATGTTATTTAACATATTTTTACTTGGTGAAATTTGAAAGAAGAAATCAAGTCCAAAGACTTGTATAAAAAATAAGAACTTTGAGGGGCCAATATGCGAAATTACCTGTCATGTAGGACCCGCACAATCCTATCCAACGGGCGCGTGTGGGGACGATGCAATAGACTACTAGTATAAAATTAACGTGAGCGGCACACTCCTTCGAACCCGATCTTATCCTTAGAAGTCGTGGGACCGCCCTCCGTTACCGTCATGATCAAATCCAACGGCTGAAGGAAACCCACTTGGACCGATCGTCGTTGGTCCCACGCCCCACGAGATGGAATCCCCGCCCTTCTTGGACCAGCCTATAAACACATACCCGCTCTCTTACCTTCCTCGGCTCCCCACTCGCAGTGGATAAAGCCGACGCCTTCAGGAAGCTTCAGTGGAGTGCAAACGTGACTCTTTACTCCATGGGGCTCCTCGACAAGCTCTGGGACGACACCCTCGCCGGCCCCCGCCCCGAGTCCGGGCTCGGCCGCCTCCGGAAGTACTCCTCCTTCGCCTTCCGCCCGTCCTCCTCCTCCCCTCTCACCGCCGCCGACAAAGGTACAGCGGAGCAGACCCTCTCTCTCTCTCTCTCCGTCTTCCTTTCTTGAGCTTGTAGTTTGGGAAGGCTTGCGGATCTGGCGTATGAAATCCATGGCAGATGAGGCGGCGACCGGTGGCCTGGGAAGGCCGTACGGCGACGAGGGTTCCGCGGAGGCGGCGGCGGCGCCGAGGGTAACGAGGAGCATCATGATAAAGAGGCCTGCCGGGTGGGCGTCGCCGGGGGGCGGGACGCCGCCGTCATCGCCGGCAGGCTCGACCCCGCCCGTCTCTCCCTTCTCCGGTACGATCTACGGCGTCAGTCGTTCGCCTACGTTCTCAGGGCAGGAGAAACCTCCGCAGGTTTCCTTTTCTTGTTGTGAGTGCTTGTGACGGTTGATTAGTTGGTGTGAACGAGCAGGAGCGAACCGTTTTAGGAGGAAGTCGATGTCGGACGCGCAGGCAACGAAAGCGGACGCGGTCGCGGTGGAATCCACGAGCTCTTCTTGTCCTCCCTTCGAACTCTAACTCATGTTCGCCTGCTGCTGCTGCTTTAGAGAGACTGTTGCTTGGAGAGAAATCGCTGTTCGATGATCAAATAGCTCTATGTGGGTGGTTGTACGTTAGAGAAGGAGGCGATGCTGTTTGTGTTACTCATCGAGGTGTTGTGTGTGTAGTTTGTGTCGAGAGAGAGAGAGAGAGAGGGAGAGATAATCTTTGTTCTTAGGCACCAGCGTGGTGTAATAATGAGCTTTTTAGATATGTACATGGGAAAGTTGGTAGTGCCAGATTAATGCTGTGTTCTCTAAGTAGTTTGTATCAGAGAGAGAGAGAGAGAGAGAGAGAGAGAGAGAGAGAGAGAGAGAGAGAGGAGGGGATAATCTTTGTTCTTGGGCGATAGTTTGGTGTACTAAAGTGCTTTTTAGATATGTACGTGCGAAAGTTTGTAGTGCCAGATTAATGCTGTGTTCTGTAAGTAGTTTGTATCAGAGAGAGAAAGAGAGAGAGAGAGAGAGTTTGTTCTTAGGCGATAGTTTGGTGTAATAATGTGCATTTTAGATTTGTACTTTGTGCTTTTTAGATTGGTAGTGCCAGATTAATGTTTTCTTACCTGATGAGTTCATGCTGGCTAATATTTTTTATTTTATTATTAACAATATAAATATAAATATATTTTATATGATAAATATTTATATTTTTTGTTGTATCATATATTTGGATTTCGTATATATCATCAGGGATACGACACATTTAAGCATCACCCACGTGGTAGCAAACAGAGAACTACTGGATTGACGTGGAGTGAGACAACCACGCGACCTTCGTATTGTTTGACATCGTATAGGTCGGTGTCGGACACTCTAGAGTCGTTCTGTGAAAGTTAGGACGGTGCCAACCCGAACGACAATGCGTGTGGCAACCCGTACGACGTCGGACACCCTAGAGTAGTTTCGTAAAACTCGGGACGGTGCTACACGACACCCCTTAGTGCCAAGCAATACGGGTCGGTCGACGCTTAGTGCCGAACAACCCAGAGCTGCTCCACAAAACTCGAGACGACATCGCACAACGCCAACCCGTGCGATGCCAGACACCTTAGAGTCGTTTTGCAAAACTCAGGATGACACCGACTAGTATGGGTCGGTCGACACACGTCTGTAGAGTACAAGTCATCCTTCCGAGGAGTCGATGATCATTAAAGGATCGCGTACGATCGACCACCCCAGAGCATATATAAAAGCCAATCCTCTAAACAATGAGAGGGTCAAGGAATATTGAACTCTCTATCAATTCACTCCATTCTAATTTAAACTTCGGAGGAATTGAGTCGGGAAATCCTCCTCCCGATCTCGTCCTAAGTGTAGGGGCTTACGATGGAGAAGTGAGCGGTGAGGCTCGCAGCTCAACCCGACTCAGACGTTTGTTTCTTCCACTCGATTCTCCGTCTAGGCAACATTACACATCCAAGATTGGATCATGCCATGTTGACTCCTCGATCACAATGTAAAGATTCATCGATAGTTATATCAATCAATGTTTTAAATATGAAACTAATGTAAAAAATTCAATGCATACAAATTGAGTTTGGGTGAGGGACTTAATTATCAGGAGGAGCGATGATTAGAGCTATGGGCAAGTAAAGATGTGTCTTTTATAATTTTATTGGGTGGGCATAAGATGTGTAAGTATATTTAATTATATCGAATAAAGTTGAAAATTATTTTGCACCTTCAACTTTCACATCAATATTTAAGATATTTAAATATATCGAATGAAATTTTAGATTCTTAATTAAATATCATGATATTTAATTATATGAAATGATGTTTTGAACTCTCAATTTTTCATGAGTGGGTTTGGTATACTCATGTTTAAGGTGTAAAAAAAAAGATTGATTAGTCATAGAGTTTAATATAAATTACATCATGATTAAGATTTTTAACCTTTAATCTTTAATTAGTGGCTTTAATATCTTATGTCGTACTAATATTTAAGGTATTTTTATAAATTATTTTGCTTACAATATCTGTAAACAGCTGCCAACTTCATTATAATTGTGTATACAATCTCGTCTCTGAATCAACATGTTGGTCGGACCAAAAAAATTAGTGACTAGATTAGTTGGTTTGGTCTACTAATCAGACCATTATAATAACGAAAAATACATGTAATCTATGTTTAAATGAGGTATAGCTCAAATGATAAAAATGAAGAATATCAACATAATAAAATATAATTTGAACTTTAAAAATATTAAAATATTCTATTTTTATTATTTATCATAAATTATATTAAAAAATCTAAAAAATTAGGCAATGGGAGCCACAGACGCGGGATTACAACCTTTCCCTCCTTTTTCGCGGGTTAACGGTCACCATCCCACGCCAACCGTCAATTCCTCCGCCCAAAACGAACCTAAAGGAGGCAAACTAACTCCAACAAAGGAGCCTAACCGTTCACGTACCGCTGCTTCAACAGCTATAACAACCCCTTCTTCCTCCTCTTACCTCCCACTCCCCCTTATAGCAGCCTTGGGCTTTCCAGGGCGGGGAAGCCACACCATCTGCCCACCATGGAGGCCTGCCTCCGCTCTCTCCTCCTCCTCTTCCTTCTCTTCTCCTCCTCCTTGTCGTCCGCGTTAGCTCTCTCAAGCGTCGAAGCTGCCCTGATCGCCCGCCGCCAGCTCCTGGCATTGTCCAAGAACGGCGACCTCCCCGACGATTACGAGTTCGACGTCAAGGTCGACCTCAGCTTCCCCAACGCCCGCCTCCGCCGCGCCTACATCGGCCTCCAGGCCTGGCGGCACGCCTTATACTCCGACCCCTCCAACTTCACTGGCAACTGGGTCGGCGCCGACGTGTGCGGCTACCGTGGCGTGTTTTGCGCCCCGGCACTCGACGACCCGAAGCTCACCGTCGTCGCCGGCGTCGACCTGAACGGCGCCGACATCGCTGGCTACCTTCCCGTCGAGCTCGGCCTCCTTACCGAGGTCGCGCTCTTCCATATCAATTCCAACCGCTTCTGCGGCATCATCCCCAAGAGCTTCTCCCGGCTCGTGCTCCTCCACGAGCTCGACGTCAGCAACAACCGCTTCGTCGGGCCGTTTCCGATGGTCGTCGTCGGCCTACCATCTTTAAGGTACCTCGACCTCCGGTTCAATGACTTCGAGGGCGCCCTCCCGCCGGAGCTCTTCGACAAGGGCCTCGACGCCATCTTCCTCAACGACAACCGTTTCAGCTCTCCCATCCCCGACAACTTCGGCAACTCCACGGCGTCGGTGGTGGTTCTGGCCAACAACAAGCTCGGCGGCTGCATTCCCGGTAGCACCGGAAGGATGGGAGCCACCCTGAACGAACTCGTACTGTTGAACAACGGGCTCGTCGGTTGCTTGCCGTCCGAGGTGGGGGAGTTGGGCAACGCGACGGTGTTGGATGCGAGCTGGAACTCGCTCACCGGCGATCTCCCGACGAGCTTTGCGGCGTTGAGCAAGGTGGAGGACCTGGACTTGTCGCATAACGTCCTCACAGGAGTGGTACCGGAGAAGCTCTGTCGCTTGCCGAGCCTCACCAACTTCACGTTCTCCTTCAACTACTTCAAGGGCGAAGCCGCCGAGTGCGTGCCCTCGGCCGGGTCTGATGTCGTTTTCGACGACAAGGGCAATTGCCTTGAGAAGCGGCCCGGGCAGAAGTCGGCGAAGACCTGTTATCGGGTGTTGAGTCGCCCTGTGGACTGCAGCAAAGATAAATGTGGGTCTTCTCCGAGCTCTTCCACTCCCTCTTCGGCGACACCGACATCTCCGAAGTCTTCACCTAAGCCGGCTACGCCGTCTCCGAAACCTTCAACAAAGCCGGCGACGCCAACATCTCCGAAGGCATCACCTAACCCGGTGACACCGCCACCTCAGGAGCCATCGCCTGCGCCGGTGGTAGCAACCCCTCCAAAATCATCACCGAAGCCTCCAACGCCCAGGCCACCGGCGAAGTCACCGCCGCCACCTCAGCATTCCGAGTCGCCAGTGACACCGGTGCACTCACCGCCACCAGCTCCGCATTCCGAGTCACCCGTGACACGAGTGCATTCTCCTCCTCCACCTGTAAGCACACCACCGCCACAGGCATTCGCCTCTCCGCCTCTTGCTCAGTCGCCATCCCAACCAGAGCTCCGCTCTCCACCTCCACCAGTAGTATTACCACCTCCACCGTTCTATTCTCCACCTCCTCCAGTCAACTCACCACCACCTCCAGTTCATTCATCACAACCTCCACCCTACTCACCACCCCCACCATCTGGATCATCATCTCAACCCCCACCTTCAATCAATTCACCACCACCACCACCCGTAGCATCATCCCAAACATCACGACCACCACCACCTCCCCATTCCGAGTCACCCGTGACACGAGTGCATTCTCCTCCACCACCACCTGTAAGCACACCCCCGCCTCAGTCATTCGCCTCTCCGCCTCTTGCTCCGTCGCCATCCCAACCAGAGCTCCGATCTCCACCTCCACAAGTAGTAATACCACCTCCACCGGTTTCTTCTCCACCTCCTACAGTCAACTCACCACCACCCCCACCGTCTGGATCATCATCTCAACCACCACCTTCAATCAATTCACCACCACCACCACCCATAGCGTCATCTCAATCATCACCACCAGTGCACTCTCCTTCATCCCCTGTATACTCACCACCACCACCACCCACAGCATCATCCCCATCACCAGCTCCGTCGGTAGCATCACCTCCAGTGCCCGTGGCATCATCTCCACAACTACCCACAGCATCATCCCCATCACCAGCTCCGTTGGTAGCACCACCTCCACCGCCCGTGGCATCATCTCCACCACCACCCACAGCATCATCCCCATCACCGGCTCCGTCGGTAGCGCCACCTCCACAGCCCTTGGCATCATCTCCACCACCACCCACAGCATCATCCCCATCACCAGCTCCGTCGGTAGCATCACCTCCACAGCCCGTGGCATCATCTCCACCAACCCCCACAGCATCATCCCCATCACCGGCTCCGTGGGTAGCATCACCTCCACCGCCCGTGGCATCATCTCCACCACCACCCACAGCATCATCCCCGTCACCGGCTCCGTCGGTAGCATCACCTCCACAGCCCGTGGCATCATCTCCACTACCACCCACAGCATCATCCCCATCACCAGCTCCGTCGGTAGCATCACTTCCACCGCCCGTGGCATCATCTCCACCACCACCCACAGCATCATCCCCGTCACCGGCTCCGTCGGTAGCATCACCTCCACAGCCCGTGGCATCATCTCCACTACCACCCACAGCATCATCCCCATCACCAGCTCCGTCGGTAGCATCACCTCCACCGCCCGTGGCATCATCCCCACCACCACCTGTGTACTCACCACCGCCACCACCAGTGCAAACACCATCACCACCGCCTACGGTGCAAACACCACCACCGCCCACAGCATCATCCCCATCACCATCTCCATCGGCAGCATCAACTCCACCGCCCGTGGCATCATCCCCATCACCATCCCCAACGGTAGTGTCAACTCCACCGCCCGTGGCATCATCCCCATCACCATCTCCAACGGTAGTATCAACTCCACCGCCCGTGGCATCATCTCCACCACCGGACGTAGCATCAACCCCACCACCGACAATGCACTCTCCACCACCGCCGGTGGCATCACCACCAGTGCAAACACCTCCACCACCCGTAGCATCGCCACCGCCACCAGTGCAAACACCAGCATCGGCCCCGGGATCTTCATCCCCTCCTCTTGTCTCCTCTCCGCCACCATCGACTTCATATCCTCCGGTCGTCTCCCCTGCTTCACTTCCTGAGCCCGAGACGTTACCGCCGGTCGGCGGATTGAGCTACGCATCTCCACCTCCACCCATCTACAAAGGCTATTAAGCTCGAGTGGTCTCGTTCCCATTTCGACCATCCGTGCACTCGTTGGGGAAGAAATCATCTCGCTCAGGCTAAAGAGCATACCTTATTCCTTTTGGATGCATGCAATCCATCTTCTGCTCTGTAATGGATCTCCAATTCTTCATCTTTTATGTATCTTGATGATTATATGACAGTCTTTTCATTGCATTTTCACGGTGGAGCAATTTTTCACAGACAAATAATTGTTCTCGGGCTTGTCGATTGATGAAGTTTCATGCATAGGACTTTTACCTGACCACTAATAATTTACATCAATAAGGATCATATTATGCTACGTGTATTAATGTTGGGTATGATTTCATATATTTCATGACATGATTGATAATGTTTGGAGGATGATGTCATGCCAATCGTATCACTTAGTGCTTAGTTGTCGACTGCCTAACGCTTAGACGTTGTTGATTATCACAGTATTTCTCTATCAAAACACAAATCAACCAATTAGTATGCACCCTAATGAGCCTTATTCTAATTTTTAAATTAAATATTCTTGATAAAATTTGATTAATATTAGCAATGCTCGACTCAATCCTTGATAAAATTTGATTAATTTCAAAAGGGTGCTTGCTACGATACTAATAACCATGATATGTAATTTTGAATAGTATCATCTAGTACAGGTGGTACGTATCGATCCGATGATATATCGGTACACGGACCATCTGCTATCAGACGGAATGTGCTACAGTAAAAGAAAGAAATATTTAAAATCATTCGGTACGTTCTGGTGTATCGAACGGTACACGGTATCGTATCGTATCGAGCCAACCTCGAAACATCGGTACGGTATGGTATTACATACCTTATTAATAACATGTGAGAAATTGCTGAGGCTGTATAACATTAATAAGCAGTTTTTTTTTTTTTTTTTCTAGTCAGTATACAATGCACTATGGATGGAAACTAACCACAGAATCTGCAGATGTGTGCAAAGCCAAGAGGGAGGACTCAGTTTTCAATCAATGAAATTGTTCTCCTAAACTTTCCATGGCTCAGTTGTGAGCCTGCAGGTTGCTCTAGATTTAAGTTCAGTCTGAGGCAAAGCTTGCCAGAGGAAACAAGTTATCTGATGCTGTGCTTGGGAATTCTGCGGAAGCTTGCCAGAGGAAACAAGTTATCTGATGCTGTGCTTGGGAATTCTGCGGTTACTGTTTATGAATGAGTTGCAGATGTTTTGCCAGTTGGCTGCAACTGTAGTCTGCTGATGCGGGCAAAGAGAGATTTCCCTTGCATTATTTCTGACACTAACATCCCTCCTCCCACTTCATGAAGCCTTCATATTATTACTTCAGATGTAGCTCACTTTACCAATGTTTCCTTACCACAACATATTGTCCATCAAATCTTTCTTTCTATCAATATATTTTATCCGTTGTGCATGCATTGGTAGCAGAAGCAGAGAGATTACACCACCAACTGCTACTGTGTGATGTCTGCATCACTTTCATTCACTTGCACTAGCTCAGACTGGGGGTTGTTGGCAACTCCATCCTTGATGGATAGCAGATGATGGAACTCGAATGTGCTGCTGAGCTTGTAGATCTGATTTCTGCATCACAGCACAGCATGTCTCTTGATGGACTTTTTTTCAGCAGTGGAAATCACCTTAATTTGGATCTGACACAGATCAGAGACACACATGAGGTGTTTACCAGCCAAATTCTCAGATCTAACAACATTGAATAGCACCCACTTGCTTCAGCATTCCAGGGTAGATCTAAAGCATCAGGGTAGAAGCATGAGCTGGATCCAAACCACAAAGTACCAACTGATGTCTATGTTCTCTGTTTCAAGGAACAACAGCTTCATATTAGGGTGACATGTTAACGTTTTATGTCACTCCAGAGTTTCTTGTCCTGTTTCGAAAACTTTCAGCTTACACTCTTCAGAAACAAGAAAACAAGTTCCCATGAAACCATTCCTTATGATAAGAACAAAGCTTTATTCATTCTGTTCTAAAAAACCAAAAGCAAAAACCAAGAACAAAGATTCTTTTGCTCCTCTTGTTAGCAACTACGACATAAAACCTTGACAGTAAATCCAGAAAAACAAGCCAAACCAGTGTGGACCTGAGAGGACAGTTTCTCGATGCAATGCCACTATTGGCAGCTGTTGAAACATCAAATTGGCTGGTTCATCTGGTTGCCACTGTTAGATTGGGTGAGTGTACCATTATTCATGTGCTCCAGGTCTGATGATTGTCTGAGTCAAGTCTACCGACTTTGGTTGGCCATGACTACTGCAGTTAGATTCTAGGTAATTAGTACCTATCAGAAATGTCATACTTTGAGGGTCACAGCATAATATTGACTCGACTTATCACTTCTCATAACTTAAAGGTACATAGAACATGTTTTATCTTCATAGAACTAACATAGATACAGAAACAAAAATTTGTTAAGGTCTGCTTTCAAGGTTTTTCTTCCTTCAAGCTAAATATGAATCGATATTCCTGACCTTGGAACTCCAGTAGCATGTGTGAATTCACTTATAGCAGAAATCAGATGTTTACGTTCAAACTGACGAGGCAAACATTGCAAGATGGGGACATAATTTACAAGAACATCGATCCCCTACAGAGTCTCCAGCTGGCTATGACTGGTCTTGTGCTCACACAATTGTTTGAGATATGAAAATAAGAACAGGAACCATTAACTTGAAAGTCGATAGCTGGGTCAGCAAGTTTTCCTTTTCATTTTTCGATTAAGGTAATCTTCTTTCTTTTGAAAACACTAGGTTCTCTAGGGAAGAACCTCCTTGAGTCTCCATGTTCAAGTCCAGGTAGACGTGGCCTCAAGGTAGCTATCGGTGGACAAAGAACATGAGAGTTGAAAATGATGTTGCAACCACTTAAAAACCAAGACAGAATCTTTCTACGCAAATATACATAACTTCCCTGGTTCCCAGTCTATATTTTCCACTAAGCCCATGAAAAGCAATATTCATCTCTTCCTTGTATCAAAACCAAACAAGGTAAAAAGATATGTTTTATATCTCTTTTGTCATCTGAAACATATTTATCATAGCTTTTTATCAATGCTTGCTATTCAAACATGTTCTTAAAATCAAGGATGGCAAAAATCTATTTTTCAAACCATGCAAAGAAAAAAAATATAAAGTTGATGTATGGTAGCTCTTTTAGAAGGAATACATGAGCAATCACAAAGATGATGGTAGCTCTTTTAGAAGGCATCCTAAACCCCTGACTTTTAAGTTGGCAGCTAAATAAGATAAATACTAACACAAGATAACCCATCATTAGTCAGGAGTAAGAATCAAAACCTTGTAGACTAAAGTCTCTCTATGATGTTCTTGTCAAATCTCCTTAGAACAAAAGCCCATCTTAGGAAGACATACCTGTAAAAGACATGGCTAAACTTCACCAATTTACTGAAACTTGCAAGAGTAGATCATAGAAACTGGGGTCCTCTTTCTTTAAATAAATGCCAGTCACAAGCACTATGGAACATATGGTCAACACCTCGAAATCCCAACCTAAATAAAAGAGAATAAAGTAACATAAGCATCAAAACTTAGAGAAGGCAAGAGTTCCAAGTTATCCTTTTGGGATTCTGGGGTGGAGGGTGTGCTCTTCTGAGGTTTCACCTTTCTCTCTGTAAAACATAGACCCCCCCTACCTTAGCCATCCTTGTTCACACATCATCTTCACTGACTTCAAAACAAACCAATCATAAATTTTACCTATCTAAAGCAGTTACACAGTAAGTGCTGCCACACTAATATATTAAACTGACCTTTGGATGCCCTGTCCCTCACCTTTTGGTTTCTAGTGGCTAACAAGAGATCTTGCTGATCCATTTCCAATCTGCAATTTTAACTTCTCTTGCATCCAAACAACAACAATAAGCACTAGAAACCAATAGCACCATCTCAGTTCTAATAATTCAACTCCATTACCCTTAAACCAAACCCACTGTGTTACCAATTACTAAAGCTCTTTAATCATGCTTATATTTTTATTTTCTCATGAACAGGAAATCTAGAACAAGACGAAGAAGATCTCAATTATGGCAAAGAATCACATTTTCGTTACAGACATTCTAGTAGCTCGAAGTATCAAGAAGTGCAAGAATGTTTGAGCATCAAAACTTGGAAATAACATCTGCGCCTAAATCATGTTCCTTTTTCTAAAAGGAGACCTTTTTTTGGAGAGGAAATGCATAGAAGGAAACGGAAGCGAGCCATGATCAACTAAATTAAGCTTTTTTTTACACGAATCACATGAAAGCGCTGTTTACAACGCCGAAACAACAATAGCGTCATCAAGAACGACACCATTTATTTGAAACTGGAGCGAAGCAACCAAATCACATACCAAATTCGTGCTTGTTCTTCCTAAAAATTGGCGTATTTTTATATGGAAGCTTTTCAACCGCGGCACTGGGCGATGGAGGAACAGCTGCGGGAGTAGGGGTTGGCCTGGGCGCCGGGGCGGCAGTTGTAGTAAGAGGCGCCGCGGCTGGAGCAGGGGACGGTGTCGCGCTTGAGGGCGTCGTAACTGACGTAGTTGGAGGTGGCGAGCATCCGGCGGGTCACCTCGGCTCCGAGGTCGAACTGCTCGCCGGCGAGGCACTCCGCGACGGTGCCGCGGCACCCGGAGAGGGAGGGGATCCAGGCGAGCGGGACCTCGCCCCCTCCTCCTCCTCCACTGGCGGCCGCTGCGGCGGCAAGGAGGAGGAGGAGGAGGGCGACCGAAAGGAGGGAGCTTTGCGTCGGCCTCATCATCATGTGGTGCTTGCTCTTTCGCCCTCTTCCTCGGTGGAGAGAACAAATACCTCTCTCTTGCTCTCTCTCGGAAGAAAGGAACTCTTGGTATTCCAGTATTGCTTTCTCCTTCCTTGTCCTACCAACAAAGAGAAGAAGAGAGGATCTTGGTGGTGTAGAGATCTTCCAATGGATGCGTTCGCATTTGACTGGGGATTTTTACTCTTTGAGTTTTCATTCTAAGCTTAGCCGCAGATGAAAAATTACATGGAATATATAATTGCCTTCTACTACGGCACTAAGATCATCCTAAACCTGACATGGGATCCAAGACAGAAGACCAATCTTACTTGGACAAAACAAAATGTGACATTGATTTGGTGTTTAGCAATGGAATCACTTGGGATTTTAATTTTAATGCCGATATTTAGATCAATAACAAAATAATATAGATTAGTTATCGAATTTTTACACTGTGACTGAGGTGTTAGCACGGCTCGATCCAATCCTGGATATACAAGGTTGCCCACGTGGATGCTCGGGTGGTGAGGGCGAGCATCGGGTCTGGTTGAGTTCGAGCATCATCCCTCGAGCACACGGTCTTCTCTATTGACAAGTGGCCTCCTTCTTTGTTGCTGGACTCTTGCACGTAGGTCGAGGTCGAGAGGAGGATTTCTCAACTCGACTCATCCTAAGCTTAAGTTAGCTTTTGGTGAAATAAAATAGAGTTGAGTGTTCGAAGTCCTCCCCCCTCCTGATTAAGGAGGGTTAGCTTTTATACTTGCGAGAATGAGTTGATCGTACGGGGTCAATTAACTGTGATAGACTCCTCGGACGATCGACTTTAGCTTCTGTACCAGCACTGATCGACCTGCACGGATCGACGCTGCACGACGCCACCCTTAGCTTTCCAAGATGGCTGTACTGTGATGATGTCGTTCGTAAGGGGGAGCGGTAGATTGCCCGTCACGTGTGTACTGTGTACCACATCGTACTTGAGGTTTCACATCTGCATCGTCGTGTTTGCTTGTCTGGTGCAATGCCAAAATATGTTATATCAATTACTAATAATTTATATGATATTATTTATCGACTCAGCCTCGGCTCAGTTTCCATATGTGATTAGCGAAACCGGTTCAAGATTCGATTTCATTAAAGCTTGGATTGGTCAATCCTGAGAACCAAATAACACATTTGGTCCATCATCTAAGGTTGGACCGGCTCTCGCTCGGTCATTTCACCGGTTCCACTCCTGAACCGGTTCGTCTCACGTGCGAGTAGAACTAGCACGTGCAGAAACTAGGGCTGGCGACTGGCTATATATATCATCTCGAAGACGCCCTCCGCCCCGCGTCGGCGCTGCTTCCCGTTGGTCGCATCTGTTTCTTCCGGTGCGACTCGTACATGCAAAACTACTCTTCGATTCTTCGTGCTATGATTTCTGTGGTTGATATTGTTTCTTTTGCCTCAGCATTTCTGTTTATTGGCTCGTGGAAAGATTTCGTGCTATGATTTGATTACTTTGACGTTCTGCGGCTGTTCTGTTGTTCCTTTCGAAACAGAAATTTTTTCCCCTTTAGAGCATGTTTCCTTGTAATTGTGGTGCCCAGAAGAAGGCGCAGGTTGTTTGGAATTGGTTGCCTCGATCTGATTTATGATTCAAATCTTTGTTATTTAGGTGATTTTGTGATCGTTGTGCACGTATTTCGGCAAGAGAATCGACTGACAAGATGCAGAACGAAGCGGGTGAGATGACGGATCTCTACATCCCAAGGAAATGGTAATCGTCCTATAATTTCGTGGAGAGCTTCTATCTTTTTTGTGGTAAAGCGTGATTTTACATCTTATGATGATCAACCTCGATGTTGTTGTTGTAGTTCTGCTACCAATAGGCTCATTACAGCCAAGGATCATGCCTCGGTCCAGATCAATATTGGGCACTTGGATGAGAGTGGCGTTTACACCGGCCAGTTTTCCACTTTTGCACTTTCTGGCTTTATCCGAGCTCAGGTCTGCTGCCACTTTTGGATTTTCTGATGTACTTACTCATGCTTTCTGGAATCATTTGTTCTTTATGTCGTGGTTGATATGCTACTGTTTTTTAAGGAAAATATGACGCCATTTTTACTATTTTCTTCTTTTAATATCGCTGCTTATTGAAGGCTTATTTGAAAATGAGCACATTGCCCCATATATTAATGTTGTTATGGTTGCTGATCTAAGTTTCTGACCTTTTTTCTCTCACGAAAAGATGTCCTCCAACGGTTTGTAATCCAGGTTTGAAGTATGAGAGACTAGGATTGATTTCGGGATTAGTATTGGAATCTTGTCTTAGGGACAATCAAATTATTTTGCTGGATTAGTGTGGTAGCTTAATAAGTATAAGACTTACAAAAACGAGGAAAGTCATCTACATCACAGAAACCATAAGGTTGCAGAAAATAAAGAGATTAAATTTATAATACTCTTGAGATTAAAGGATTCTTGTTAGTTGGGCATAAATACAACAAAACTTATTGGGAATAGTGAATAAAATCACATTCCTTTCTTCTACAATGGCCTTTTATTTTATGTATCCAAAGGTTACTAGAAGGGGGAGGGGGAGCTGTTGTGAGTGGAAAGCTCATGTAACATGAAAATTCACCATCCTTAGGGGTATGTTGTTGTGCTCATGTCACTTGTATTTGTGTTCACCAAGTCTCCTTTATTTGTATGACAAAGGGGCTTGTCCTAATTGTCAGTTTCTGGCATTACATAGTTTTTATGCTGTATTTGGGAAAAAAATTGTGACAATTTTTCTATTGTAGTTTGTCATTATGTTACCCAATTAGCTGTTTGATTGTGGTTTGCATGGTATTTGATTTACAAAATAGGATACTTTTGTTATCAACATCTGATTGAAGGATCAGTTTAGCTACCTTGTTTTAGGTCTCTAAGTTCTGTCTGGATTTTGAGACTATGGGTACGGTTGCCAACCTAATTGACACAACACACTAAATCCTAAACACTTATTTCCTTGATAAGGCGTTGCACTTCCTCAAAGTCACAACAAAGCTTATGACTGATAATGATAACAAGATTTACATGAATGTTATGTTGGTGCATCATCGTAGCTTTTCCCTTCGGAGAGTCCATTTGAGTTGTTTATCTGTGTTATTAATTAACATGTCAGTAATCATCATAAACTTGAACCAAACAAGGGGTTTTTTTAACAATTATATTATCTGTAATAAAACAAGCTAGCTCAGATGGCCTCTCTCATTGGAATATTATTTCACCAGTCGAGAGTTATTTACATGATCATTGTAATGCTTCTACATACTAACCACTGATAGACCGAAATTTGTTTATAAGATCAGTAGGCTGAACGGTTGTTTGACATGGAAATGTGCCACTCATTATCAAACACATTTGTCTGATCAAATAGCATTACTTACATCTAGTGATGACATGTTGGATAATAAAATGGTTCTTAGCTCGACCATAGGGCATGACTGAGTACCTGTCTGTACGACTTCTATGCTCCTGACAAGTTCATCTTGTTCCACAACTTTTCCCGCAGGGTGATGCTGATGGTTCTTTGGATAGACTTTGGCAGAAGAAAAAGGTCGAAGTGAAGCAGCAGTAGAAGTCAATTGTTCGAAGCAATGCTTGATTAAAACCCTTAACGAAGGGATTAACTACTGTTAAGCTCACTTAGCTTTGCGCGAAGCCTAAATTTTGTGCTCTATGATGACGATGACATACTGGTGCTGCTTGGTCTTTTTAAACCCCATTCGAACTCTTTGGATTATTACTATTACTTCTATGCAGCGTAGCGTGTTCGAAGCCATGGGATCAAGTTAATGACTGCCTTATTTTTGGCCATAGCTGAGTTTGTGTTTTCTGATGCACTGGAAAATAAATGCTGTTTCATTTCATGATTTCATTGAATGGAAATTTATAAGTAGTCAGTCGTGTGCCAATATCACAGGCCATGATTTCTCGAATCAATCAAATGCTTAACTAGTTCTATGTTCATCTTCTTCGATGGCAAATTTATGGTCCCTCCAACTATTTCCCTCGAGTAGGGTTTTTATGCTATTAATCGGTGCATGAAAAAGAAATTGGATAATAATTTTCTTGGAAACCTAAAATGTAAATTCTCTTAAAATCAAACGCATATAAATAACAAATCGATGCAACTATACAAGTTCTTAGGATCTTCCATGATAAGCAGGGTTCTATGTTCATGCTGCATATTTATAAGCTTAAGAGCCGGTACATGTCATGACTTGGAGAAACTAATTGAAGGTATTTACAGACTATAAATTAGTGGGTTCGTCGATCCAACGTTTAGGTTTCGTCTCTTATGATGGTTTGCTGGGTCGGATCGGACTGCATCAGAAACACTCTTGAATCATATAAATAGTTAACAAAACAATGAAGCAATGCAAGTTTTTGAATTATTTTTTCATGCTGAGTATTTGTATGATTAAACTTTGCTAAAGTTTATCAGTCATGCCCAGATCAATTTAACTGAAGGTTTCAACGCTCGCTTGGGCGCCGAGGAGAGCTCGAATGATTGTTCTACTATTGACTTGATCCGTTTGATGCTTAATAAAATAATGTAAGGATACTCAAATTAGTAATGGAATGAAGGGAAGATATGAGTAAATAGTATTTGGCCTCGATTAGTATAGTCTAATGAGCCTTGTATAATTGATCCATTTAGAGAGAATATTCTTTGAATGTTTTATATTCGATGAATACTTATATGATCTAATTATTGGACGTTAGTTTCCTACTGTTTATTAGATTGCCATATGTTAAGTCATAAGTGGGGTAAACATTTTTCTTATCATTTATCTCATCTGAAAGTGTGCTTCGGGAGCTCTTTCGAAGAGTTCTCGAAGTGCAATCAGGCTTAACAAGTTAGTCATATGTACCTCTATTATAGAGTCATGACTTGCTCATCAAAAAAAATCAACGAGCTTTATTGGATGGCTCGTTGGTAACTTTTGGTGTTTGCCCTAAAGAGAGCCTCCAACAATATTTGATGTTTAACATAAGATGGATGGTTATGACAACTCTGGATGCTTAGTTGAGGAGTGTGTATCAGATAACTTTTGATGCCAAGAAACATGTATCGAGTAACTTTTGATGCTTAGCTAGAGAAGTGCAAATTGAATAGCCTTTAATACTTAGATCAAAAAGGGCACATCAGGCACATCTTATAAGCTCAGCTCGAGGAGGGTTCATTAGATGTGTTTTCAATGCTTAGCTTAAGGAGCACATTTGATACTAGGCTCGAGGAGGGTGCATTAGGTATATCTTCAATGCTTAGCTAGAGGAAGGTCGGATCATGCACATCTTCGATGCTTAGCTTGAGGAGGGTGCATCGGGTATAATTTCGATACTTAGCTTGAGAAGGGTGCATCAAGCATATTTTCAATGCTTAGTAAGAGAAAATGTGTTAGATATAATCATGAAACTAGCACCAACAAGCAATACCTCAATGAGTGAAAAAACTATAGAAGTCTTGAGTCGACAAGTGAAAAAGTCAGTGGGAGATAGCTGATGTAGCACCAGTCATATAGTACATCGTTTGGGCAAGAAATTATTGATGGGATATTTAACAGTTGAGGAGATGCTCTGGGGCTATAAGGACTAATTTTGTTGTAATAGGGCTCATTTTACGCCTTAAGCTCTTTTGAGTTTCTTTTATCTTCTGTCCCTACTTTTAGCTCCTCGAACCTGCATCATCTTTTACTCTCACCTCAGGCTAGAAAGATATATTTCTCTTTCATCCGAATCTCGATCTCTTAATCAACTAGTGGTTGGGGGAGTCAAAGCTTATTCTTGAATAATCTAAAGTTGGGGGGGGGTCTCGACTTCCTCCTCCTTGGGTTACTTGATGATGATAGATCCAAACAACTTAAGAGACTTTTAAGATCATAAAATGTTTCTACGATTATGAGTCTATCTTGACCCCAGAGTACTTGGAGAGTATACATGTTCAATACTTCACATCTCAGTCAAGTACTTGTTGTAGGTATCTCGACTTGGGCAACATCTCTCTTAACCCATTTTGTAGACACCTCTATTGGTATATCAATGTATTCGAGGTTGAGCTTAGATTTTCTTTTTATCTGCTCATCTCAACATGCCTTCAATGGTGGAGTATTTGACTTTTCCAAATGGTACCCAACTTATAGCATTATTTGATTGTCTTTTTTGGGGAGTATTGCCATTCTAGCATTACCACCTCCCGTCTACTTTCAAGTATGCAAGAGAGTCAATGTATTATTATAGCTCGTAAGAAGTTCAAGGTAAAGAGGCCCCTAACATCTAATAAAGGTTAAAAGTGGTATTTCTTTTTTATCGAAATTGGTTAGGATTGAGGTTTCTCTGGACTAGTTGACAAACATCATCAATAGCTCTTCCCCCTTCCTAAACTCCTATAAAGGGGTCATGTGCTTTGGTTAGCAGAGGTTCTATCCTCTTCTTTAGTCATCAAATAGATGAATAAAGATTGAATAGTGTTAGCCTAAGCTAGACCCCTCGAGGTATACTTCAAACTTTGTCCTTTTCTCTTTGCTTTACCTTCTTGATTCATAACTTATTTTCTTTTCTATTTGTAGGGATAAATCTCTTTACAAATAAGAAGAGGGGTGCGACCTTAGTTATCAATGCATCTGTTACCCTAGCTATCTCATTAGTTATGCTAGGGCAACTTGCCCCCTCATTAGTACATGTGACTCTAAGAGTCACCCCTAGTAAAAAGGTCATCATCGAAGAACCTCCCAAGAGAAAGAATGTGGTGGTTAAGAAGAAAATATCCAAGACAGCTTTAGAGAATGAGTATCTTGAGGCGGCATCATCAAGGATGATGCCACACTACTAGTTTATTTATGACTTGTGCAAGAATAAGGTAGCACCTTTTACTGCCCAAAAGATATTCGACTTATCGAATGTGGACAAGAATGAACCCGTTTGGGCTATGTGGGAAAATATGAAGGTTGGTCAATCGACCTAGGAGGATAACAACCTTTCAACTCAATACTACCATGGGGCACTAATCCTTTCTCTAGTGAGGGAGGTGCACACATGGTACTTAGAGAGGTTATGATTGGTGCCACCATGAAGAACAAAATGATGGTAAGTCATGAAGTCACGTAATTACAATTGGATAATTTTTCCTTCCAACTAACTTCTCAATCTTCCTCGTGCAGCATTACTACTATATCATGAGGCTAAGCAATCAAGTGTGAGAAGCATTACCACCCACATAACAGGTGGAGCAACTGCAGGAGTGTGATGACCCATAGGTCATCATTTGCCTTGGAGGCAAAGGTGGTTGATGCACAATAGCATATTACTAGTCAGGCGAAGCAGAGTAGCTGAAGATGATATGAGGGCACAACTAATAGATAGAAGACAAACTCCTAAAGGTTAATGATAAGATCAATAACTTGAATAATCAAATCACTGAGATGGAGTGATAGGAGATCGAGATGGCTTTGGCCTTAAAGTGTGCAACATAAGTAGTCATCGTATACAAAGAGTTTCTAGGCTTTAAGTAAGGGCTGGGGAGAGCGGAGAATGCCTCCTTTAATTTTAGAGATCTTCTCGTCTTGACTCAATTTATGGAAATGTACATGAAGGCCATGGTTGAGGAGAACCCCTATGTTGACTGCCATGAGGGCTTATCGGTGCCTCTCGATGACAATCTTAATTTTTCTATTGGTGCTTACACCTTGGCCTTAGTCACAATTGCTCCTCCCCTGACTATTATTGTTTTAACTCAAGCACTATCAATTGAGGGTGATGGGGCCTGTTATTCTTAGTAGTGGGAGATTGTGGCGCGTCATACACTATACGCTTGGTCAACCATGAGTGTTCCAAGGTGACAAGGGTCGCAATCGATCGAGGCATCTCAATAGGCCTCAAGGGAGCTGTCGACTACTAAGGAGCTAGAGCTATTATAAACCGTATAATCTTAGTCAATGTATACACCACATCTAGTACTTAAGAAGAGTGGTTGAAAACACAGACTATTGGTCAACATAAGTCTCTTATGACATATGGATTCTCTTTATAATGCTAGGACGATGAATCTGATATTAACTTACAAAAAGATCGAGATTAATTAGATCTCTCGATGTGATTCGTTTCGCATTTAAGTTAATAATAAAATAGATAAAAAAACGAGCAAATAATGTTTTACGTGTCGTAACTTAAATGGAATCCGGCAGGAGGCGACTATCCTCACACGGGTGCGCATGCGAATGAAGATATTTACGGCTTAAACCTACGTCCCATAAATTAGTGAGTCCAATCAACGATTGGGTGGTTCGCCGGACCGGGTCGGATCGGACCGCATCAGAAACGCATCCGGGGGTAAGATGGTCATTCAGCTCTTCTTAAGTGGCGATCGCGTCCGTGCGCTAGGGTTTCTCCGTCGGGCTTGTTCGGTATTTAGAGGTGGATTCGGCGCTTCCGAGTGCTAGAGAGGAGGCGGAGGAAGGAACCGGAGATCCGAAAATATGGTTTGTTCCAGTCCAAGTTTACGATGTATACCATGAATATTGTTTTGTTTCTCGTCGTTTTTGCGATTCGATGAATAGCTTGCTTTTGTTTAAGTGCACATCTTGGATTAGGGTTTATGCATCGCGCATTTATTTCGAATGATGCTGTTCGTTGTTATTTTGGATTTTTTACCCGTTAAATATTTATTTTTCTATGAAAAAGGTCCCGCTCGTGGCGATTGGAATTATGTATTTACTGGATTGTTTTAGATGGATTTATTTGTTTGAATATACTTGCCTATGATGCTTTTTTTTGGGAGATTGGAGTGTTGGATTTGTTTATATTGCTTGAGCGATCAAATTTATGTTATTTTTCTGGATGTTTTCCACTCAAGGTGTCTTTTTTGCCTTCATAGCTTTCTGATATTTTGCAAAGGTAGCAACTTGGTTGATATGGTCGGTGTCTTTTGTTTCTCTGCTGCATATAACAGATGGATCTTGTTTTCCTAACCGGGAAACATGTAGGATATTTGTTTGTGGCTTATGCTTTTGTACTCTCAGAAGGCATGAAACATCACAGTGATTGGTTTATGAGATTGTTGTTGTCAGTCATAATTGTCAAGAACTAGGGAAGATTCTGATGAACTATTTTGTCAAACTAGGTTATAACGTTATCTGCTTCTAATTGCTCGTCACCTCGTCTTTTTTTTTTCTTTTTGCTTGCTTGACTTGTTTTCCTTGATGCGCTTCAGGCAAGGGGATTGAAGAAGCATCTGAAGAGGCTCAATGCCCCAAAGCACTGGATGCTGGATAAGCTTGGTGGAGCATTCGTAAGTTGAAATCTTTTCTTTTGAGCCATCGTTTGGTTTACGCACTTTGTTTCACTTTGCATAGTTTTGGTCATCTGCTAGGCTCCCAAGCCGTCGTCTGGCCCTCATAAAGCCAGGGAATGCTTGCCCTTGATCCTTATTTTAAGGAACAAACTGAAATATGCTCTTACCTACCGTGAAGTCATTGCTATTCTGATGCAACGCCATGTGATGGTGGATGGGAAAGTCAGGACTGACAAGACTTACCCTGCTGGTTTCATGGGTATGCAATTAACCCTTTTCTGATGAGACGTGATATGTTGTTCTTTCTGGTGGAAGGTCTTTTTTTTGCAACAAAACTGTTGAAAATGACGATAATGTTAAAAAATAACAATAATGTTAAGAGTTAAAACTTAAAATTAGCTATCTCTCATTCATGATTTACATCTTTGTTATTTGCTTGATTATTTACCTAACATGGTTTGTAATCTGCAGATGTTGTTTCAATACCTAAGACAAATGAGAACTTTCGACTCCTTTATGACACCAAGGGACGCTTTCGTCTCCACTCAGTTAGGGATGAAGAGGCAAAGGTATGTAGACATTGTGCTTGGTTTCTTTGTGAATATTTGTGGGACTCATGACAATAAAATTTTGATGATAATTTGAGCATAAAAAATATGTATTTGTAGATTTATCTTGATCAATGTTGTGATTTGTCGTAACATTTCGTAGATGTTAGAATTTCCAAGACCAACATGTTTAGTGAACATCGTAATTCATTCTGTTTCCATACACTAAAATGAGTAGTAAATGGTAGAACTAGTTATGTGCAGTTTTGCGGATTGGTTTGCTGTTAAAAATCTTGAAATCTATCAATGTGTTGAAAGTCCATTTTCACCATTTACAGTTCAAGCTCTGCAAGGTTCGCTCCGTGCAGTTTGGACAGAAGGGCATTCCCTACCTGAACACATATGATGGTCGTACCATTCGCTACCCTGATCCTCTTATTAAGGCCAATGACACCATCAAGCTTGACTTGGAAACCAACAAGATCGTCGACTTCATCAAGTTTGATGTTGGAAATGTTGTGATGGTGACTGGTGGGAGAAACACCGGTCGTGTCGGTGTGATTAAGAACAGGGAGAAGCACAAGGGGAGCTTTGACACCATCCACGTCCAAGATGCCACTGGCCATGAGTTTGCGACTCGCATGGGCAACGTCTTCACAATCGGCAAGGGGACAAAGCCATGGGTGTCTCTTCCAAAGGGCAAGGGAATCAAGCTCAGCATCATTGAGGAGGCACGAAAGCGCTTGGCTGCTGCTGGCGCAACTGCCACTGCTTAGTTCTATGCTCTGCATCCATCTGAATTTTGTTATAGGGCTCTTTGTTTACTGGATTAGAACCTTGCCTCAAATTTTATCACTTGCATGTCAGTTTCTCTTTGGACATAAGTGGAGGATGAAATAATTGCCATAATCATGGTTATAGGATCCTCTACATTTTGCCACTCTATTCTTTCTGCTAATTAACTTAGACATTGTTATTTGGTTTTATTTGTGTTTTCCTTTTATTTTGATGTTGCTTTCTAGGTTTTGGCTTGTGGACAGACTGAGTAGTTGTGTTGGCACAAATAATTGAAAAAATCTTGTGCTTATACATAGCATAGATGAATAAGGCATTAGCACAAAACAAAGTGTCAAATGTCTAATGGTGAAGACAGAATGTAAATATGATGACCAAGTAGGGAATGTTGTGATGACATTCATTGAACGCATATGTTTATGTATTGTTATTGAGAAAAATAAATAATCACTTCTCAATCTTTATTGGCTAAACGGATGAATTCTAGTGGAATATTTCCCTTGCAAAGCACAATGACCCAATAGCTGTAAATCTATCAAAAACAGGTACTGTGGATATCTTGTAAGAGAGCTTAAACTTTCTTAGAAGGAATAACATAGCTAGTTAAGACATTAATAGGGGATTAAGATTGTTTAGAATAATGAGATCTAATAGATATTACATTTTACTCCCAAGTGGCGCATCTCAAATAAGTTGGACGTTAAGACATTACGTCTTACCATAGCTGTGTTGAAAGAGTGCATAGGGTATTATGACACTTACATAATGCATAAGGTGTGATGAGAGAGTGAGTGCATAAGGTATTACGACCTACTCAATGCAGCTTCAGATTCTGGAGGTCTTAACCCACAACTCATCATCTATTGCAATATGGAATCTATCACTCTTCAGTTTAGGATGTGAAGCAATTTGCAGTTGTCTAGCAGTTCAGCAAGTGCAGAAATCTGAAACAGAGACGACAAAGAGTCAACATGACAGCAAATGCAACATGCAACATGCAACATGCAATTCCAGAATTGTGACTTGAAGGCCAAAAAAAAAAATGGTGACTTTGTTGATAAATGATTCGACAAATTAAGCACAAAAGCGGAGCTCTACAGATTAAAGAGTCACAATTGCGTCCAAAAGTCATCTCAACTCTTCATGTGGACAGCCTATTACGATTAAATATTTGCACAGCTCATTTTTCGGTTTTTAGTTTTCTCCAAGAGTGAAGCGAACAAACCTCCTCACTTTGATGTTCTCTCCAAGGGCAGCAACTGTCTGCTTCACCAGATCCTTCACCTTAATGCTATCATCTTTGATGAAGGGCTTCAACTGAAGATCCTCTCTCTGCATCTCTATATCCTTCTCCTTCGCGATAATACTATCTGGGATATCCTCCATAGAGACAAAACTGAACCTGCGGGCAGGCCACTACATGCATAGCAAGGTCATCGACCAGTTCCTTGAACTTTTCATTCCGACCCACAAAATCGGTTTCACAGTTGACCTCGACGAGTGCACTAATGCAGAGTCATGGATATAGGATGAAATCCGACCTTCGGCAGTTGGTCTGGATGATTTCTTGTCAGCAGAAGATAGGCCCTTCTTGCCAAGGTATTCACCACTTTCTGCAATTGCTTTTTTGCAGTCCATCATGCCAGCACCTGTTTCCTCCCTAAGTTGCTTCACCAATACAGCTGACACTGCAATTGTTTCAGGCCTGAAACAGGAAGGTTGTTGGTCAGAATCTTCTAAATGCGAGACTCGATCAAAGTGGATTCACAATCAAATAAACAGGCCTATATCTCATATTGATGTTCAAACTGTTACATAAAAGTATACCACACGCATTTTGGAACAGAGAATGTGAGAAAGAGATGGTAGTAATTAAAGGGATAAAAGTTAGAATCATCGACTAACTATGGTAATTCAACTTCAAAATCCATGTTCTTACTTTTTTATCGGTTTGTTCTTTCTTCTTTATTAGGAAGAAATGATGGCCACCAGCATAATTAACTTCCTCGGTAATCAAAACTGGAGCAGCAGTTAAGAAATGAAAGCTTAAAGGGACGACATATTATTTCACAAGAAACTAAAGGCTCTGGATTCTACATTTCACAGTATGCCTTCCTTGTTGGTCAGCTAGTAAATAAAGCCAAATCTTGTGTCATGTGACAAAATCATGACTAGCCCTAGCCACGACATACAAACTATGTAAGGAATAGAAAGACTTACTTCTCAACAGCTTCCTTGGTTTCAGTAGGTTGATCCATTGGGACTGCAGGTGAAGGTTTAGCCGCAGTTTGTGCAGCCACTTCAGCAGCAAAATCCTGGCTTTTCTTCTCCAACCCTTCTCCAAGATTGTACCGGACAAACCTTTTGACCTTGATATGTTCTCCAAGGGTTGCAATTCTCTGCTTAACCAAATCCTTAACTACCAGCTTATCATTCTTTTTATAAGGTTGCTCAAGCAAAGCAAATTCTTCAAGCCTCTTCTTAATTCGGCCCTCTACTATTTTCGATCTTATGTTCGCAGGTTTTGTCAAAAGATCTTCCTTCTGCATTTCAATTTCTCTCTCCTTCACAATTTCTTCGGGGACATCTACAGAAACCAAATAATGGACCTGAGGGCATGCAGCTACTTGCATGGCAAGGTCATCAACCAAAGATTTCACCTCGAGAGACGAAAGCAGTAATTTCCTCATTCTTGCGGAAAGCCAGCTCAAATGGATTTGTTGCTATATGGACCACACCTTTATTAAGTTTCATGTTTAATCCTTCAATATCTTCTTCTTTTTCCATCATCAAAGTTACCTGTCCTCTGGCAATATGCAGTACCCAAACATTGACCTCTTGACCAACCTGCAAAGATGAACTCCCTAAGATGCCACCAAATCCTTCAGATTCTTCTGACACAGGAAGAATCCCTTCTTCTCCATCAGGGAGTGACACAAAAGCTCCTGATCTTGTAAGTTCTTTACAGTTCCATCTAAAATTTGCCCCTTGACAAACTTTGAGCTCTTTTTGGTCTCCTCTTGCTTCTGATTTGACCTTGAAGCATTTTTTCTACCAGGTCTTGGCTTTTGACTGCTTCTGTCTGTCACTCTATTCGGTTGGATTTTAGCTGTCATCCTTATCATGCATTGTCAGAGAGATCCATCCAGTCTCCTTCTTGGCTTCCACAATTCTCACTTTCACCTCTTCTCCAATAGAAACAACAGAGGCAACATCCTTGACATAACCATCGCTCATCCTGGAAACATGTACCAGACCATCTGTGTAGGCCCCAAAGTCCACAAAACAACCAAATGGTTGTATTGATCTTACTTTCCCTATAAATGAAGCACCGGGAACTAGTTACTCATCCTTAACAGGAGGCATCTCACTCTTCCTCCTGGGTCTAGTGCATTTGACTTTACTAGAAGTGGTAGTTGGATTTGCTGGGGCAGGTCCACCTGATTCATCAGTACTTGGTTGTGCTTGTGAGCTTCCATCAGCAACTTCACCTGATACAGTGGGATTTGGTTCTTCTACAGTTAAATCAGTATCAACAGCTGCTGCAGTTTGGACTCTTGAACAAAAGCGATTTCTGTGTAGCTGAAACAGTCTTGATGATGAATGTGGTAAAAGAAATCTTTGAGATGATTTTAGCCTAGTGTTCGTTTCAGAAGTATCACATCTTGGTAAGTAGATCTCATTCTTTGGTCTGAAAACAATTCGAGGAAGAGAGATATTGCCTATATGGCAATGAATTACAGGTGTCATCTTGAATAAAGTCTTCTATTTAACGGTGTGATCTGTAATTAAAGTTTAAGCTCCAAATTCTCCTGCAACCTGCACAATACGTAGGTTCACTGGATCAATCCTAAAAAAACATTTGGGCCACAAATTGGATGTAGAAAATATGTTGACATCTATTTAGTGCTTGCTGTGAGTAACAATGTGCTACTATCAATGTGCCACGGAATGGTGCTCATATCAATGAGCCCGAGACTTACCCAGAAATGAAGGGCAATCAGGTGATTATAGAAACTATGAATGATAATGCTATCAACTTTACTCAACATGGAAATAAAAAGAAAAAAAGGTTAAAAAAGGGAAAAAAAGAGAAAAAACCTTTACTCAACATGTGAACTGGTGGTGCATTGCTCCTCGATCAACATTGAAATCCAGGGATTTTAATAAACAGTTGTTCAAGCTGTCAAAAGAACTCATGAAATCACTTTTAAATTTGAAGTAAAAATATTTTGAAGGAAAACTGGGCAATTATGTTTGTCTTACATCAAGGCACCAAATCAAATGGAGTTGAATACATGACTTCAAAGAATTAGCTATATTGTGAATAAATATAAGCATTCAATTTCACCTTAACTATAAAGGCGAAGTCCCCATATCGTAATATGTTAATATATTCCTATTCACTTAGAGACCTATGATGCTAGACCATTTATTATCTTTTATTTGAATAAATTTAATTAGTTTAAGAGGTAGGTCCCAACTGACTGATGTTGAAGAATTAGCAGATTTTAGGGGTGAAATGTCACTCGTACCTAGAGCTAGCTGGCATTGAGGTGTTACAGTTGAGTAGACATCCTGGGGTAAAACACTGTGTTAACGCGAGATGCAAGAGTGACACCGAATCGGGACAAACTCTAAACATCAAATATGACCCAAAAATAAGACGGATTAAGTTCAATCAATAAGGCAAAGGGGATAAACTTTATTGTCCAGAGGGAAACAACCCAGATCACCAATTAAGACCCCAAAATGACAGCTCAATGAAAAAGGAGGTGGGGGTGCAAACACAACTAGGAGGTTTGCCCAGAAAGAGTGCAATAACTCAGATATCTAGTGCTCTTATGTTGAAGATGGATAGGGCTAAGCGATTTGCCAAATATATGAGATGTGAAAATGCATTGGTACTCCACCTTAGAGCGAAGCACCCACGTGCAGATTTGGATGAATCAAAAGTGAGAATGTCGACTTGAGTAACATAAACATTGGTGATAATCCAATGCCCTGAAAACCTAAGGGTTCCTCCACAAGGTTCGTCCATGAAGGATGAGTTAGGGCATAAGATCAGGCCGAAAGGCATACTCAATGGTGAATAGGTGAATATTCCTATACTACGCCTTGTTGGTTCGGAGGGAAGGAGAAGGCTAGGTTAATTGAAAGATGATTATTGGTTCAAGGATGCAAGGTGATCTTGCTTTTCCAAGATAAAAAAGGTAGAGGAAATGCCTCGAGCCAATGTTCGAGTATAACCCATGCCATACTCCCATGAAAAGCTCAAATGACCTTCGATAAAAGGGTATTGAGACCTAAAACCGACATAGGTGGGTAGGTAGACAATTCCTAGGGGCATGAGACAACTCTTCTAAGGAACTCGACAAAATAGCCCCTTAACCTCGGGAGAAGGGGTGCCTCCTTATAGAGGGGGTTGTAATGACTAGGCCTAGGTGACTGTTTACCAAAAAGACAGGTCGTTGCAAAGTCAGACCATATATGGGGGCTGATGTTGTCCTAGTGCCATGGAAGATCAAGGGAGTGCCTTAGTGAAGGGCGACTGCAACTATAATAGTCCTAAGGTATTGAAATTCCTTATCAAGTTATGATCCACACAAAAGGCATAACAATCTGGACATTGTCTCTAAGAGAGGTTCAATGACATAATGTCTTTGAAGATGTGGAGTACCCGCACCTCGACAGAAAGACCCTATGAAGCTTTGCTATACCCTAGGATTGGCTTTGGACCTTTCTCATCTAGCTTAGGTGGAAGGCGAAGAAGTTCTCTTTCTGAGGGGCCTAAGCCATTAGTGAGATACCAATTTGGAAGGGCTAGAATTCTAACCTTATACTAAGACCTATGGGTGTAGGCCTCCTATAAGTTAATGGAGGAGTGCAAAAGCTTCCTCGAGCAGCATGGAGATTGGCCCTTGAGTGCAAAGGCAAAGGAGGTCTTGAATGCAAGACCCACCCACTGAGCCAAGACGAAAGTCAGCCTTAGTGATTTGACGATGCCGAGTCGAAGGACAACAGATAAAAGTTGCCCTAGGGCCATCAAGAGGACCAAGAAGGATGCACCTCTAGTGTACTGTTTATCTTGCCCACAATAAATTTGGATAAATTTGAAAGCATCTAAGTAGCATGCTCACCCTAAGATGAGTGCTCTCTTATATCGACCCCAAAGCCTCTAGTAGCACAATCGAGACAATGACGGTTCTCTGTCCTTGTGGGATAGATAAGTGTCAAGTGGAAGTGCAGTGATGTATGCAGTTGAGGCATCCCGATAGACTGAGAGACTTGAACCTTGTTCGTACACTACCTAATCAATTTGATCAGGCACTCACCATATATTTTCATTGTTCAATTGTTTAATCAGACTTGAACCTTGTCCCTTCCAATCAAGAATTGGGGCCTCATAATCACTAGCTAATATTCTTCTCTCATGCCTTTCTCCGTTCATGGCTTGGTTCAATATTCTAGTGTTAGCCATAGAGGAATCACATCAATGCATCCCAAACTTTGTGGTTAAACTCTACTATGGTGACAATACTGTAGGGGAGGTCCTACAAAATAATAGCTTGATGGCATAATGCTATATTTAGCTTTTTTTGTGTTTAAAATATATAATAGATAAAAATAAAAAAAATACAGAGGTCATCTTGTTCAAAACCTAGATTGACTTCTCTTCCCTATCACTTGACCTCAAAACACCCTGTTTTATTTCTTACAGATAGAGATATATAGAGAAAAACACACTATCATATCTTCAACCGAAACCAAGGTTCACCGTACCGTGGCATACAACTCGGTATTGGCGATACATACTAGTCCGATAAGAGACCAATATGCGGACTGCCCTATACTGGGCAAGATACATTACATGACCCCGTATCGAGCGATATGGGAGGTCTATACAAGTCGAAATGATCAAAATCCGATCGTTATCACCTGTACTGATCAGTAACGATTTGATTTCGACAGATACCAATCAAGGGCTAAGATTGCTTTGTTTCAAACGATCAATTTGACCTTTTGAACCAAAGGAAAGGGTTTTTAAACCCTTCCCCTCCCCTCCGTTCTTTCAACCCATTTCATTCTCCCAAACTCTTCAGCTCTCTCAAACTCTTTCTTTCTCACTCATATCTCTCTTTCATTCTCACAATTTCATTCTCTTAAACTCAATAAAGCCGCGATTTGTGGATTGGATCAAATTTAGGAGGATTAATACCTAGAGGAAAAACACTCTAATTAAGAGGTACGTATTCTCTTTCTATATTTTTGTTGATTTACGACATCTAGTGGTTGTGAACATAACTGGTCAACGTTCGCATCGATTCACACGAAGGTCTGCAATAGACTATCGTATAGATAGTTGGAGAAACTTATATATGTCCATTACAATATGCAACTAAGGTTGCGATATGTCGAGCTAGATAAGGAGCTAGAGAAACCATAGATTGATCCCATCAACCTCTAATACTATAATGAAAATTCATAACTAATGTTAGAGTGGGTAGAGGTAGCAGAGAACCAAGAGGATCCTCAACTTTATAAGGCGGAAGATCCTCTATGCCCTTCACGTTTTATCACTGAGGCAACAGAAGAAAAACAAGCACATCCCTAGTAGGAGGAAGATACTCCTCGATCAAAACATGACGGAGAGAGCCTGACAATATCAAGTCAAACTATTCGAGGAACTAGAGAAACCCAACCATCACAGTTGTCCGCCCAGCATGCAAAGGCAAAGGCAAAGGCAAAGGGGAAGGCAGTAGCATCAGTCGCACCGCTGGAACGAATCGAATCGAGTGATGAGACACTTTCTCAATCGCATTTAACAACTTGCTCGGCCCAGAGACAAAGTAGCGACGTGGACAACAATGCCTTGACCAATGATGGCAATGACACCGAGGAGTCAATGGTCTCGTTTACACAGTTTGAGTGTGGTGAATGTACCAAGGAGCAGTATTTTACACATATGTCACATAGGATTCAGATCATGGAGCTCAACGAAGTACTGGTTAAGTTTATACACGAAAGGGAAAGGGGGAGACAATAAATGATTTTGAGTAGATATGACAGAGCCTACACGATGTAGAAATAAAATAGAGCCATCATATTATGGAGAATCTTATGACTAACAATAGTACAGTGATAGTTGATCATTCTTCTCTAAGCAACAATACGATAATCGACATTCTCCATGCTCCACACCGATACATGCCACAATCATACTTGTCTAAGGAGCAACCTCGAGCACGTGTGCTTCACAATGATCATACTACAACAATCACCATATTGATGCACCAATGACATACGATGTATCACTATATCATGTCGTGATATCAATTTCAAAATTGGGTTCGACAAACATATCAAATTGATATACAGATACATGGGATTGAGGATCTCGATCCACCGCCCATGGAGTCCCGTCATTCTTTTTGGTGGTAGAACCAATTATATCCATCGATTGATTACTTGAATTGTTTGAATCTTAAAGTTTAAGTTATTTAAAAATAATCTAACAATTCAAATTATTTCTTTATAGATAATTCAATATAATTGAAAGGACAATTTGAAACGTACCACAAAGCTACTCCTCAAATCCCGAAAAAGACATGTGTCAATATTCTTTCCTAATTTAGATTATTTTTGCTAAAATTATACTAAATTTATATTTATTTCCAACTTAAAAATCAAAATCCAATCTTTTTTATTTTTCAGGAATTTTTGGAGCTATTTTCGACCATTTTTTCCTTGCCATCGGTATGCACCACCGTATCGCCACACGGTACATCGATATGGATTGGTACATACCATATCAATGATTAGCTGGTACACCGGTACGGACTAGTAAGACTAACTCTGCTTGAGACCAAGGTTTGTCATCGAAGCGTACCGCCCGTACCGGGCGGTATGTACCGGTCCGACAGGTTACCGATACGCGGACCGCCCGGTACCGCTATAGTGCTACAGTATGAAAAATTATAAAATTATTCGGTACACCAGGGTGTACCGCTCGATACGCCCTGATGTACCGCCCGATACACCAGTACCGTACCATACCGAGCCCGGGTCGAAACGCCGATACGGTACGGTACAACGAACCTTACTTGAAATGACCAAGAGAAAATATACTTTTTAAAGGTACTCCCAGCAGCTTAGAGTATTAGAAACATGACTATGAACCTCATATCGAGGGGTTCAAATCCTCCCTCACCCATAATCTTCCCTTTTTGGAAGGACTTTTCTTTCTAAGGTGGGGGTCGTAAATTCATGATCAAGATAGTGGACACAAAGTATGGTAATATTTTTAATATTTTAATTTCCTAAATTAGTAAAGAACAAGAAAAAGGAAACAAATGAGGAAGAAACTAAAATTTGATTTAAAGATTATAAATCTTGATTGAAGATATAATTTTTATAAGGAAGATTAGTTCTATACAAAGATGAAAATTTGTCAACCCAATATATCACCAAAAAGAAATATCAAATATACAAATATATCTTTTTCAGCAAAGGAAAGATGTAATGATTAAAATAATTTGATTTATGGAATGCTATTGTTTGTATTCTTTCTTATTTGTCGTCTTGTACTTAGCGACTATAAAAGGATAGAGTTAATGAGAAGACAAAATAAATCAATAAATTGAGTTTGTTTCCCATATTATATGTGAATGGAGTGAGACCATATTTATTTTTCCGGTCCACGTGTAAGATGTGTGAATGTCCAAGACCTTCATTATAGGAGTATTCTCCTATGATGCAAATATTCTAATTGTTTTTCTTATATATTTTAGTTATTTTCATTTTCTTTCTTAATTCTTCAATCATTAAAAAAATCTACTACTTGTCCTACATCAACCTGTCACCCATAGAGTTTGGGCTTAGATTCTTCATAGTAAATTAATGGAAAACGAAGCATGTACCAATTGTCATATAATCTCAAACTCTGCAAGCTTACATAATATTTATCCATAACTGATGACGAGATGAAGAAAAAATAAGTGGAAAATGGATGGAAGGGAAGATAACAAGCTCACCACCAAAGTAAAACACTTAAGGGATATAAATATCACGATCCAAAAAGAGTCTATCTAAGAGGGTTTAGGAACTTGCTACTCCAAGAAATTCACCAAAGAGATACATAGTTATATGAGAATGACAATATCTCTCAAGAAACAAGACTTGTATTCAAAACATTTTATACTTTAGACTTCCAAGACGTGGTATATATAGTGGTAAACATAGAACAACCCTCCAAGCATGGGTGATTAATTATTCACCATTTTCAAGATCAAAATAAACGAAAACTAATTAAAGACTTAAAGAATAAATAAAAGTCACCAGGAAAACCCAAAAGTGAAGTGAGAAGAACCTTATTTCGATCTCGATAGAGCAGCCACTATGACCTTTGTAGAAAGAACTGAATATAACTTTCCTTGGAAAACCTCAAATCAAATTCTTCAAAATTCTTTGGATTACTGACTCGATAAGCTTTTCAATGATATATAATTCATCGAATAAATATCTCAGAATTCAATGTGAAATGAGTATTCAAACTCTGATTTATTGCAAAACAAAGACTAATGTGACTATCTGGACTTCTCTTAATCCTAAGTGTGGAGACACTTACGTGTCAACAGCCAACCATCATGCAGCTGCAAGTCCTTCAAACCGTAATCGTGCAATTGAATCATGAATGAGGGTAAAGCTAAAGAACAAATCCAGAAATGGGATTTCTGATGTCTGTTTTCTATGTGGGAGAGACGAAAGGAGGGTACTGTCAGTCCCCAAGAGAGTGGTTGCCAGCATTTTTTCTTTTATATTAACTGATAACAATTCATCAAAATCAAAGTTCAATCTTTTGTCTAATTGGAATAGCAAAAGCCTTCTCACTCACGCCCTGGACTAGTATCAGGCCAAAGCCCAATCACCTAATTCCTGCTAACAGTTGGATCCTCGACGCTAGTAATTCTCCGGGTAAATGCGATGTAAAGTCAGAAACCTAAAGGGGAACGATCACTTTGAGGCATAAATAAGTAAATTGGCATTCTGGCTCTCCCGATGTCATGTTTCACGCACTTGTGATGGCAACGAAGCCAACAAGAACTAGAGCCCATAACTCAATAAAATAAACTCCTTCCTAAATTCTAACAACATCAACCAATTTCTAGAACTCAAATCCCAGTTTGACATGAAATGCACAAAGAAAGAAGAGGAATTTTCGATCAAGAACACAACTTGGCACAACACAACACAAATCGAGCGGATACAGTCGAGGGAAGAGGGCAAGAAGCAACTCGATTGAGAGACGGAAACAGGTGAAAAAGAGCACCTTTACCGGGGCCGATCTCCTTCTACTCCTCCGTCGTCTTCGTCCCTCTTCCGGAAAGAGGAGTGAGAAGTGAGCGGTAAGGGGCCTTCTCTTTGCGGTGAGACGAGGCCCGGGACCGATGTCGGAAGCCACTTTGCTTTAATGTATACGTGGATGAGATAGACAGAACCGGGTCTGTTTAACCGGCCTATCTCGCCCCGAACCGGACCGATGGCGGGTTTGACTACCGTTATGCGGTCAAAGCGCCACCAATTCAACACGGTGCCACTCGCAACGCCCATGGGACGTCTTGTTCCCCTTTCTTTTCCCATGGGACGAACCATCGAACAGCTTACCGGCGTCCTCCGAGGATCAGTGACGATGGCGAAGGCGACGGCATCCAAGTACAGTGACGGAGGGATGGGTTCTCTCGAACTGCTTCGGACGGCAATATCTGCAACGGATTCGGACAGGGAGTAACTGTGTCCGGAGGAGAGACAGTTTACGTAAGAGATGCCATAGTCGTCACCGGACAAACCATCGAACGACTTATCCGCATCTTCTAAGGAGCAGGCGAGATGGATCGGCGAGGGCATCCGAGTTCGATGATAGGAAAATCGTTAGCGTCGAACTGCTTTGGGCAGTAGACACCGTCATATACTTGGAAGGGTGTAATCGTATTCGGAGCACCTTATCAAGCATCACCTTTATCGCTTACCGTTCTTCGTCGACTTGTGGCAACGATGGCAGCCAAAACAGACCATATATATACCACTCCAGAAGTGGCAAGATTCGCTACATCGAACCCAGCCGTACGTGTGATAGGTCAAAGGCCACGCTCGTCCCCGCGTATAAAAGGTGCAACGTGCCGCAGTCTTCTGTGTTCCCGGGCAGGGTTCAACGCGTTTCTCTGTGCACGCTCTGTTCCCCTGAAGCGCTGCTTCTCGCTTGTTATTGTTCTGAGAATTCCTGGCCTTCTCGTCTGTCGATGGTGAGTGAGTTGTCTGTCATCTCTGAAACGTCGGCGTCCATTCTTCTTTCTCTTTGCTTGTTTGACGAAATGAGGTTGCTTGCTGTCCAGTCTCCGAGGAATAAGGGAAAGAAAATCGTGTGGTCCAGCGACGACGAGGAGGAGATGCCTGCAGCAAATCCTCCTCGCTCGCCTGCCAAAGACATTGCAGGCCCATCAAAGAAGGTAAGGACGCTGATATTGTTTTCTTTTTTGCAAGACATAAATGACGAAGGTGAGATCCGTCGAAGTCTTCATTGGCCAAATTAGCTGACAGAGACACTCAAACATTTCTGAATAGCTGACACCTTCAGGACACTCTGACATTTCTGAAACCAACCTTTGTGTTTCAAGGTTTGTGAGGCTGGGCGTGGTCGCTATGCATTGATTCATCATTTTATCGAGATGGGATTTTCTGGAGACTCCGTGATGAAAGCCGTCGAGGAAAATGGTCAGTGTTTTCTGTTGAATGTAGAGATTGCCACAATTGATCCTTGTCTAATCAACTGTTTTGGGTGCAGGAGAAAGTGATCCTAATGCTATACTGGAAACACTTCTTACGTATGCGGTTGGTAGCTCCATTTTGTACCTTTTCTTTTTCATGTCATATTGAGCTGAAAAGCTTTGAGCTTTGAACTTTATTATGGTCATACGTTTTCTCTATTTTCCGCACGTAAAAGCTTTTAGGACAGTGAAGAATATTTATATTCTGCTCAACAGGCTATAGAAAAATCTCCTGCAAGGCTTCATCGTCCCCCTGGTGATGGAAACAGCTCGGGCCATGATCTATCAGATGAAGTTGACTTCAGTGACGAGGTCAACAACTTTGCTAGCCTCTTTGATTTGAGACAGCAGCAGGATGCTCATTGCACACCAATTGTTTGGACGCACTTTGCAATTAATAATTGAATTTTGTCATAGTCAAATGAATCAAATTCTTTTTCAATAGCTATTTGTTGTTCTTTATTTTAACTTGGCATATCAGCATATATTTTGTGTTCTTAGTCTTTGAAGTCAGATAGATATTTGACTACCTTTTCTGCTCTAAAATTATCTACAGGATTCCACGGAGGATGATTCTGAAGATAAGTTGATAACCTTAGTGGAGATGGGTTTTCCCAGCACCGAGGCATCTGCTGCCATTGAGAGATGTGGTATCGTATCTGTTTAATCCATTAAGAAGTGATCATTTTAAGTTGATTTTTAGATGTTTTTTTCGGTGAGACTTGGCAAAGCATTTGCTTGTTTGACAACCCATATAGCGAGCAGTATGCCGTGATCATTTTCGGAAATTTTGCTTCATGCAAACACAATCTTTTGGTCGATTGCTGTCACGTATTATGATAACACTCATCGACTGTTTCTGTTGTTCACCTTCGCCAGGTCCAAATGCTTCCATCTTGGAGCTGGCAGATTCCATACATGCTGCCGAGGTAGCAAAGACGTTCGAGTGTGATCCGGGGGAACCGTCTGGTGTCAACGATGAGGTAACTCGAATCACATCAGTGGAGTTTGCTGGACCAGCTTGATGCAGATTTGACATAGTTTAATTCATCATTTTATCTGACAGCCTGAAAGCCATCAACATAGTCGGGCAAGAGGCAAGAAGAGGAAGCATGCAGAGATACGAAGCAAAAAGAAGCGTTCTTTGACTGGAGATCAATCCTCGATGATCTCCACTTCTAAGCGAATGGTTGGATTTGGGCTTCCAAATGAGGCGACGACTGCAACATGCAGAAGACTCCTCCCGGAGGCAGCCGCAGGTCCTCCATATTTTTACTATGAGAACGACGCATCGGCACCAAAGGAAGTTTGGGCAACCATCTCACACTTACTATACGACGTCGAACCGGAATTCGTGGACTCAAAGTACTTTTGTGCTGCCTCGAGGAAACGGGGGTACGTCCACAACCTCCCGATCCAGAACAGATTTCCTGTGATGCCAATGGCTCCGAAGACTATCCCAGAAGCACTCCCGGAGATGACGAAGTGGTGGCCTTCTTGGGACACCAGGACGCACTTGAACTGCTTTCTGACCAGCACCGCAAGCGCGAGGCTAACTGATAAGATCAGGATAGAGCTCCAAAAGTTTGGAGACCCACCACCTTCGAGGACCCAGCAGTATGTCCTCGACGAATGTCGAAGACGGAATCTGGTTTGGGTGGGGCGGCACAAAGTAGCTCCACTCGAACCGGACGAGATCGAAATGCTTTTGGGATTCCCCAAGGATCACACGAGAGGGGGTGGCATCACCACGACAGAGAGATATAGGTCTCTCGGGAACTCGTTTCAAGTAGATACAGTGGCTTACCATTTGTCAGTTCTGAAGGACATGTTCCCGAATGGTATGACAGTTCTCTCGCTGTTTTCGGGTATCGGAGGAGCCGAAGTCGCTCTCCATCGCTTGGGAATACATCTGAAGGCGGTCGTGTCGCTGGAAAATTCACAGCAAAATAGAAACATACTCAAGAGTTGGTGGGATGAGACCAACCAGACAGGGACGCTGATTGAGCTTCCTGATGTCCGGCAGCTCGATCGCGAGAGACTGGAGCTGTTGATCGCAAGATTCGGGGGATTTGATCTGGTGATCGGTGGAAGTCCTTGTCGTAACCTCGCCGGAAGCGACCGTCACCGTCGGGATGGGCTCCAGGGTGATAATTCTTCTTCTCTGTTCTATGAATACTTACGCATCCTGGAACTTGTTAGATGTATTATGGGGAAGAAGGTTTGATTCCATTGACAAAACACACATTGCTAACTCCTCCTCCGAGTGAGATAGGAGGAAACTGTTGACGAAGTGTCTCTTTGATTTGTTTGTACTCTCGGAAAGAGGGAGTGCTCGTTGCAGTGTATATGTTCATTGTTGCTAAGACGAATTGGGAAGTCCTTCACTGAGTCAATTATGATCAGATAGGTCTCGCATTTGTTGCTGTCATGAAGGACTATTATCCGTTGGTTGACTTGTATGTGTGAGTCAACCCGTTTCGGGTGGTACACAAGGAACAGATCAAGCATCAATCGATACGGTGATGTATAGATCAATACGGTCAAAACTCATGCTATATCAGTCAATACACTTCGATATCCGTCAGAATTTGATCGGTTAAGATCCAATTAGGGGTCATTAGATATAACTCAGGCCCAATTAATAACGGTTGTTAAAAAGATAAAATGTATTTACTCATCCTTATAGACTAGAATTTCTATTCATTTATGCCATATATATACTCTATTTTTATTTAAATATAAAAATCAATAAATTAGGATAAAAATCCTAAAAAATATTTGGATTGATAATAGTTTTTAACATTGATTATCATAATATTATATGTTCAAGTTATAAGGGATGAATGGTATTATATACATGGGTTCAACAGAGAAAATATTATATATATATATATATATAATAATAATAATAATAATAATAATAATAATAATAATAATAATAAACCTATAATATTATGTTGACGTCAAGGAATACCAAATGACATGCAAAACTGAGTTGGCCTGCATGTTGCCATCGAGTTAGTGTCATTATAGGATGACTATTCAGTTGACATGACACATAGTGAGATATGATGTATGGTAAGATCATATACATATTTGAAATTCCATATCACTTGCCCCCATCGTGTTTTACTGTGTAGAGGGCATCGAGATACAATATTCTACTTAATAGGCTATCGACCACATCATATGTGAAGTGTGTAGCTACATTAGCCTCGAGCTACTAGAGAGATGCTTCGCGATAAGTTTGATTGTTTCGTTGTTGAGTGATGCTTCATAACTGGATTCAATTATATTATAATCAAAAGATGTTTAATAGTCAAATTTGATTACGTTATCATCCAATTATATTATAATCAAAAGATGTTTAATAGTCGGATTTGATTACGTTATTATCGTACGATGCTTCATGATCATGTTCTACAACGTCGTAGTTAGGAGATACTTAATGATAAAACTCGAGCAATGCTTTAGGCCAAATTCAATTGGATCATAATCATGATATGTTTTATGATCGATTTTGATTACATCATCAATGAGCAATATTTCATGGCTAGATTTAGTTGCATCATAATCAACATATGCTTCATGGCTAGATTTGTTTGCATCATGACAAGTTGAGTTTTGCTTCATGATCGAGTTGTCCGCACCTCATCGCTCCATGTGTTATGCGTGATATTGGCTTTCGTCACTTTGGGTTTTGATAGGGGTAAAAAACTGACGTGACATAACCCCCCGGATTTGACATAATACACTCCCCCACGTCGGACACCCAGTACGGCGCGCTGCCCCAGAAAGAGCATTAACGACGACGCGACACGCACCCACACCCGTCGTACCCGGACAACCCCCTCGGCTGACCCATCGGGGCCGGCCGAGGCAGGCAAAGGCACCGGTTGACTCCCCCCATACCCTGCGGGAGCTCAGCTCTCCATGCAACGCCCACGACGACGACAGACGCCATCAGAGGTACGGCCCTGCTCTTGCAAGACGGCCCATCAGGTAACATCAAACCCCCTTCATAAATACCCCCCGGCTCTCAACGCAAAAGGGGGGGGGGATATCTCATCCAATACTATACTCTTCCCATCTGACTTGATCGTCGGAGGGGTCGGGCCGAGCTGCCAACCCGACCTGTGTGCAGGTACTCAACCGCCGTTAAGTCACCCCGACGAAGCGGAGTTTTCCAGCCAGGTCCCCCCGCATCTGTCCCCTCAGGATCCCGCAGGGGGCCACGTCTGATCCAGGCCATTTGGAGCCCTAATCCAGCCGCGTCGACCCCGAAGTCACGGCTAAAAAGTTACTTACCGTAACAGATTGGCGCTAGAAGGAGGGCCTCCAAATGTCAGGCGATCAGCAAATCCACCTTGGCGGATCCTCAAATGCGGAGCTCCCCGCTTTAGGGGAACGACGTGACGAGACCCATGACGAGCGCCCCGCAGCGGTGTCAGAGCGCTACTGGCGACTGTTCAATGACCCGGGCTTGTTGCCCCCCGGCAGCGCACCTGCCGACTCGTCGCGAGTGTCGCCCGAAGCCTTTCATGACCTCGCCCACCAGGTCCGAGCTCTCACAAGCATGGTGCAGACCCTCATCCCCCAGCGAACCTCTCCGCATATGGTGCGGCCCTCGCAGCAACAGGAGACCCCCGCCCGGACCCATGTGCCGCCCACGGAGCTTCCGGGCTCGCCTCGAAACACCGCAACTCGGCCGGGGAGCAGGGAAGCGGAGGACACGGCGAGCCGCCCCGAGCCCGAGGCTCCAACTGCCGATTCGACGAACGCCCTACGAGCCCAGCTGCGCCTCGTCAGTCAAAGGCTTGACGAGGTACAACAGGAAGTTCGTAAGTCAAAAGGAGAACTCGGGGCGGACGGACACCAAGGATCTCCGTTCACCCCCGAGATACAGGATCAGGCGATCCCGCCGCACTTCCGCCTCCCCTCCCTGGACGCGTACGACGGCGCAGCCGACCCGGCGGACCACGTGGCCGCTTTTCGGGCCCAGATGGCGCTATTCGGTACTTCAGACGCCCTGATGTGCAGGGCGTTCCCCACGACCCTGCGAGGACCAGCCCGCGCGTGGTACAGCGGCCTGAAGCCAGGGACCATCGCCTCCTTTGACCAGCTCGCCAAAGATTTTGAGCTTAACTTCCTAGCGTACGCCCGGCCGAAGCCGTCCATGGCGTTGCTCTTGGGGCTCAACCAGAAGGAGGACGAGCCCCTTTCTCACTTTGTGAACCGATTTACGATGCAAATCCGTGGATTGTCGGATGCTCACCCCTCTCTCTTGATGCAGGCCTTTATGACTGGCCTGCGGCCCTCCAGGTTCTTCTGGTTGCTCGTGGAGAAACCCCCTGTCGCGGTCCCCGAGATGCTCCAACGGGCCTGTCAGTTCATCGCCGCGGAAACCTGGATGGTCGGAAAGCGGGAGGAGCACAGAAAGGTCAAGTCGGAGCCGCCCCGATAGCAACAACCTACCGCCTCCCGGCGAAAGTTGGACAGGCCTGACCCGAGGCCTCCTCTTCCCGCCTTGAATTCTTCCCGGACTGAGATATTCTTACACGAAAGGGGGAAGGGGCTGCTCAGGGACCCTCACCCGATGAAGAACCCGCGGGAGCTCACAGACCGTTCAAAGTATTGTCGATTCCATCGACAACACGGGCACGACACCGAGCAGTGCTACGAGCTGAAAAGACAAATCGAGGAGCTCATCCTCAGAGGCCATCTCGGCCAGTACCTCCGGCCGAACAAGGAGCAGTCTCCCCGCCCAGAGGGCCCCGTCGAGCGACACATCGATGTCATAGCCGGGGGCCCCGCATCCGGAGGAAGTTCAATGTCGGGCAGGAAGGCGTACGCCCGGGCCTCTCCCGACGAAGCCTCGGGGCACGGACCCGAGCCCGAGATCACCTTCCCAACCGGAGCTGCTGAGCGACCCGACCACGACGACGCCCTAGTGGTGTCGGCCAGGGTAGCCAACGCGCAAATGAGGAGAATCATGGTCGACACGGGGAGCTCGGCCGACATACTCTACTTGGGCGCCTTCCAGAAGCTGGGCCTAGCCAGGAAAAATTTAAGCCCGATGTGCTCGGCGCTCACCGGCTTCATGGGGGATTCAATATCGCCCCTGGGAGCCATTACCCTGCCTCTGACTCTGGGGACCCCGCCGAAATCGAAGACCGTGATGACCACTTTCCTGGTGGTCGACCTTCCCACCGCTTATAATGCCATACTCGGTCGGCCAACCCTCAACAAGGTCAGAGCCGTCGTCTCGACCTACTACCGGACCGTCAAATTCCCGACCCATGAGGGGGTCGGGGAAGTCGCCGGAAGCCCTCAAGAGTCCAGGCGCTGCTACCTTACCTCCGTCTCATTGGGCAAAAGAGCCAGGGGAGGGGCGCCCCTAGAAGATCCCCGGGAAGCAAAGAAGCCGACCCCTCATCCTGAGCCGAGGGGGTCCACCGTTGACGTCCCTTTGCGGGAAGCACGACCGGATCAGACGGTCAAGGTCGGATCAGAGCTGCCCGAGCGGGAACGAGAGCAGCTCGTCGGTCTTCTGCGGGAAAATGCCGACATCTTCGCCTGGTCCCCATTGGACATGAGGGGAGTCGATCCGAAGGTCGCGGAGCATCATCTCAATATCCCGCCTGACGCTCGCCCGGTGAAGCAAAAGCCCCGGCGTCACGCACCTGACCGACAACGCGCCATACAAGAGGAGGTGGACCGACTCTTGGCGGCAGGCTTCATAGAAGAAGCCAAGTATCCCCGGTGGTTGTCCAATGTAGTTCTCGTGAAAAAACACAATGGAAGCTGGAGGATGTGCGTTGACTACACTAGCCTCAACAGTGCATGTCCAAAAGACTGCTATCCCCTCCCGAAGATCGACCAGCTGGTCGACGCGACAGCGGGGCACGCACGCCTCTCTTTCATGGACGCCTATTCAGGGTACAACCAGATCAGAATGGCGCCCGACGACAGAGAACACACGGCTTTCCTCACCGATCAAGGGATATACTTCTACAAAGTCATGCCGTTCGGATTGAAAAATGCGGGAGCCACGTACCAGAGGACGGTAAACAAGATGTTTGCCCATCAAATCGGGAGGAACATGGAAATCTAAGTGGACGATATGATTGTGAAAAGCAGAGAGGCCGGAACGCACCTTGTCGACCTGGCCGAGGCTTTCGCCACGCTACGCAAGTTCGGCATGCGACTCAACCCCGCAAAGTGCGCTTTCAGCGTCACCTCCGGGAAGTTCCTAGGGTTCATTGTACACCAGAGAGGAATCGACGCCAACCCGGAGAAAGTACAGGCAATAATCGATATGCAGTCCCCCCGGACGGTTAAAGACCTGCAGCGACTCAACGGAAGACTTGTCGCCCTGTCTCGCTTCCTCGCCCGATCGGGCGATCGCTGCCTCCCGTTCATCAAGGTGCTCAAAGACCCGAAGAACTTCCAATGGACATCAGAGTGCGAGGAGGCTTTGAAGCAGATGAAGCAGCACCTGGCCAGCCTCCCCTGACTCGCCTCTGTCTCCCCTGGCGAGAAGTTGGGACTCTACTTGGCGGTCTCCCCGCGTGCGGTCAGCTCCATCCTTGTCAAGGAAAGCTCCGATCCACAGCTCCCGATCTACTACGTCAGCCACGTCCTGAGCGGACCTGAGGAACGCTACCCGCCAATAGAAAAGCTCGCACTCGCCCTGGTGCTCTCGGCCCGGAAGTTGCGCCCTTACTTCCAGGCGCACCCGGTGGAAGTCATCACCGACCAGCCTCTTCGGCAGGTCTTAACAAAATTCGATGTTGCAGGTCGGCTCCTCCGATGGGCGGTGGAGCTCGGTGAACATGATATCAGCTACGTTCCCAGAACCGCTATCAAGGCCCAGGCGGTAGCCGACTTCGTCGCGGAGTTGGCCCAAATGGACAGAGATCCCGGACAAACCCCCGAGGTTTGGACCCTATACGTGGACGGCTCGGCCAACTCGAGGGGCGCCGGAGCAGGGCTGGTCCTTCTCGCCCCTAACGGACGCTCGTTCGAGCGTTCCCTGCGCTTCGGGTTCAAAGCCACAAATAACGAGGTGGAATACGAGGCGCTCCTAGCAGGATTGAGGCTGGCCCTCGAGATGCAGGTGGCCGCAATACACGTCCTCACCGACTCGCAGCTTGTGGCCGAACAGCTCAACGGTGGATATGAAGCTCGGGACGCAACCATGGCCAAATACCTGGCACGGGTAAGGGACCTGACCGCGAGATTCCCTTACTTCACATTATCTAATGTTCCGAGGGAGGAAAACGGGAGAGCTGATGCGCTCGCTAAGCTGGCGTCGAGACAAGCCCCCGAAGCGTGGCCGAGGATTAAGGAACTCTCCGCTCGTGCCGTTGAAGTAGCAACTACGGCCCCAGGCGACGCGCCGACCACGTGGGTGCAAGAGCTGCTGCGCTTCAAGCGGGACGGAACTCTCCCCCTCGACGAAGTCGCAGCTCGGCGTCTACGCCGCACACACGCGTGGTACACCGAGGAGAGCGGTCGACTTTACAAACGATCCTTCACCCATCCCCTCCTGCGATGCTTGGAGCCCGACGAAGCGAGGACAGTCCTGGCTGAAACTCACGAGGGGGTTTGTGGCGAGCACATCGGCGGACGAACCTTGGCGCACAAGATACTCCGCCAAGGCTACTACTGGCCAACCATGTGCCGAGACGCGAAAGCTTACGTGCAGCGGTGCGGCTCGTGCCAGCAACACGCCCGCGCACCCCGGCAACCCTCGGTCCCGCTCTGCCCTATCGACTGTGCATGGCCGTTCGCCCAGTGGGGGCTAGACCTCCTCGGCCCCTTCCCACCGGCTCCTGGACAGCGGAAGTACATAATTGTGGGAGTAGACTACTTCACAAAGTGGGTCGAGGCCGAGCCGCTGGCGACAATCACAGAGCATCAAATGGAGAAATTCGTGTGGAAGAATCTAGTAACACGGTTCGGGTTGCCCAAGACCATTATCACCGACAACGGACCTCAATTCGCAGGCACAAGGTTCCGGGAGTTCTGCGCCAGCCATGGCATTCAACTGAGGTTCAGCTCGGTGGCCCACCCACAGACGAATGGATTGGCCGAAGTAACCAACCGTTCCATCCTGGACGGCCTCAAAAGAAGAGTGTCTGCGGCCCGATCGACCTGGACGGACGAGCTCCCCAGTGTGTTATGGTCGCTGCGCACTACCCCCAAGACGGCGACCGGAGAATCCCCGTATAGCTTGACGTTCGGAACCGAGGCCGTCCTACCACCCGAGATGACTATCGCCACGCTTCGGTCAAGGAGCTACGAAGAGGAGGCCTCGGATCAGGGACTTCGCGCCAGCCTCGACATGCTCGAGGAGCGACGCACCGACGCGCACCTAAAGGCCCTCTCTCACCAGAGAGCCATCGCCCGGATTTACAACAGAAAGGTGCGACCCCGACCGATCAAGCTAGGCGATCTAGTCCTACGAAGGGCCGAAGTCAGCGACCCGACCCGAACGAGGGGAAAGCTGGCCCCCAAGTGGGAAGGACCATACCGGGTCGCCGGCGTGGTCCGACCAGGCACCTATCGGCTCACCGCAATGGACGGTGCCCCCTGCCGAGAACGTGGAACATCCAGAACCTCAAAAAGTTCTTTGTCTAAGGTCAGCACCCATGGTAACACCTTCTAAGTCAAAGCTGTGCAGTTTCCGAAGCTCAAAGACATATTGGGAAAAGGACCTCTTCATTTCTGAAGCATGAGAATACAAGACTCAACTTACAAAATGAAAAGGCACACTGGAGGAAGATTCCTTTATTTACGAAACACGGGACTACAACGGCGACCTGACCCGAAGACTGCAAAAATTACAAGCTCGACCGAGCTGACGTCAAGACCGCCCTAAGCCATCGGGGTCCCCGACGCTATCATCGAAAGGAACATCCTCCGGCATGTCTACGTTCAAATCCTCGGGGTGCGAGGTGAAGGGATCCGCCTCGACCCCCAACCCGGGGTGGCACGTCCGGAACCGGCCCAGGGCTATCCGGTACCCGTACTCGTAAGTGACTTGCCCCGACCGAACCAACCCGAGTTGGAAGCCGGGGGATTGCTTGTAGGCTTCAATTATTTCCTTCTCCTTCTCCGGCCGTCGCTCCAGCTCAGCCGCCAAGGCTTCCGAAGCCCCCTTCGCGTTGGCCAAGGCCCCCTCCAATCGCTGGGTAAGGGCGGCCGCCTCGCCCTAGGCCGAGCGAGCCTCGGATTGCGCCCCCTCCAGGAGCCCTCGGAGGTTGTCTTTCTCCTCCTCAGCCGCCCTCGCCTCGGACCTCAGACGCAGAACCTCGGCCTTAGCCGCCCCTGCCGCAGCCCGGAGACGCGCCGCCTCTGCTTCGAGCTCCGAAGAACGCTGCTCGGCCGCCGCGACCGCCTCAGGAGCCACCCCCGCACGAGCCTCCTCGAGTTGCTTGCGTAGCTCGGCGTTACGGTCGCACAAAATACCCAAGGCCCGACCAGAGTCGCGAACTCGATCCGCCAATGCCATAGCATAGTGCTGGCCCTGCAGAAGGAAAAGTTAGAATCCTCGGTTGCACCATGGGCCGGAAGCCAGCAGCGGAGCACTTACCCACAGCAGCGACTTCACGGATTTATCGAGCAGGACGTCGGATGGCAAAGTGTACATTTCGCGGGCCAGGTCAGGGTGCAGCCCCCCTCGGACAAACGCAGCCGCGGTCTCCCCGTCGGCCCACACCCGGGTCCCGCGGGTCAGCCCCCCCCAGCGGGTCAAAAGTTTGGCCCTCGGAGAGTTCGCCCATCAGGCGCGCATGGTAAAAGTCATTCGGCGGCCCCACGGGCAGACGACACAAGTCCCGGATCGAAGGCTCCTGAGGCGCCTTCCCCGCAACCACGCTGCTCGGGCCTGCCTCGCCCCGACCTCGCCCACGCCCGTCGTGCGAGCCCGACTCCGCCACCCCCACGCTCTCCTGAGCTCGAGGGGAGGTTGGCTTCTTCGAGTCAACGACCTTGGCCCTCTTCCGAGGGCGGGCAACCTCGAGTTCCACCGGCGCCTCTCTAGTGCCGACGCCCAGGCCAACCTGGCCCCGCGGGGATGCGACGGACGAGACGCGTCCTCCACACACTACAGCGAGGTTCACCATCTCTGCACAAACATAACGACCTCGGTCAGTATCCCAAGAGAGAATAACAAAACTGGAAGGCCTACCGCCACCTTCTCAAGGCGTACCTCAAGGTACCGAGCTCAAGCCCGCCTCGACCAACCACGCCTCGGTCATCTTTCGGATGACTCTGGAAGACGGGAGGATGTCCTTCAATCTTCGAAGGGCTCGGAGCTCCCCCTCATCCAAGGCCGGGGCAGTGTTATCAACTGCGCGCGCCGCCCACCGGAGCCCGAAGCTCCAACTCTCCGGATGGCAAACATAGAAGAAGCGCTCCTTCCACCCCTTGTTACTGGAGGGAGCCCCGCTGACCCGGAAACCCGGTCGGGCGGACAGGTAATAGCCCCCCGACCCCCTAGACAGGCGAAAGCAGGAAAGAAAAAGGGATCGGCTTGGGGTGATTCGGGCGTAGTGGCATTCCCCGAGAAACGCCACCAGGTAGCGCCAAGAATTCGGTGCCATCTGAGAAGGAGAAATGCGCCACCACGCGACACAGGAGGTTATGACCGGGTGGAACGATAGGCGTAATCCGGCTTCGAAGGCATCTATGGTCAGGGCAAAGCCCCTAGGAATGGGATCATACGCCCGCTGCCCCGGCTCTGGGGCGAGGAGCGTGAACTCCGCCGGGATACCATAACGGTCCCGAAGGAGGCCCAGCGTCGACTCGCTCACAGTGGAATTGAGGTCGTGTGGCCACATCAGCGATTCAAGGGCTTTGGCGGCCCTTTCCTCGGACGACGAGCGAGAGCTCGCCTACGCCACATCCTCACCGGCGACACCGGAGAGAGGAGGCGAAGAAGGAGGGGACGAAGGAGGGGAAGCCATCCTTACCGAGCTTTTGGGAAGGAAGGGCAGCTGAAGAGCACTAAGCTAAGTCGACCAAAGAGAGGGACGAAGCAAATGCAGGCACCAAGAAGTGGAAGAGACCGACGAAACGCTGCTTATAGCCCGTTTCCTGCCGAAACGGCGACCCTTCCTCCCCCGAGATGCGCTGCGGAGACGCAAGGGTCGCATCGCCATAACTTCGGCTGGCTCGGCTCTTAATCACAGCACGATGCGAAGTACGGAGCCACTGATCACGTCAACCTCGAAAACCAGCAACACCCAAAAGGCGTGGCCCTTTGACCTTCCCCAGGCGAAAGGCAACCCGGCTGCCCACGCCCACGCAAACGGTCAAAACAGCCAAACACTGATCGGAAGCCAAGTATTGCCTCGGCCTTCGGCTTTACGCCATCCCGGACACACCTGCGCGGTCACCCCGCCTGCGTTGTGCTCCTCGGCCTTCGGCTTTGCGCCATCCCGGACACACCTGCGCGGTCACCCCGCCTGCGTTGTGCTCCTCGGCCTTCGGCTCTGCGCCATCCCGGACACACCTGCGCGGTCACCCCACCTGCGTTGTGCTCCTCGGCCTTCGGCTTTGCGCCATCCCGGACACACCTGCGCGATCACCCCGCCTGCGTTGTGCTCCTCGGCCTTCGGCTTTACGCCATCCCGGACACACCTGCGCGGTCACCCCGCCTGCGTTGTGCTCCTCGGCCTTCGGCTTTGCGCCATCCCGGACACACCTGCGCGGTCACCCCGCCTGCGTTGTGCTCCTCGGCCTTCGGCTCTGCGCCATCCCGGACACACCTGCGCGGTCACCCCACCTGCGTTGTGCTCCTCGGCCTTCGGCTTTGCGCCATCCCGGACACACCTGCGCGATCACCCCGCCTGCGTTGTGCTCCTCGGCCTTCGGCTTTGCGCCATCCCGGACACACCTGCGCGGTCACCCCGCCTGCGTTGTGCTCCTCGGCCTTCGGCTTTGCGCCATCCCGGACACACCTGCGCGGTCACCCCGCTTGCGTTGTGCTCCTCGGCCTTCGGCCTTCGGCTTTGCGCCATCCCGGACACACCTGCGCGGTCACCCCACCTGCGTTGTGCTCCTCGGCCTTCGGCTTTACGCCATCCCGGACACACCTGCGCGGTCACCCCGCCTGCGTTGTGCTCCTCCGCCTTCGGCTTTGCGCCATCCCGGACACACCTGCGCGGTCACCCCGCCTGCGTTGTGCTCCTCGGCCTTCGGCTTTGCGCCATCCCGGACACACCTACGCGGTCACCCCGCCTGCGTTGTGCTCCTCGGCCTTCGGCTTTGCGCCATCCCGGACACACCTGCGCGGTCACCCCGCCTGCGTTGTGCTCCTCGGCCTTCGGCTTTGCGCCATCCCGGACACACCTGCGCGGTCACCCCGCCTACGTTGTGCTCCTCGGCTTTCGGCTTTACGCCATCCCGGACGCACTTGTGCGGTCACCCCTGCGTGGTGCTTCCTGACTCTCATCGACCCTATTGGCCCCGAGTCCGACCCCGCTCGGCCTCCCGACCGAGTTGCGTGTCCCGACCAAGCGTTGCTCAAAAAGCATTCACGTGACCGATCCATCTACAGCACGCCTCTCAGACCCACCCGAGCAGCACGTCGAAGCAGGGAGCCATGCATCAGACTCCTCACGTGCGAAACCGACGCATAGCTCCTTTTGGGTGGGGCATATGATAGGGGTAAAAAACTGACGTGACATAACCCCCCGGATTTGACATAATACACCCCCCCACGTCGGACGCCCAGTACGGCACGCTGCCCCAGAAAGAGCATTAACGACGACGCGACACGCACCCACACCCGTCGTACCCGGACAACCCCCTCGGCTGACCCATCGGGGCTGGCCGAGGCAGGAAAAGGCACCGGCTGACTCCCCCCATACCCTGCGGGAGCTCGGCTCTCCACGCAACGCCCACGACGACGACAGACGCCATCAGAGGTACGGCCCTGCTCTTGCAAGACGGCCCATCAGGTAACATCAAACCCCCTTCATAAATACCCCCCGGCTCTCAACGCAAAAGGGGGGGGGGATATCTCATCCAATACTATACTCTTCCCATCTGACTTGATCGTCGGAGGGGTCGGGCCGAGCTGCCAACCCGACCTGTGTGCAGGTACTCAACCGCCGTTAAGTCGCCCCGACGAAGCGGAGTTTTCCAGCCAGGTCCCCCCGCATCTGTCCCCTCAGGATCCCACAGCGGGCCACGTCTGATCCAGGCCATTTGGAGCCCTGATCCAGCCGCGTCGACCCCGAAGTCACGGCTAAAAAGTTACTTACCGTAACATGTTTCATCTTGCATAATAAACATTATGATGATTCAGATGTGCTCATGAAATTCCAATGAGGATCCCAACGTTATGAAAATCTCCCAGGTCCTTTATGACCACACAAGTTCGATGGTCTATGGGAATCCCAACGATTGATGCTCCTTTGACAACTAGGTCATATTAGTCGATAATGATGAATTAGAGCACCATGGTGAGTCATCAGCTCTAGTGGCTACTGATCCTGAAGTGGTTGAACTAGGAAAAGATGTTGATGGGACATTGACAGTGTAGGGGGCATTGCTACCTATTATAATCGAAGAAGATCCCATTGCTACCAAGGAGACAATATGTATCAAACCCACCATGGTGTTGGAGACCATGGCGAAAACTAGGGCGATCGTTGGGGATATTAGATGCAATGGGAGAGATAGCTCTCATCAAGGCTCCTATTATAATCGAAGAAGGTCTCATTGCTACCAAAGAGACACTATGTATCAAACCCACCATAGTATTGGAGACCATCACCTTGGTCAATAATATTAAAGTGGTGGAGATGCTTGAGTTTGGAGATTGCTCCTATCGTCTAACTTGTTATTATCTCTCAATTTATTTTTTTTTTTATTTTTTTATTATCAAGAATTTCTTCTTTTATTTGTTCTTATTATGTATAGAAGTTCCCAATAATAATATAAATATTTCTTTTGATGAAGATATATTTTTTATTAAGGCTTGTGTTTGCCTTATACTTGTGCTTGTGTTGGGCTCAAACTTCTATTTATGGGAAATACTTTTTACGATGACTAATATGCCAAGTTTGAGGTATATTTAACCTTTCGAGAGTTTGAAATCAGTATTTCTCTTATCAAGCCTCTTCGAATACTCGATAAGACCTCCATAGTTATGGGATAGTTTATATTCACCTCTTATAATATCAAGTCTTTAATCTTCAATCATTGGTATTAGATCTATTGGTTGTAATGCTTCACCATGGTATGATTACGGGGTAAGTTATATAATTATGTTTTTATCCCTACTTCATCAATTAAGTTGAGATTTAACACTAAGTCCCTCAACCAATACCTTCGTGTTGTACTCATTAGTTTGGTTTGTTGGGATAATGACCTTGGGAGGAGTGACAACCTCATTTCATAGAATGAAACATGTTAATATTAGTTGATGAGGCATAAAGGGGCTTATAAATTGGTACTCTTGAGATGGTATGGTAACTCCATAAAATAAAATCAGAGCATCCCCTTTATGCATGATGTATTCTACCAAGACAAAAGGTATTTAAAATATTCGACATGGTTGACCAAGCCCAAAACATTCCTTTATGTGTAATGTATCCATCCAAAAATAAAACAAGTCATAATCATCTAAGTCCAAAGCATCTCCTTTGTGCATTATATATCTTTGTACAAAAACAAAAAATCTAAGACACATTATATGACTAAAGCATCTCGTTTATATGTAATGCATTTGCCTATCATAAAAATATATTTAAAGTGTTCCCTTTGCATATGATGTGTTTGCCAGAAAAAAGAGCATCTAAAATCTTCAATATGACCAAATCATCCTCTTAGTGCACAATGCATCCATGTCGAGTGAATGCACCTAACCAAATCATCCTAAGGTTAAAAACACATATAAAGCACTTAACATAACCAACACATTCCTTTTATAAATGGTGAGTTCACTTAAGATAAAAAAAATATTTGATTTACTTGACATAATCAAATCATTTCCTTTCCTTCCATTTAATCTATCATGCTAGAAAAGAAATTAACTAAAATACTATTTAACCATCTTTAAATATGAGTAATAAATGTCTAGATCTCAAAATATATATTATGCTTTGGTATGAACTCAGACATACTACATCAATATAATACTTAGTAGAGATACTATTTTGTTAAACTAATAGTTACATAAAACTAAAACTATTTAAGCAACCTATGAAGGTAAATTTTTATTTTGAACTCACTAAATTAGACTTGATTTGTTTACCTACCTACAAATTTTTTTTTATTTATATGAACAAACAAATATTGGGTTAACAATTAAGAGGGTTTTGTTATATATGCCATCGAGTGAAATTCTCCATCTTCTATATACACAACAACGCTCCAAAATATATATGTGTATGTGTATATGTGTTAACTCCAAAGTTAGCTATTAAGTGTGGTATTGAGGATGACACAACTAGGTCTGATCCTAAAGTGGAAGTTGTATCGCATTGGTGTCTACATGTCAAGTTGTAAAAGGATAATTTTGCCCTTACCACTTACCCTCGCCATCAGTGTAGGAGTCTTTCAAGATGAAGTGTAATGTTTATTTTAACTCATCGCTAGATATAATTTTAAATGTGATAGTTTAAGGATTGAGGGTTTTAGGCTTCCTAACATGATCCTTGGGGTGTCTTGGACAATGTGGGCACCTCAAGTGAAAGGGGTACTATATTAGGGAAGTGCCTTCTATTTATAGTGATTACCTTTAGCATATGAGAGAACTCTCTTCTAAATATGTCACTTCAATCATACATGGGAGCTCTCTCTCTCAAGAAGTTATTTCAAGCACATAGTAGAGCTCCCTCTCAAGGTCACATCATGTTGGGAAATCTTACCTATGACTAGCACATCGGGCATAAGAGGAAGTACTCTATCAAGAATATCACTTTGAGCACATAAGGGAGTCATCTCCAAAGGAGGTCATCTTATGCTTATGCAAATCTCTCTATCAAGGAGGTCACCTAGGGCACATGGGGGGGCTCTCTCCTAAGTAGGTCTCCTCGGCATTAAGATGATGTCTACCTATAAGCATTTGATATGATTAAAGTATGTATTTTACATGTGATGTGCTTACTTAGGATAAAAGACATCCAAAATACTCAACATTAATAAAACATATTATTAGTTCACGAGACATTCGATTAACAAAAAAGACATATTAAAAGCATTTGACACAACCAAAGCATTCCTTTTATGCATGATAAGTCTCCTAAAATAAAAAAATATTTACTCGTGATGTGATTAAATTATCTCCTTCCACTTAACACATTTACTTGAGTAAAAAAATAATTAAAATAATATTTAATTATTTTTAAATATAAGTAACTAAGGTCTAAGTCCAAAAATGTGTTCCAAAATAGACAAGTTTATATCTTAAAGCACAATGCGGGAGGGGGTTAAATGATATAACTATTATTTTCAATCAAGATTTGACATATAGAGTCTAGTCAACTTATAATAGACATGACCCATTAGTTTCTAGAATGACAAAGTATCTATTGAATATACTATAGAATAACAAAGCTTCTAGAATAATAATATTATAGTTAAAAGAAATACTCCCTCATTAAACTAATAGTTATATAAAACTAATACTATTTCAAGCAAAGTATTTTTACTTTAAACTCACTAAAGTTGAGTTCTAAAGTACTTACAAATATTTTTCATTTGTATGAACAAATAAAAATTTATTTAAATATTAAGTGATTTTTTTGCATATGTTAATTTTGTTATGTATGGTTATCTGACCTAAAGTGTCGAGAAGCTGAAGTGGAATCGAATCATCAAAGTGATACTAGAGTGTCGAGGAAGAATTTTTGACTTCCCAAAATGTTGCTCTTGATCCCTCAAGGCAAAGCTAAATTAGAACTCCCAATCTATTGTAGATCCTTACACTCCCGATGTACTAATGATAGAAGATTGATGTGGAGCTCTCCTCTTAACAAGGTCACCTCTAGCATTTAAGAGAGCTCCTTCACAATGAATTCACCTTAGTTGATGTGGAGTCTGTCTTGAGGATGACCCCTCAAGTACAAGGAGAAGATCTCTCTCAGATCACCTCAACATAAAGAAAGCTCTCTCCCAATGTCATCTTAGGCTCATATCTCTTTCAAGAAGAACACCTTATATGAAAGGGGCTATCTACTCGAGAAGGACCTCTCTCTAAGGTGGTAACCTCAGGCACATGGAGAAATTCCTCCCATGGAGGTTGCCATGAGCATGTGATGAAGCTCTCTCCTAAGAAGGTCACTTTAGGATGATGAAGAACTCTCTATCATAGAGGTCCCTTTAGATATATGAGAAGATGCCTTTCGAGGATATCACCTATAGCACACGAGGACGTCTATCTTGAGGATGTCACCTCTAGCACAAGGGCAAACTCACTAGCAAGGAGGTACATTAGGTACATTAGAGAGCTCTCTCTTAAGGATGTCACCTCTAGCTCTTAAGGAGCTCTCTTTAAAGAAGGTCATCTAGAGCACATGAGGGAATTCTCTACTGAGATGACCTCCAACACATGGGAAGCTCCCTCCTAAGGTCACTTTGGGCATATGATCGAGCTCTCTCTCAAGAAAGTGATATTGGGCTCATGCGAAGTAGTCTCTAGGAGGTCACCTCGGGATGTGTGGAAGCACTCTTCCCAAGTGGTTATCAATTTCGTTAGTGAAATCTCTCCTAAAGAGGTTAACTTTGGCATGGGGGAGTTCTCTCTCGAATAGGTCACCTCAAGCTCATGCGAAGCTCTCCTTTCATATCACTTAGGGCTCATGAGAAACTTTATCTTGAAGATATCACCTTAAGCTCATGTAGAGCTTTTTTTTAAATAATTACTCTAAGTGCTCAAATATGTTTTTATGCTAGGAGAGTATACTAAAAACTTTTTTTAATATTTGATGTCATGACAAATCTAATATGAATAATTGTGTTAAAAGGTAGATTTTACATGTATCACTTGTCCCCGCACCCATAAAGTGGGCTTGCCATTGATGATATAATTTATCTCTCCATAGGCCCTTTAGGTTATGAAGAGGGCTCCCAAAGTCCACAAAGTTACTTCCCAAGATATCTACATCTCATACGTTTATTAATTCACTTCTTTAGATCATGAACTTTTTCAATATTATAGTCATTGTCCTGATAGAATCTATAGTAGTTGGTTTTGTCATGTCTTATCGACGCTAACCTCATTAGGCTAGGTTCTCTCAACAATCCTTTAAAGACTTCGGTTTAAGAGGTATTAAGGGAATGAAGTCCTCCTTAGCCAAGAGGGTCCTCCACAAGAAGGTTTGGACCTTCAAGTGTTGGGAAATCATGGGGGGCGACATCATATGCGCAGCGGAAGAACAAGAAAACAAAAATCCCCGATTCCCAAAAAGATGTTCGTCGTCGTGCGAAGATTGGTGCGCAAAATCCGCAAAACATAAAACAGCGTATAGAGATTGTGTTACCTAGGGAGATCGTATATCCCTGTTTCCTTGCAGATCCTCAGGAGAGGGTGAAGGAGGTCAAGCGTCCTCCTCTCTAGCGGTGATCCACACAGCAGGGTTGCGACGATGCTCCTCAAAACTCCAGGCCTACTCTGAGGTGGAGAGGGAGAGGAGAATAGGAAGGGCAAGCAAAGACTCTAGCCTATGAGGCTGTGAATCCCTCCTATTTATAGAGATCCCGTGTCAAACCCTAATGGGTCCTTCCCTAGTGGGTATTGGATCTGCATCCAATAAGACAAGGGCTCCGTCGGATATCTCATATCCGAACCTCTACTCATCGCAATGCCTACCATATGTGTGTGACCCTCTAGGCCCAATATCGAGCTGGCCGTGAGTCATACCTGTCAGAACTCCTTCTAACTCAGTGAATTATTATCTCTGTAATAATTCACTCGACTCATCGACTACGGACGTACTAGGCCACTACGCCGTAGTCCCCAGACGATACAGGGGAATCCAATCCATTGGACCTGTCTGTCCTCAGTTACCATGTACCTATAATCCCTCATCCATCTAATATCCCAGAGACCGTATATCGAGCATGGTGCTGTCAGACCCATACGGTTTCTACTTGAGTCTCGCTCTAATCGGATTCTCCCGGAGAACTCTTTCTCTCTCAACCCGAATGACCCTGGCCAGGGATTTGTCTGAGCAAGAACACATGGGATATTCCTCTCATGATACCGAGAGTGGATGATCCTCTATCGACACTCAATAGCCCTCGTAAGGTCGACTACCACTCCCAATGACCAGCTGTACTAGATCTGGGAACAGCCAAACCTATAAGTCTGGTATCAAAGAGTGGAGCACTCATACAGGACATCCTTGGTGTCTCAAGTCTAAGAACCAGATACACCACTAGGACTACGGAATCGTTGTCTGACAATAAGGCATCATCAACCATCCAGCATTCCGTAAGCGGATCAATCAGTGAACTCATTCTCCAATGAGCACCTGTACTGTATCCCTAGTGTCCCTACACGAGCAGCTATGAGACCAGCTGCATCCATCATATGGACGGGTATACAGCACACCAGTCTATCCGGTTATCACGATGTCCCTCTCGAGTAACCTATGACCGGGATTATTTAGGATATGTGTTTAAAGGTGAATCGATCTCATTATCGTGATCTCATCACGATCCGATTCCCATTGCACAAATCCAAGGACATCACAATACATATGCATTTATGCAATAGTTATAAAGTGATATACGCCAAAAATATAATAAGCAAAAAGATTCTGTATCAAGTCACACGTGCCATCACTCACGTGATTGGCTTGCTGGGCACTTATGACTAGCAATCTCCCACTTGACCTAAAGCCAATCACCTATGTGTCTGATCCCCATCAGACCCCTGTGACGCTCAAAGACAATCTGAGACAATGGCTTTGTTAGTGGATCTGCAATGTTATCTTCGGATGGAACTCTTTCCACTGCTACATCTCCTCGGGTCACGATCTCTCTGATAAGGTGGAACCTCCTCAGAACATGCTTAGATTTCTGATGAGACCTAGGTTCCTTCGCTTGAGCAATTGCCCCGTTGTTGTCGCAATATAGGGAAATCGGCTCCTCACTATCCGGCACGACTCCCAAATCTGTGATGAACTTCTTCAACCAGACTCCCTCCTTTGCTGCATCTGATGCAGCAATGTACTCCGCCTCTGTGGTCGAGTCAGCAGTGGTATCTTGCTTGGAACTCTTCCAGCACACTGCTCCTCCATTCAAGGTGTACACATACCCTGAATTCGACTTGCTATCATCGACATCAGACTGAAAACTTGAGTCAGTGAAGCCTTCAACCTTAAGGCTATTACCTCCATATACTAGTAAAAGATCCTTAGTCCTTCTCAAGTACTTAAGGATACACTTTACTGCTTTCCAGTGCTCCAAGCCTGGATCCGCCTGATACTTGCTCGTGACACTCAGAGCATGCGCTATATCAGGCCTAGTACATAGCATGGCATACATGATAGACCCTATTGCTGAGGCATAAGGTATCATATCCATGTTCGCCCTTTCTTCTGGAGTCTTTGGGGACATACTCGTAGAAAGCGATATCCCATGTCTCATCGGTATGAGACCTCTTTTGGAATTTTCCATGCCAAACCTTTTGACAATAGTTTCTATGTACCTGGACTGGGACAAGCCAAGCATCCTTTTGGATCTATCTCTATAGATTCTAATCCCCAAGATATAAGATGCTTCTCCTAAGTCCTTCATGGAGAAGTGTCTAGATAACCAAGCCTTTATTGTGGATAGCATTCCTATGTCATTCCCAATGATGAGGATGTCATCCACATATAACACCAAAAAGCTAATAGCGCTCCCACTTACCTTTCTGTATACACAAGGCTCATCTTCGTTCTTAACGAAGTCATAAGATCTGATTGCCTCATCAAATCTTATGTTCCAACTTCGGGAAGCTTGCTTTAGTCCATAAATGGATCTAAGCAACCTACACACCTTATCTGGGCAGTTCTTGGACACGAATCCCTCAGGTTGCATCATATACACCTCCTCCTCCAGGTTCCCATTGAGGAATGCGGTTTTCACATCCATCTGCCAGATCTCATAATCATAGTGTGCTGCAATAGCCAATAGAATTCTGATGGATTTTAGCATTGCTACGGGTGAGAAAGTTTCGTCGTAGTCAACACCTTGCCTTTGACGATACCCCTTAGCCACTAGCCTTGCTTTATAGGTCTCTACCTTTCCATCTACTCCGATCTTTTTCTTAAAGATCCACTTGCAACCGATGGGTACAATACCTTCGGGCGCATCAACTAGGTTCCAAACCTTATTGGAGTACATAGAATCCATCTCAGAATTCATGGCTTCTTGCCACTTCCCGGAGTCTATACTCATAATAGCCTCCTCGTAGGTTTGAGGATCAATATCCTCTACATCCTCTGCTCTAATATGTCCCACATATCTCTCAGGAGGATGGGATACTCTATCAGACCTGCGTAAAGTTGAAACTTGTGTATTAGATACCTGAATAGACTCGGGCTGTAGAGTGGTGCTTGAGCTTGGTTCTCCAACCTCGCTCAATTCTATCATTCTCCCACTGTCTCTGTCAAGAATGTGTTCCTTCTCAAGGAACACTGCTCTCTTAGCTACAAAGACCTTTTGGTCCTCGAGATGATAGAAGTAATACCCACAAGTTTCCTTGGGGTATCCCACAAATTTACATCGCCATGTCCTTGATTCTAACTTATCGGGGTTGTGTCTTTTAACATGGGCAGAGCAGCCCCAAATCTTAACTACTTTAAGATCAGGCTTCTTCCCTTTCCATATCTCATATGGGGTAGACACCACCGACTTAGTTGGAACTCTGTTCAGAAGGTAAGCTGCGGTTTCTAGGGCATATCCCCAGAATGAGATGGGTAGGTCAGCGAAACTCATCATGGACCGTACCATATCTAATAATGTACGATTTCTCCTTTCAGAGACACCATTGAGCTGAGGTGTATAAGGAGGTGTCCATTGGGATAATATCCCATGGTCCTTGAGGAAGTGAGTAAACTCTGTACTTAAGTACTCACCTCCTCGATCTGATCGAAGAGTTTTGATACTCTTTCCAGTCTGGTTCTCCACCTCATTCTTATACTCTCTGAATTTCTCAAAGGCCTCGGACTTGTACTTCATTAAGTACACATATCCATACCTTGAGAAATCATCAGTAAATGTAATGAAGTAGGAGTAACCTCCAATGGCATGAGTTGACATGGGTCCACATACATCACTATGTATGAGTTCCAACAACTCAGTGGCTCTCTCTCTAGTTCCACTAAATGGAGAGTTGGTCAGTTTTCCACGAATGCAAGGCTCACAAGTTGCATATGACACATAGTCGAATGGATCTAGATATCCATCATTTAGCAACTTTTGAATCCTTCTTTCATGGATGTGACCTAGCCTACAATGCCACAGGTATGCACTGTTCAACTCATCTCGTTTCCTTTTGGACATATTTATATTCATGATATGTGGAGTGGTGTCTAACATAAATAAACCATTATGCAATGTTCCTTTCGTGATGATCTTATCATCTAATAATATCGAACAACCATTGTTCTTAAAAACAAATTTATATCCACTAACTGTTAAACATGAAATGGAGATAATGTTTTTGATAATAGAAGGAACAAAATAACATGCATCTAATGCAATAAAAGCTCCACTAGGCAGATGTAGGGCGACCTCGCCAACAGCTAATACAGCAACTTTTGCTCCATTACCCATCTTGAGGTCCATCTCGCCTCTCTCTAGTCTCCTAGGCCTTGCCAGAACCTGCAACGAATTACATATATGATAAGCACTACCGGTATCTAATACCCATGTGTTATCATAAGAGTCTGACAAATGGAGACTGATCATGAATGTACCTGAAGCTTCATCAAGCTTTTGTTTCACCCTTTCTGCAAGGTACTCTTTGTAGTTTCTCTTCCAGTGCCCATCTTTACCACAGTGGAAGCACTGGCCTTTGTCCTTTGTTGGGTCTTTCTTAGCAACCTTTGCTTTACCTTGTTTGCCCTTGCCCTTTCCCTTCTTAAGGGACCTTTCTGCTTTCCTTTTCTTTCTGGTCTCACCAGTGTAGAGAACTGGCTTCTCTTTCTTAATAGTACTCTCTGCCTCCCTCAACATATTGAGGAGCTCTGGGAGAGTCACCTCAAGCTTGTTCATATTAAAGTTCATTATGAACTGTGAAAAGGAATCTGGTAGGGACTAAAGCACAATGTCCATACACAAGTTATCCTCTAGGACCATTCCTAGACCTGTGAGTTTCTCTATCCACTCAATCATCTTTAGGACATGGTTCTGAACCGGTGTCCCCTCAGTCATCCTAGCGCGGAAAAGGCTCTTGGATATCTCATATCGTTGAGTCCTTCCCTGTTCCTCAAACAATTTACGGACATGTAGGAGAATGGATCTGGCATCCATCTTTTCATGTTGTCTCTGTAACTCTGGAGTCATAGAGCCCAACATATAGCACTGAGCAAGAGTGGAGTCATCAATGTACTTCACGTAGCGAGCGATCTCATCCTCGCTTGCCCCTTCTTCGGGCGTAGGCATCACTGTATCAAGGACGTACACGATTTTCTCCGCTGTGAGAACAATTCTCAAGTTACGGAGCCAATCCGTATAATTTGGACCAGTGAGGCGGTTGACATCAAGTATGCCACGTAAGGGATTTGAAAGCGACATTTTCTGAAAATAAAGATGTAGCAAAAATGAATAACATGCAGATTTTGCAAGAAATAAACTATCAAGATATGGACTTCTATCTTAATATGCTCCCACTATTTTACTAACGAGTCATGCGACACCCTCAGCACGTGAAACGGAAGTCTCCGGCAGACTTCTAGTGGGGATCAGGATCCAATCAGCGTCTTAGTGTAACCTCGAGGGACTCGACCAATCACACTAAGCCTAAAAGGTAGACAACTCTTGCCGATCACAACTCCTTGTGATTCCCGTCCTGTTCGGCCTCCGAATCACCATGGCCTCGAGGGACTCGACCAACCATGATGCTCGGTTAAGTCAACACCTTCGTTACAAGATGAGTCTGATTTGATGATATACCCTCGAGGGACTCGACCAAGCATATCATGCCCTCAGGTCACCGGTGACATCTCTATGTCGTAAGCAAGATAGCGAATCGCGATATAGGTGAGTCTCGAGGGACTCGACCAACTCAACCTACACCGGGATTCGGTTCCTACTCATAACGATGGAAGGCCACGTGGGTCAATCTAATTGCCTCACGTTTACCGACTTAATATTATCGAGAGATGTTTCTATAATTTGGTCTCCTAATATGACATGTCACACATATACATATTTAATATATATCTACATCGCATGCAAATATATATACTTATCTAGTATGTGTATAATCAATTACACCAGATGATCATGGACCACAACCTAATGTGATTAGGCCCGAGCCAGTAGGCCTAATCACTCACATCAAGATCTATGTGTGCAACGGTGCATCTCCATGCCCTGTGATCGTCCATCTCGTCCTCGTCGGTTCCGTCGACATCTTGATGCATCTTCATGCATCGCGATCGTCCGTCTCGTGGGTCCCGCTATCGCATCCACGCTCCCGCTGCGCCTCCTCATGTGATTACAACTTAATCATAGGCACGCAGGCCCGACAATAAACGAGAAATATAATGGAGGTTCGCAGACCTCAATAATAATAATCACAAGTACACACATCACACGGTCCATGATCATCCGTCCACACATCATACATCACATGTATAAATAATCATCATCATGTAGGACTACTAGATAATACAAAATAATAATAATCAACTAAACCTTTTAATTAATTAATATTTTTCTGAAATTAGGGACATGTAGGGAATTTCTCAATTCCTAGGGGTATTTTCGTAATTTGGATAAAAGACAGAAACTGAAATTTCTCAAATTCCGAGGGGTAAAACTGTCTTTTGCCCAGAAAACCCTAATTTCCTACTGCCCTTTGCTGCTGCCGTTGCCGCCGCCACCCTGCTGGCGGCGGCCTGTGCGGCGAGGGGCGGGGCGCTGCCCTCGCCTGCGGGCGGCACGCCCGCTGGCGGCGCTGCCGCTGCAGGTGGGCGCCCCCGCGGGCGTCGCCGCCTCCGCGGGCAGTTCTGCCGGCGAGGCAGCGCCCGCAGGCGGTGCTGCCTCGCTGGCGGCCGCCCCTTCGGGGTTTTTGCCCGTGGGAGCAGCGGCCACAGGCGCCGCTGCCCTGCGGTGCCTCAGCCCGCGCTGCTGCCCCGCGGCGCCTCTGCCCGCGGGCTCAGTGGCCGCAGGCGCTTCTACCGAGCGGGCTCCCAGCCCCGCCGGCCGCAAGCCTGCTGCAAGCAGATCGCCGGCCGGCTACTGCAGGCACAGCGCTTGCGCATGCGCCGGCGCTGTGCTGCCTGGCTGCGGCTGCGGCTGGCTGCAGGCATGCAGATCGAGGGCAGCAACTGTTGCTGCCCTTCCTTGCTTTTGCGTCAACGATTTTGACGTCAATATTCTTCCTAAACACAACACACGCAGTTCAAAAACCAATCATTCGCACGAACAACCTGGCTCTGATACCACTGTTGGGAAATCATGGGGGGCGACATCATATGCGCAGCGGAAGAACAAGAAAACAAAAATCCCCGATTCCCAAAAAGATGTTCGTCGTCGTGCGAAGATTGGTGCGCAAAATCCGCAAAACATAAAACTGCGTATAGAGATTGTGTTACCTAGGGAGATCGTATATCCCTGTTTCCTTGCAGATCCTCAGGAGAGGGTGAAGGAGGTCAAGCGTCCTCCTCTCTAGCGGTGATCCACACAGCAGGGTTGCGACGATGCTCCTCAAAACTCCAGGCCTACTCTGAGGTGGAGAGGGAGAGGAGAATAGGAAGGGCAAGCAAAGACTCTAGCCTATGAGGCTGTGAATCCCTCCTATTTATAGAGATCCCGTGTCAAACCCTAATGGGTCCTTCCCTAGTGGGTATTGGATCTGCATCCAATAAGACAAGGGCTCCGTCGGATATCTCATATCCGAACCTCTACTCATCGCAATGCCTACCATATGTGTGTGACCCTCTAGGCCTAATATCGAGCTGGCCGTGAGTCATACCTGTCAGAACTCCTTCTAACTCAGTGAATTATTATCTCTGTAATAATTCACTCGACTCATCGACTACGGACGTACTAGGCCACTACGCCGTAGTCCCCAGACGATACAGGGGAATCCAATCCATTGGACCTGTCTGTCCTCAGTTACCATGTACCTATAATCCCTCATCCATCTAATATCCCAGAGACCGTATATCGAGCATGGTGCTGTCAGACCCATACGGTTTCTACTTGAGTCTCGCTCTAATCGGATTCTCCCGGAGAACTCTTTCTCTCTCAACCCGAATGACCCTGGCCAGGGATTTGTCTGAGCAAGAACACATGGGATATTCCTCTCATGATACCGAGAGTGGATGATCCTCTATCGACACTCAATAGCCCTCGTAAGGTCGACTACCACTCCCAATGACCAGCTGTACTAGATCTGGGAACAGCCAAACCTATAAGTCTGGTATCAAAGAGTGGAGCACTCATACAGGACATCCTTGGTGTCTCAAGTCTAAGAACCAGATACACCACTAGGACTACGGAATCGTTGTCTGACAATAAGGCATCATCAACCATCCAGCATTCCGTAAGCGGATCAATCAGTGAACTCATTCTCCAATGAGCACCTGTACTGTATCCCTAGTGTCCCTACACGAGCAGCTATGAGACCAGCTGCATCCATCATATGGACGGGTATACAGCACACCAGTCTATCCGGTTATCACGATGTCCCTCTCGAGTAACCTATGACCGGGATTATTTAGGATATGTGTTTAAAGGTGAATCGATCTCATTATCGTGATCTCATCACGATCCGATTCCCATTGTACAAATCCAAGGACATCACAATACATATGCATTTATGCAATAGTTATAAAGTGATATACGCCAAAAATATAATAAGCAAAAAGATTCTGTATCAAGTCACACGTGCCATCACTCACGTGATTGGCTTGCTGGGCACTTATGACTAGCATCAAGGAGGTGGCTATTTAGGTCATGGTGGTCTTTCGTCCCTCTAACACTTTCACTTATCATCTTTCTTCATTTCTACAATAAGGCCCTTAACAAAGATATGTTGATTTGCTCGTTATATTAACTTAGTAAAGTTGCTAAAGATTTCTTTGTAATCATCCATAGAAATTGAGATAATTTTAGATCATTCATAAAATATTGGATAAAGATCGATGAATGTGCATCGATCACCAAAATAAGCTTCATCGATGAATCTTGAGACATAATCAACCAAGGACTCCTCATCTATCTAACAAACCATTATGAGAGAAATCATGGTTTGCTTTAGGCATTGGTTGCTACTGAAGTACAGCTTGAATTGCTTTGCTAATTAGCTAAATCAAGATATTGATGTAAAGGGAGATAAGATTACTGAGCTACTATATGATGTATACTTGGGAATTATTGACATAGTGTTTGATGTCACATAGAGGGTCATTTGCACATAAATTACTATCACATACTCCATAAGGTATGTTAATATATATTTTGATTGTCTGATTAAGATGATAATTTGGAGCCAATTGAGGTCTTATTTCATGCTTATCTCATACTAGTGTTGGAAAATATCATATCTACTTAATTCGCGATATGCCAAACCCATTAAAATTACATCAGGGGTGTGCCAAATAGAGGCCATCTAATACTTATATTAGTCTTGGTCGTAAGGTATCGATCAAAATCGAGTCCTTAAGCATTGAATGTATTAGAGAGTTAGAGACATAATTAAAGAGCTTTTGATAGTGAATTTTTAGGACTGTTAGGTATAAAGATATATATTAATGTTGGGGACTATTACATGCCTTTTTTAATCCTAGATGTCATTATGCTATGTTGAAACTATAGAATATGCAACAATCGTGGATGCAATTATAATAACCATGGAATAATACTAAATTGATCACATGATGTCAAGGTATCAACAATATAGTATTGGGCCATCGATCACGTAGTACCAAGATGTCGATCATATAGCAAGTAGGTGTCAGTCATATTATCATCTTCATATAATTTGCCCCTCCTCTTTATGCCTTAATGAGTGTAGCGACGTCAGTAAACAAAAGGATTTTGGTTTGTTAGCCAACATCAGAAAATGGATCAATTTATAGTCTTATCATCAATGGAAGTGTATTAAGTTAATTCAGAAGTATCATCATTGAGGAGAGCTCTTTGGGTTTTTCTAGCCATGCTATTATTGAGGGAAGTACTTTGGGCCATTTTGGTCATATTGTCATCAAATGGAGTGCTTCATGCTATTTTGATTGTGTTGTCATTGAAAGAAGTGCTTCAGGCCATTTTGATCATGTTGTCATCAAATGGTGTATTCTGGATTATATTAGTAATTTATCATCGAAGGGAGTGCTTCGAGTCATTTCAGTCACATTATCATTGAAGGGAGCGCTTTGACAATAATGACAATAGTAAGTGAAAGTGGAGCGGATTATTGATTAAATGGTAGGTGGTTGATCATCACATTAGAGAATAGGCGACAAAAAGAAATAGATTTAGGAATCAAGAATATATAGTTTTTAGAGGATCCAAAAGTTGGGCTTAGAAAAACTGGGTCCTCTTAGTTTATCCAAGAGGGGCTCGTAAGATTTTCTTAAGACATGTCGAGAAGGCCTTTCCTTTAAGGCTAATATATTAATGTAGATTTTGATTATCCAATCAGGATATTGATTTGGAGCCAACCAATGTCATATTCCACTCTTGTCTCAAACTAGTACGGGGAAGTGTTGAACCCACTTGATTCGTAATACAACGAATCCTATAAAATTGTATCTGGAGTGTGCTTGATAAAATTCCTTTGATACTTCAGTTGTATGTGGTTATGAGGTGCTAACTAAATGTCATGTCCTTTAATATTGAATGTATAGGAACTTGTGTATTAAAGAGTTAGGGAATGCACCTAAGGGATCATTTATAGTGTAATTTTAGGACCATTACACTCAAAGATGTGCATTAATGTTGGGAAGAGTTATTCACCTTTCCTAGTCCTAGGTGAGATCACACAATACGAAGTCTAAAAATATATAGCAATCATGGATGTGATTATAATGCCCAAGGAATAAGATTGTGTTGACCACATAGTATTAAGTGTCGAGCTCTAGCCATATGATGCTAGGTATTAGATAGTAGTGTCAAGGTATTAGCTACGTAGCACTAGGGTGTCAACCATATAGTAAGTAGGTATCAGCCATGTCATCATCTCCATATCATTTGCCCCCATTCATGCCTTGATGGGTGTAGTAGAGTCAAGGCATGAAATGAGTCTTGTCTGCTAGTCAACACTAAAAAAGAGATAAATTCACACTCCTAATAACAATGTGAGTTTATTAAGTTAGATTCGGTAGTATAATCATTAAGAAGAGTTCTTTGGGCTATTTCGACATTGTTATCATCAAAATGAATATTATTATTATTAAAGGGAACACTTTAAGCCATTTTAATCATATTGTCGTTAAAGGGAGAGCTTTAGTTCATTTCGATTGTATTATTGTTAAAGGATATGCTTTAGATCATTTTAGTCATATTATAATCGAAGGAAGCACTTCGAGCCATTTTGATCATGTTTGTCATTGAAGCACATCATAGGAATGATGATAGTAGAAAAAAAGTGGAACGGTTTGTTGATTAAATAGAAAGTAGTTGATTATCTCTATATTAAGGTTGAATTTATCGAATATCTCTAAATTCTATAGCCATAATCTTAGAGAATCAACTCTTCTTAGATTTTCTAGATGAAAATAGACTGGTTATTTGGGTCAACATTGTTACCTCTTTGCCAAGTTAAAATTCCAAACGTATGTCTTTCAATCGTTAGTCAATCTTCTAAAGTTGAGTATCTAATGTAACATTTGATTCACTCATCGATTGTCCATCGGTGAAACAAATTAGGGATGATGTGAGATATATACTTCTTTCGTGGGAGATGATGGGGTGGTTAAATCAATCAATGCTAGTGCTGACATGAAAGTCTCTATCACAGCCATCTAATTTGACTATGATATAATGCATGTGAGACATAATCTAGTAGTGACTTATACCTTAATAGCAATTGTCATGATAATGATTGATCGGATAATTAATATATTAATTTTTTTTAAACCTAACCATAGTTTAAAATGTTTAAGCCTAAGTTAACAATATTACACTATCATACATACTCGTATAAGTCAACCTAAGTTTTTATCTACTTTCAATATTACACTTCAATTTGCAGGCCCTACAACAGATGATGGCATCACCTGGGTAACCATGGCTCTGCCATTTATGAATGCCAAGTAGTAAATGACCCACCAAGAATAACCCAATGAATTATGACAATGGCAGAAGCAGTGGAGTCATTTGATTGAATGACCCAAGAAAACAGCAAAGCCATCTACTTGGAACACCATACAATTCTTACCAACTTAGGAGAGAATGTTAAAGACCATATGAAAGTATTGGAGGAAAGCATAACTGGGAAAGTTGGAGATCTGAAACAAAAGCATCATACTAGATGGCAGATTGATACCTGCTCAACTTGGACCTTAGCTTGCAAATCCTGGGAGTCTCAGAAATCAAGCAAGAAGGGCAAATGATGCTGCATTGATGAAGATGACTTCTTCCTGCCTGAATGCCACAAATATACTATTTTGCCTGTCAAAAACTCAAGAAGCATTATGCCTCAGAAATCTCATGATCAGTATGAAAGTAAAAGAAGTCGGTTATAAGACTGAGAACCTGAGTTATGCAATGAGAAGCCGATACCTGTACAGAGTGAATGAACTCTTGCCACAAATCATATTACAGCTTTTTCCATTACAAAAATAAACATTGGTAAGTCTTTACTAGATTATTGATTACAGAGCTCTCAAATGGCAATGGGACTGGCATGAACCCAGAAGACAAAGCCAGAATATATTCGCATGTTTAAAATACATAATAAGTGGTGAACTCAAATAACCTAGGCCAGTATCTAGCTTGTCAACATGATTAAAAAGAGAAAAAGAAATAAAATATACATGGTAAAAAGAAGCTTCTTCGCCAGCCCTATATATCAGGCTAACCAAGAAAAAAAAATAGTATGATTAAAAAATGAAAGAGGATGAGGGTGCATTCTTTTTTGTCTTCATACATCAAGTGGGCATTCCTGTCCCTTCAGGATCAGTATAATTAAACCTTGTGCTACAAATCCAGGGCATGCTAATTGGCAGGCAATCTATCAAAATCGAGTGCTGCCCTTGTCTTTCTGAGTTTCCTTGGTGGCATGAGCACCAGCTAGCTGTTCTGATTGAGCAGGATTTTGTGCCTTTACTGGAACCTGCTTCTTTCGCTTTAGGTGGCCTACAGCAGCAGGATCGATCAATGGTCCAGACCAAGCAGTCAAAGGCCCCTTCTGGTATGGAAACACTGTGCTGAATGAAGCATCTGAGTGACCGAATGAAGGATCAATACGAAGTGAAGAATCTAATTGGTGTCCAACTGCACCATCTTGATGTGGTGGAGGAAACTTTTCACTCTTGCTCTTTGCATTTGCATGTGTAATAAGACGCCTTCTCTGCTAGAAACAAAGAAACAATTAATATTAATCATGCACAATAAGATATATAGCCATTGTACAACATTGCAGCTAGAGAACATACAGGGTATAAATAGAACCACTTGGAAAATGATCATCCAGGATACCACTGATGTACTACCGTATAATTAAACAAAGCGAGAAAGGCAGTTCAGGAGCAGTATGTTTTGGGCTTGTATTTAACAGTTATAGTAGAAATTAGCTATTATTAGAGCTAACAAAGGTGACAAGCAGTGGGAATGACAAAGAACTTCTAACAAGCTTCCTCGTAATATCTAAAAACCTCAAGCAGTGATCTGGCAACTATGACCAACAAAGCTCAACATACACAATTAGACTGTCACCTTTTCCTTGCAAGTTTTCCCAATAGATATGGTGTTTCCATTTGATGAATAGAACAAAGAAAATTCTTCAGTTCTTTTTAAGGTCCCAGTCACGTATAGAGGTGAATGAGTGAAGCCATAGAGCCTACCAGACAGTCATGCAACTAAAACCAAATTTTTTTATGGTAAGCATGCTATTTATTGATTCCCATGGGCTACTCATTAAGAAACAGCTCTCAATGTTGGTCAAATATAATCTACACAATATCCTAACCAAGTATACATGGTTTAACTGTAGCCTAATAATATAACTGGTACATCAGCCCACACGGAGGGCCCATGGATTGCTGCAACATCAATAATTTGCCTATTAGATAACTAATCTATTGCTTATACCAACATGTTTTTCATTCTAAAGTTGTTTGAGCATGTTGTGTGCAAGGGCTACAGTAGTGTGGGACACAGCTTTCTGCTGACAAATTGGAATGATACAACTCTTGTGTCAATATAATTGAATAAACTCCAATCAAAATTGGGCCTAAATAAGTTGTATAAGGTGACCATTTTTGTGCATTTCCAGTCATAACTAAAAAGAACCAGGATGAGTAATTTAAAAACTCAGGATCTGTGCCTGTTATAGACCAACCACTTTTTGTCGACATAGTTTCTCTTGGATACATACCCAATAATACCTCAATTTCTCCAAGTATGATTTCCATTCTTCGTGTCATTCTCACCTCAGGCAAGTATAGATTTATTTATTATTTATTTTTAAGGCCTTCTTGCACAGGTGTCATGCTGAAATTTGAAACCTTATCATAGAAAATTGCATAGAGGTCTGTTTATGTGGGCCCACTATGTAATGTGCTAGTATTGTACCACCCAACAAGTATTAGTATATTGGAGATCAATTAATAGTAAAAAACAAATTATAATAATTCTTCAGTAGATTCCGTTGTAAATTTCTAAAAAACTGATTTGATGTTGTGGTCACCTGAACTGCCAAACAATAAAGACAATTGCATAGCCCATGGCAACTTCCTGCTTAGGTGGCAGGGTAAGACTGGTTTATCCAAAGGGGACACAGATTATTTACATGCAAGTGAATCATAACAGCCATTAATGGTCACATTTCAGTGATGCAAATGCTTTTTCCATGTCTAAACTGAATCCGATCCCATTAACGAAGCAAGACCAATGTCAGGAAATCTAAGCCAAGGATTATCATACTGGCAACACCAAGGGTTGCTTTGGTGGCAGCACAGGATTTTTGGCACCAAGAGTGTACCCATACTATTAGATTGGCTTGCATCAGTCAGCACAAGGCCCATGCAACACCATGCCAATATGCATGAACCAGTCCACATGAGCCTAAATACCAGTACATGAAATGACAATCCCTGATTAAAGTTAATATTGACACATATAATGCTAACAGTTCAGATGGAGTCGATGGAAAAAATAAATGAATAGTAATAAGTAGCAATCATAAAAGCTTGACATACATCAATGTTTACTTGGAGTTCAGCATTAGCCTCGGGTGCAGGAACTGCTCTAGAAGCTCGATCACGTGAGCGCATCTTCTTTGATTCATTGACATTGGCCTTACCACCAGCGGTCCTCAACCTACATTAGTGGATTTGATTACATAAGAGAAATGTGCCAGAAATAATTGGAAATGCTTTATAGTTGAATGCAATCCATGAGTATTTCCAGTTTCAAACATATACATGTTGAACATGCACCCCAACAGTACCATTATATTAAAAAAAATCCAATAATGTAAAACAATGCACTAGTAAATAAAAAGCTTCTGCTTAAAGAACTACAGTATTCATGCACTTGGCATTTAAGGAAAACAAAAACAACATAAATGATCAGCTTAACATTATTTTAGTACTGCAAAATTTGAGTTCAATGTGATGCTCCACGCACATGTTTCATGAACCAAGCATCACAATCAACCACAGAACACTGAGACTATGTAAAGGTCATAATAACATATTATTGTTCAGAATGACAATGCATCAACGAAACTCCACCTCACCTCTCAAAACACACACACCAACAGGAAAAAAAACCTACCTAAAAGAAAAAAAAAGAGTAACAAAGATGGGTTGCACCAAATTGCTAAAATAGTGACTCTTATGCACATAACACAAACCAATAGGGTATTAATCATATACCTTCTAGCTTCATCCCTCAGTTTAGCATCCATCTCCTTGCTTGGAGGGTATTTTGGAAGGCTTGAAGGATCACATGCGAATGGTGCAGTATTAAAAAACTGCAGAACAAACAAAAGATTAAGTTAGCAAGCTAGATGCCATGTTCATGTCAAGAAAATAGCTTAGCGAGATTTTTTTTAGAAGAAATTAATAAAAGATACAATGTTCATGTCAACAAAGTAGCTTAGCAAGATTTTTTTTAGAACAGATTAATAAGGATTGTTAAAAATTAAAACATCTACAACAAAAATACATGGGACTAATGAACTTATTTGAATTTCGGAGATCTTCACATCTTAATCCCAACATGGAACCATAAACCAAGATGGTGAATAACTTTTACCCATTGCAACTTTCAGTTATGATGTTTGTTCCTCCTATTTAAAAAAAAAAAAACATATACAGCTGCAACTTGCTGAGAAGTTGAAGAACAAACATTGAATTGTGACAAAAAAAGTCTTCTGCAGCATGTAAGTAACATCCCATAAGGTTGTAGGACATATCAGGAGAACTAATTGGTAGTAATTAGTAAATAGACTTTGTACACTTCAATCATGGATACTATCTGATGAGAGCTCTGATAGCTCATTATGGTGCCAGTAGGCGAAAACCAATGCACGGGATCTTGATGGTAATAACATTCATGTCTATGGGGTCGAAAACAAAGGGTAAAACCTATCATTTGCTGCAAGCAAGACAGCAGATATGAGGGACTGGTGAAATATGTAAATGGGCTTGTCAAACTCTAGCACTCTTCAAGGGGGTCTTCTTTAAATAAAGGGAAATTTTCTTGGATATAGGTTACATAACAGAACCAATATGTCTATGTCCAGGAATTTATCTATTAGGTTCTTTAGATAAGAGATATAATAACAGATCATTTCAGATCATCACATTAGACCAAAGCCCAAAAACTATCAGAATACTCTCTATTGACATTTGTCATATCAACTTAACCTAAAATCATTTGAACCAAAAATATGGTGAATATAAGGTAAACCTTTTTTGTTTGCACCTTGTCCTTTGTTAACATGCTATACGAAATTAAGATGAATATCTGAGAAGGATAGAACTGACCAACTGAAAAACATATTAACCTAAAGCCTTGTTGTACATACTTTCAACTGTGAATTAACCAATAATGATATATACAAGGGATTAACACCAAAAAGCTGAAATTATGACTTTATGTAGGTGCAAGTCATCATCCCGATGCAAAAGATAACAAAAATATGAATTGAAAGAATGCAATCAATCAAGATCAACTGAGATGCATGTCACACAGTTAATGCAAAGGTTCCATATAACAGAATTGAGACAATGTTTGGCCAGTAAGCAAAGAAAACCAGGCAAATAACACTCTGGATAACAATATAAAAAATCAGTCATCTGCACAACTATAAGTGGCATAAAACCATAATTATAAAGGCCTAGTTCCTGAAATTAAGATCCATGCAATATCCTCAATATATGTTTAAAAGTCATGCCATCTCTAAGTTGAAAACATAACAGAATCATATTATAAAACTCATTTAATAAGAAAATTGGTTTGAAAAATAAATTTTACCTCACTATTTAAAGCTGCTGTGGCAGTTTGGCGATCAGTCGGTTCAATTGCAAGAAGAGTTTCGATTAATGCCAAGGATGATGGTGAAAAATCTTTAAATGTTTCTCGGAGGCAACGCTTGTAAGGCTGCTGGGGTTTAAAAATTGTAGCATGTGGTAACTTTGACTTCTTCCAGTATTCCTCCGAAGGAGAGCCACATAATTTGAAAATTTTGTGTAGTTGTTCAACCTAATAATCAAAAGAATATTCATTATGTGAAATAAATAAGGCCACAGTATCGATTTTAATTAAATTATGGAATATAAAGCATAAACAATATCTGTAACTTCCTATTAGTATCCATGTGTACATATTCAGTCACACTACCTTGCAGCTAAAAATTATACTGCAGTTCCTCCAATGCATTTATGGCAGAATGGGAACTCATATGTAACAAGGTGCACAGATCTTCCATACATATTCCTTGCGATTTGTCATAACCAAATTTAATATTAATATAAAAAATAATTGTATACCTTATTTTAGTTTCTTATTCTACCGATTGTTGCATAATGGATTCGAGTATCATATCAGGTCGATCACTTATCAGAACACAATCCACCGAATTGTGTTAAAGGACACTGATGCTTCAACAAAATACCTATACATTTTTCAGGATGTACTGCATATACCTTACTGGTAAAAGGGGGCCACTACAAAGTCAGTACCAGAGATATACTTTCTCGGTCCAAAAACTTTGCAACTAATGAGAGGCCACTTCTGATATGGATATGTTCCATCCAGGAATGCTGATACTCAAGATAAGCTTATACCACCAAAAGAACACCGAAGACCCTTGCTGAAAGTATCTAGGAAGCACCACCAATATACGAACACCATAAAGCAACAATTCAGAAGTTCCAAAACCTACCTCGGTCCTGCCAGGCATAATAGGCTTTTTAGCTAACAGTTCTGCTAATATACAGCCAGCACTCCATAGGTCTACGCCCACACTGTAGTCAGTGGCCCCTAATAGCAGTTCCGGTGGTCGATACCAAAGAGTGACCACCCGGCTAGTCATTGGATGCTTGCAGTTAGGATCAAAGAAAGTAGCCAAGCCAAAGTCCGCAATCTTGAGCAACCCCTTGTTGTCAAGTAGGAGATTTGAACCCTTAATATCACGGTGCAGCACACAATTGTTATGACAGTGCTCCAATCCCGACAACAGTTGATGCATGTAACACTTGACCTGATCAAAACAAAAGATTCAGTAAGGATTCTGAAGAGAGGCAACATCTGAACGTTGAAACTAGTAAGAATCTAACCTGGGGCTGTGTAAACTCTATCGTAGAGCCAGCTGCAAGACCAGCAAGATCATGCTCCATGTACTCGAAGACTAAATACAAGCTACAAGACATCCTGGATGTCACCAAACCCTCTAGCTTCACGACATTGGGGTGATCCAAGTGCCGCAATATATTGATCTCCCTTGCCATAAATTTCACACTCTCCGGCTCCATCGTATCAAACCTGACCTTCTTTAACGCAACGATTTTGCCAGTCAAAATGTCCTTAGCCTTGTAAACATTACTATACGTCCCTTGCCCAATCTAAATCAGAACAAGAACCCATCTTTAGTACCAGAACCAACAAAAGATGAAGGAAAAAAGAGATGCTCCAAGCACAAAGACGAATCTTGCCTTATCGATCTTCTCGAACGTATCAGCTCGGCGGGGCGTCCAACCCTTGATGGCCTCCCCGGCGGCGCGGGAGAGCCAGGCGGGCCACCCGGCAGCCACCTGCTCGCCATGGACATGGCCGGGGAGGTTGCTCAGCCTCGGGTCTGGCCTCGGCCGGCGCCGACGTGGCTGCCTCTCCACGGGCGGCCGTTCCGTGTCCTCAACCCGGACGGCGGCGTCGGGCGCATCAGCGACGGTCTCGACCGTAGGTATGGAAGCCTGGGACTTGCGGCCTGAGGCGACGTGGGCGGGTCCGGAGGGCCGCTCCTTCTCCTGGCGGCGAGAGAGGTCAACGGAGGCTGGGCTGGGACGAGCGGAGGCCTGTTTGGCGAAGACGCAACCCATGGCTCAACTCATCGCAACCTTGAGTGAAGGGTGGGTTGGAGCTCGGAGGCGTGATCGGCGGCGTGCGGACCTCCGGTCCGGCAAGGCGGGACGATCGAGGACAGCGGATTTAGGGTTCGCTGTCGTCTTCTCCGAGGCAATTACGGGGTTGGAGAAGAGCAGCAAGCGGTAAAAATAAAAGGACTGCTCAAGTCGGTGACGAGATAGCTGGCGGTAAGGTGTTTCGCGGAGGGTAATAACGACAGGAGAGAGGAGAGCCAAAGGGGGCGGGTTATCGAGGTACCGGGCGGTAAGGTCTTTCGCTCCGAGCAATGACAACAAGAGACAAAGGAGAGGAGAATGGGGAAGCTAAGGATTAATGTAGTGTAGAAAGCTAGAGAGAGAACATGGAGTGGGAAGAAAGGTGAAAGGCAAAGGTGTGTATGATTAGATTAGATTAGATCTTGGTGGTTGAATATTAGATTATTTTAAGGCATACAAATAATATATCATAGATAGATAGATATATGAGGTGGTCAAAGATGGAGTCGGAATGTTGACAACTAGATTGTGGTGGTTGGGCCCCACAAGAGTGTGAGGGACTTGGAGTTGGAAAGTTTGACCAAATCGGTGATTTGGTGAGCGTGAATCTCAAAGTGTTAAATGGGCACATAGGCATGGGGCTAAATTCTTTGTACATGGGCCGTGCATGGACTTAACGAGGACTCACATCCGTCCATGACCATACATACATACACATATACATACATACTCATGCATTTCAACCTTGGAATAATATTTGTAACTTGCTTACTATTGATAATCTCTAAAATAATAATCATGATAATAATATTTTATTATTTTTAATTATAAATATTATCCTTTTTTTTTATTTTTTATAACCCTTTAATATTGATGACGGTTGTTCCCTTAGGAGGAGGAGATAGGGGTAGATATTTATTTATGTTCATTTATAGAGAGATATTTTAGAAATATTAAAATTAGGTTTAAATAGTAAATTATGATTACAAATATAAATCTCCTTTACATAAATATAAAATTTAAATTAGATTGAATGTATTGGTTAGTTTAGTTGATAAAAGCATTGTTGGATCATTACAATATTTTTGGGATCAAATCTCACATTTATTACTTATCCTAAAAAGAAAATCAAATCAGATTGATCAATTGGCATGAAAAAATTGAATATTGATTTTTTTATCAATTCGATTCATTGATTAAATTATTTGAATCTTGAAAAATTCAAATACCCTCAACTTTATCCATTCTAAAAAATTTCAAAGGTATTTAAATCTTTTTTATTATAAGGATAAAAAAAAGTCACTCTCTTATCCCCACAACATATATATGATTTTATCATCATCTATACTACTCTCTATCACTATAAAAATAAAAATTATTAACATATGTTCTATATTTATTAATATACCATATAATTATATATATATATATATATATATATATATATATATATATGTATGTATGTATGTATACATATACGCATACATACATACATACATTGGTCGTCGATCATTTTTAAGAAAAAGATAAAATTTTCATTACATCAAATGATATACATGATGCTCATATATAGATTTAAACAAACTATCAATTGTACAACATCACACCAACCAAATCGGATATCTCAAGATGAGACATCCTAATAATATTTGTCTATACAAAGGCATCATAGTAATTGAAGCATTTTGAATTCCATGACCATCTTCTAGTATGCATGATTTGATTTCAATATAGCAATAAACAAAATAAAAAAAAATCTTTGGTCTTTTTAGCCCAGTTGATAATTGCCCGACTTAACTTGATCAATAGAAAACAAATATGCATCAAGTAATATTCTGAACATTTAACTAAATCATGATTCATCTGCATGGAATTCTTAGCAAAATAATTTGTTTTTTCACTTCCTTCCTGTTGCTTTTTCCATAATATCTCGACGAGCTGATGATAATTTTATCACTTCTCATGTTGAACTTTTACCATGCAGGATGCAGCTTCCCTTTCAGTTGCAGTTATGAAGAAGCTTCAGGTTCAAATTTTCTGCATTTTCGAAGATCAGTTCTTACAATATTTCTCCATATGACGGAATTTTTCTTTCTATCCATTTGTTAAATCAATGATCTGGATCATGATTCTTGTATCATGATGTTGCTTCCATATCCTGATGTCCATCATGCAGGCAAGTGATGATTGCCTTCTGAAGAATAAAACACTGTTTTGTGCATGTAGCTCAGATATTTCGATCAGGAACTGTTGGTCCTCTGGGGAAGAGGATGAGCAACTCAAAAATTCTTGTGCAGAAATTGGATGGCAACCAAACTTCACAAGCTTTGCTCAGTTCCTTCCTCAGGCTACCAGACAGCCTTGGCTTTGTTTTCTTGTCCCCTGGCTTTGCTGAAATTTTCAATCAAGACAAGGTTATGCAAGTGCCCTAATAACAATCTTTTCAGCTAGCCAACAAGAAGAAGAAAGAAACAGTGACTTGCATGTATACTTGTATAGTACAATTTCTCCATTACAAAGGTTGAAGTATTTAGTTCATAATGGCCAAATGACAAGTTTGTGGATCAGTATATTAGTTGAACTTTAATTTAAAAAATGTATCCTACACACAATGGGAGTAAATAAGATCGTCCAAATTCTCTTCACATATTATGCCAAGCAGCGATGATTTCCCAACGTCTAATTTGTTCCTCAAGAAAGAAGATAGTAGTTGCATTTTGTGACATTACATAAAAGATAGTTGATGAAGACCAGATCCTTCAAAGATACTTAGCTGCCCGATGAGCATAAGAGATGTCATTACTGATTATGCCAGAGATCACAAGTCACATCAATCATATAAAATAAACCAGGTTGAAACAGTAACTTGAATAATAATTTGATAAATCCCCCTTTTGTTTAACGATGTGTTCATGCCAAGGTTGAGATCCTGAGGTCAACTACCATGATTGATAGTTGGGATACTGAGGTCAACTATAATGATTTATACAATATCCTCATTTCTAAGACCCACATGAATAATGATTTATACAATATCCTCATCCTGAGTAGTAAAAAATGATTGACAAGTTCCACATGAATCATTTTCAAACTTCAACTACAAAATGCCAAATTCTTATACTTTCCTTTATTTAAAGCATGCAACTAAAGCATGGAAAAACATTTCACAATCAAAACTCAAAATGGAGAGAGAGTCAAACCTTTGGATATATTGTCTTCTCTTTTTCTTCTAACATACGACTATTTGTTGCTTGTGTGGAGGGACATAGTGACATTTAGCCAATTCATAGAAGTTGACCAACAGAAGATTCCTTCATAAAAGAGAGGACAATGAGAAGCCATTAATTCTGCACACCGCAAGCAGCAGTGAGGTCCCAACAACCCATCATTTTCTTCTCTGCCTTCCTCTTCTCCCTTCTTCCCTCCACCACAATGAGGTGTTGCTACTGCCTGGGATCATCTCATAATGGGGTGATGCCGTCACACTCCTTTTGGTTCTGGTCATTGCATTGATGATTATAGCCATCTGCTACAGTTCACCGCCATCACATGCCATCTTAGTGTATCGCTGCTGAATAATGACTTTCTTCACTGCCCATTTCCAACAAGAACTGTTTGTTTGTATCTGAACTCCGTTTTCCTCCCTTCCATTCCTCTGCTTTGTTGTTGTAAAGACTTGTACCTGAGATCACTGTATCTGCATAACTTCATGTTAGCAATGCTATGCCTTTGTAAAACACGATATTCTTACATCAAAAAAGTTTCAACACAGATGAGGAACAGCATAATCACATGATTTCCTGCAGAACGTAAGCAAATTATGAGTGCAGAACAAATTACCTGAGCTGACAATCATACCAGTCTGTTGATCTGAGAAAAGACGAGCTTCACTCTGGAGCAAATTTTGTACAAAACCATCTAAGCTTTCTGACACAAGCATTAGGAATTTAACATTCTGCAAACAAGCATTTTCAAACTGCATATCAGTGCAATGATTGCACCAAGAAAACAAAGCAAGAATCCAAATGTATTACATGATGACTTGGAAGACATGCTGAGGCAATCAAAGTTGGCCTACTGCTACAGATCAGCTGTGTATGCTGATTTCAATAGAATTAGATTGAAGAAAAGATTCCAAGGTTACGATGTGCCACATTAGCTTTAAGGAAAAAATGGGATAGACCAACAAGAGTGTTGTAAGTATATTCTTTTCTTTAGAAACAAGTGCATTTGGAGATAACAACAAAAGAAAGTGCATAGAGAACCAGAAAACAATCAAATTAAAAGGAAAACCTTCTGAGGAAGAGCCACAATTAGGTATGAACAGTTTTTTAACTCACAAAAGCACTAATTAACTTTCTCAAATTTACCTGCATAATGAAGCCAACATAACTTGATTGCTGCAACCAGCAACCAGTTAGCTACTGATGAGAATTTTGACCCAGTCACTTAAAGTTCCAGGCTTCTTAGCAGTCATCAGATAAGAAACAAAGTGCACCCAAACATAGCTCAAGAGGCTTTGAATTCAATTTCCAAAAGCATGATAAAAAGAAAAATCTAGAAAAGCGTTGGCTAAATGGTGAGAAATTCCGACCAAGAGACTTCCTACCTAATATTTGGCATCTTTGCTCATTAAGAATCTAAGTGTTGAGTAGTTAAGAAACAATATATACAAAAAGTTTATCTTTTTGAGATGAATATGTAGAGTTACTAAGAAAGATAGAAAAAGAAATACTTTTATTTGTGAACAACTAGGTATTACCTCGATAGAGGACAAGATGAGAAAAAATCGTTTAAGATGATATGAGCATATGCTTAGGAGACCTCCGAATGTAATAGTCAGAAGATGTGAAATGATTAATGTTAATGATATGAGGAGATGTGGAGGAAAACCTAAAAAGACTTTAATAGAAACTATAAATAAATATTTAAGTACTCTGAAGTCTAAACTTAACTAAATATATAACTTTTTACATGTCTAAATGACGATAAGAGATACATATGGCCAACCCCACATAGTTGGGGCTTACAGTTTTATTGTTGTTGTTGCTCATTAAGGATCTATAAACAAAATTTTCTAGACATATTTGTATAATGAATTTTATTGTGGTATATTCAAACTCAAACTTTTACTTTCTTAATCATCACATTCACAATCAGTATCAGGCTGATCAAACGTTTGGAGGTATTGATCAATAATATGTCCAATGTCATGATCATCATCTATTTAAATCTATTCATATGGTTGTTCAGACTTCAGAGCACTACTCAGTAGCAAAAGGTAGTAATATAATTGTGCTGGTCCTATAAAAAGTTATGCCTCATTAAATTACATCAGGTACCATCCAGATAAAAAATAAATGCCAGTTTAGATCAGGTTATATATTTGATTATTTTCTCCAAAGATTGTCTTTAACTTTGCTATGCACAGAGTTTGGGCTTTCACCATTTTTTATTTTCAGTTTGTACTGGTGTTCCATAAGTTCAACTAGTTAGACTGGATGCTATTCAAATTTTAAAGGATGCCCTGGTAGAGTTTGTAAACAGCAACATGAGATTGCAATTAAGGGAGAAAAATTAAACATTCAGTAATTCTTGGGTCATATATGTACTCACAAGCAAGAGAGTTAAAGTTTCCTATTTGCTGAATGTCCATGCACCAGTCTTCAATCTATTTTCCTAACTAATATGTGAAGACTGACTATCCAATATAAATACAGAAATCTAAACACTAATGAAACTAGCTGTAACTAGAGCAAACTGCAAATCTCAAGTATTTTTTGAGTTCATAGCAATTATAGTTTGGCAGGTCCATGAAAAGCAAATTTTAATGTAATTACTTAAACAACTATAATCATTAATGATCCATTATAGTTTATGATATTATCTGGCAAACTAAAATTACATGAAAAGATATATCAGAACCTTCTACATGCATAAGATGGAACTGAGATGCTCTAAAATTAGACCCTATCAATTTGAAAATCTACTTTCTAAGCAATTCCTTCTAAAACCTTGGAAAAGTTGTAGTGATAGGAGGGAGGTCTGTCAAGTGGTTTATAAAATATAACAATAACCAATATATATGGCAACTTGTCAAATAGGAACATAAAGGCCTCACTTGGCATCAACCAGCATAATAAAAAAATTGAGTTGAGAAGTTTCTATTCTGTATCAGCAGTCTTGGGTGAAACATATCTATATGTAAGACGAGGATGTGAACTTATGTACTGCAAGACAGAAATTATCTGCTGATCATTCCCAATATCAATAGTTAACTGTTGTTCATTCAAATCACTGGCCCTCCAAATTTGGTTCAGACAATTGTCATTTATTACTTAATATCCCCACACTGCCTGTTGGGACTAATGAGAAACTGTTGTAATGCAATTACTGATTGAAACTCTGAATTGTCACTATATTAATGCTTCAGTTAGCTATCAGAAGCAGTCACCAGCAGTGGAATCACCAAAATTTACTCAAAATAATAAAATGTATCATAATAGTTGTAGCCAAAATAGTGACATCTCTAGGACAGACTTTTATCATTGAAATATAGCAAATCAATTCTCAAAACCTTCAGTTTTATGAAGGCAGAAAAATTAGCTTTATTATCAAACTTCTCCTATAATTGATCAAAACCTTCAAATTTTTTAACATGGTCGATGCTTCTTGATTTACACAGTTTGCAACCCTGTAACCTATGCAGTTGAAGATCTGAGTAAAAATGTCTCTGTATTGCATATTGGTTTAGGAAAGTCATCTTTATCATGGATCAAATGTGGGGACTTTAGCGGAATAACCCCAAGAAGCTTGATAGAGAGTCCGCTGTATGATGTTCCTGTATGGATCTTCCTCCCTTTTTCTCTTCAAGTATGAGATTATGCGCTCAATCTCTGACTTGATCTGCAGATATAGAACATTTGCATTCTTTCTATGCTTCAGAATGTCCATTCCTCGTGTTTCAATTGGTTTTCCGAATAGATAATATAAACGACCAGGTAATTTTGGAAGAAGTCCAGGAAAATACAATTGCTGGTTTGAAATCTCGTCATCAACACCAACCCTACAAGCATAAGTAACCCCTCGAGCATGAAACTCTCTATTATATAAGCAGCCACATCTATAGGCTATGTTTCACGAGAATAAGACTATATACAAAATGTAAACATTCTCATTATGTGAATTAGAAAATGTACCTTATCTTCCCAACATCTTGATTCATTTCTTCTATCCGCTCTTTGATGAATGGAATGTTCTTCTGATCATCATAATCAAGAACCAACTACCAAGTGCAATACGCAAGTCATTATTTAACCAGCACATGAAGAACCATGATAACAATACAAAAATCGGAATGTTTGCAAGGCATACAAAGGCAAAAGAGGGAAAATTGCCAAACGAAAATAGCAAAGAGTAGTCTGGAGAGAATCCCAATAAAGAAAACTAGATTAAGAATGGTTGCTGATATGAAATGTTGAAAATGTTGAACCCCCTATCCAAAAATAGCACATATTTTCCACAATAACATATGAAAACCACTATATCATAATCAAAACTTGAAGGAGGTTTCTAGAATTACTAGGAAATTTTAAAGATAATTCTAGTAAGTTAATAGCCAACAGAACATTAGTTAGCCAATAACCATTTTGCTTAAGCAAGGCCATCATACCTTGTGAAGCAACACAAGACGAAGGTAGGCAAATTACTTCCTCTGTCATAGGAAAAAGTCAAGAGTGTTAACAGAAAGAAATTAGATGCTACAATGGCCAGAAGATTATTGGGCCAATTTATTTTTTCTATTGATCAAACTCATGAAGCAGTTTTTATGACCATGGTTCCAAATACCACCCAAACCGATATATACAAGCCCAGACTAATTGGTCTAAGGCTGAATTGCCTATGTGAGCCAAGGTTTTCAAACACTATGGTCTAGTTAGTAGATCACCGCTTGGTAACCTACATAAACCGAATAGTAAGCCTGGTCTAGAATTATTATTATTTGTTTAATTTAGGGTTAGAGTTTAATAGTGTTATCAAAGGCTAGGCACTAAAAGACATCAAGTTTCGAAATGCCTAAGGCCCCAAGTGCTCGCGTGAATGAAGAAACGTGCTCCCCAATATAAAAATTATAAATTATAATTAAGGAGAAAGATAATCATTAAAATAAAATTCATAAAAAATATATAATTAGGGAGAGCTAAGAGAGGAGAGGAGGTACTACCATTATGGCCTACGAGAGGGAAGGCACCACCATGCTAGGAGAATGTCGATCTTCACTTGCCAACTGGCTTGCACACAAGAGGGTTGCTCAATCTTCCATCAGCCAACTTCCATGCAATGGGGTCGAATGCCTAGAGTTTTCCAATGTGAGGTGGTAACTTATTTACAACGTTTAACCCATTCAATTGAATTGGGTTCAACTCAGGTTGCGACCAGGTTCGAGCGTATGATTGATGCGCCCAACACCCAAGCTCAGTAGCAAACTTAGAATTGCCCTCCTCGGTTGGATCAAAGGTGCTCGGGCCTTGCCTCACCTCATCTGGGCACCTAGGCGAGCACTTAATGATATTTATAGTCTTGAATGCCCCTCTCTCAATTGGAAAGAAAATTTTGCCTTGCATCCTACTACTCATGGCACTTGTTGTCGCCAGCCCATCTGCCCATCACCACCAACTCATCCAATACTTTTCTTCCCTTGCCTCTTCCTTATCCTCTTCCTCCTATTCAAGTCTCCTTCTCCTCCTTTTTGTTTTATCCTTCTCCTTCCCCTCCTCCTCGTTCCTCGGTGCTGGTCAATATGCCAGCGTATCAATACATATTGGACCCACAACAGTTCTACTAGGGACCGGAATGGGTTCAGCAATCCATTGATCTAAGGTTGTAACCAGTTAATCTATTATCTCACATGAAAAGTGAAGCTCAAAGGCAGTTCTCCATGATCTCAAAGTCTAAGATGTTTTTATGCTGCTCAGGATTAATGGTAAGAGATCTCAGTGATAGATAAGTGACCTCACTGGTATATGCTCATCAGGACTAAGAAGCCAGAAAGATAATTGATATACATATTCATACATCAACTAAATTCAAAGATTCTATGAGATTAAGTAACAACAAACATAGGGGGAAGAATCATACAAATGCATATTTTAAGTAGGCTAGTAGTCACCTATCATGAATGAAAAAATAATTGGAAGATGGAACTATGATCTTCAGCACAAGGATGGTGAACTGAATAAATAAATATTTAAATACAGGATACCATGTCACTATTTCTTAAACTTTGGTGCAAATTGTAATTAGGTCAATAATGACTAAACCAATTTGAATCATGATTAAGTCACAATGAAAATTTTCTGCCATATTGATGGAAAAACTCATCTGGTTGCATGATGGACATGACTTGCCAACCTGACAGAACAATTTGTCCAACTCGCCCTTTATATTGCAGAACTGATGTAAAGGCATATTTAACCTGACTTGTTTTAATTTGCCAACCGTTATAGCCTTATAGGCATGTAAGACAACTTTTTCTGTTTACATTTATATTGTGCAACAAGATCAGCCTTTAGTCAAGATAAATGACAAGCTTATTACAAGAACTGATTGAAGCATTAATTCAAATTTAAGAGATATGACTAATCAATATAATAAAGTGCTTCTATGAATCTCTATCCTCAGAAATAGAATTAATAGCTTTTCTAGGATCTAATGTTGCTAGAAAGAATGGGTGAGTGCTCTGTGCCATGCTTATTGTACTATGCTGACCCATATATGCTGATGAACATAGGTCGCAATTATTTTGCTGTCATTGTTATATCAAGAGGCATGATAATTCTTGGCTAAAATAAAGACTATATTTTATCTTTTTCTTTGCTCAACTTTATAAAAACTTGTTCTAAATTCCTAAGCATATTAGGACCCTGACATCCTCACCTGCAAGCCAAATGGACTAATAGGCTTGACATATGAACTCAAGTCGAAGACCTATAGACCTTGTACCAGTGATTTCAATAGGCGCTCGGGCGCTCGCCTAGGCGCTCGGGCGAGGCGAGGCGAGGCGAGGCCCGAGCGCCTCGCTTCATGTCCAAGCGCCTCGCTTCAACGAGGCGCCGCCTAGGTGCTCGCCCGAGCCCAAGCGTCGGGCGCTTCGGGCGAGCGCCCGGGTTAAACCAGGCGACCGAACCAGTGTTTTACGTCTGGTTCGGTCTCCGGTGCTTTAGTTGGTTCAATCGAACCAACTAAATCACCGATAGGCTCCCTCTCACGATTTTCCCGACTTCCCTAACCCTAACACTCGCGATTTTATCGTCGAGATTTCTTCTCCGTTGTCGTTGCTCTTTGCTACCGCTGCCGCTGCCATTGTCGCTACTCGCTGCTGCCACAATCGTCGCTCATCGCTGTTGTCGTAGCTCGCCGCTCGCCGCTCGCTGCTCGCAGCTCCCGCACCCTCTCCCACTCCCGCTATCGCTCGCCGCTCCCGCTCCCACTACTGCTGTCGTTGCCTTAGCAGCCTCGGTCTTCTCACACTCTTCTCACTATACTGTTAACAGCATATTAACAGTATACTGCTAACTGTATACTAATAATAGTATTTTTATTTATTAGATTAATAATATATTATTTTGATTTTAATACTATTAATTTTTATTTATTTAAAATTATTGTTATGTTTCAGAATAAATGACAAGTGTACAGAGCAACTCAATAGATTTGATGTAAAATTTTATTGTTTTAATTTTTGAGACTTTTTATTAATATGACATTGTGATTTTGTACTCGATTTTCTTAATTTAATAACATATTTTTTATTTAAATAATTATATTAATTATATAATATATTTTTATATTTTAACGCCTCGCTTCGCTCGGGCGAGCGCCTAGCGCCTCGGACGTTTTTGGACCTTGGCACCTTTTGGCGCCTAGCGCTTTTTAAATCACTGCCTTGTACAGAGTGGCATACATAATACCCAGCATTTTGGGCAATCCAGTGACTCAATAGATGCACTTAAAATCAGCCAGATAGTTCATACCAACCAGTATTTAGTAGTCCACACATGAACAAGGACACCATCATGTACTTAGCTAGGATTGCTAAGTCATATGACACTCGTGTGACAATTGCTCACAACTCACAAGGGTCAACCTAGATCTTAACCTTGTATAGTCCAAGAAGGACCTATACAGAAAATGGAAAAAATTAAAATTAAAATGATGAATGCAAGGTAAGATCTTTCCATCACCCAAAAAACATGAGAAAACTGAGACCACAAGTAATATAAAGACACTAGATTTTATACGCACACAAAGGGCTTCAAAGGTAGACATAGGCCCAATGTTCAATTAGCACTTTCATCAAATAGAAAACAAGCTCACGAAAGGTGTTGTGTCACCTCTCAAACATATAATCAAGGTCTCATCTCCTGGTATGTTACACAGGGTTCTTCTCAAACATATAATCAGGGCCTCATGTGGAGGCATTTTTTAGGGATTTTGGCTGGTTTCGGCATCATGTGACGACTGCTCAGCTTGCTCCATATTCAAGATTTACAAGCTATAAACCAAAGCAAAATGGGATTGCCAAGACTAATGCAAACCTGTACAAGCTGCCTAATGCATAAACAAACCAAAATACACTGGCAATACATGAATAAGGGTTATCGTTATTGCATGAGCACCTGCACTGCATGACTGCGGCTGTGGTGTAGTGGAGCTGCAGCAACACCCCATGACAACAGAGACCAACTCTATTGTCTTTTTTTTAATCCCCACTCTTAGGGTTTTCATAATCTATTCTCATCTGTCACAAATGTGTGACTTCTTGCGAACCGCCCACCTCAATGTAGGCCTGCCACACATCATTGTCAGATTGATACATCTTTTTGCTCCTCCCCCATCTCCTTCACCACCTCCTCTTCTCCTACATCTCCTCCTTGTTCTTCTTCCCTCTTCCTTCCCTACCCCAAAAACAACAATATGGCACCGTAATGCATGCCAACATAACATGTGTTGGTACACTGGCATGGACTAGACTCATACCAGTTCAATCGGAGATGGGTATGGGTCTGATACACAATTGCATTCCTTGATATGCAAGAGGAACCTGCACAGCTATACCATAAGGCACTTTCTTTATATAAAGTATGGATTCTTGGTTTAAAAATTCCACATAAAAGAGCAGCTCAGTGCATGAAGCAACACCTCTGTGTGTCTGAGCATGAATTTAGAATCCCAAATATTGTACACTAAATACATACAATTATAAGAAAGTCTAGTTTCATTACTAGTCATACCAAGACTGTCAGACAAGTTTTTCATTTGACTTGGTAATCAAAAAGCATGATAGGAAGATAACTTAGCTGCTAAAACCTTTAAAATGCCTCTTGCGGTTTTCTATCATGGAAAAACCAATTCCCTCAAGTAAATAGAAAAGATCTTGTTAGCCAAGTCTGTTATTCATATCATTACTCTTGCTTTTAGTTCTTTTTATTGTTTGTAAAGATTCATAAATGTGAAAAAGGTAGAAAAGAAATAAAAACAGCCAAAATTTTTTGATTAAAAGCCTAAAAGGAAAGGTCACAACTTAAAGTTTGAACGCTTCCTCTTCTCAATAAAAATATAGTAGACAGCTAACATCATATTATTTCCCATGTTCTGTGATATGAAGTTATGGACATCCCTTTCTATTCTCCATCTACCATGCTATAGTCCATCTCAAGAGTAGGAAGTGATGGTCCTTAATGAACATTATAGACTTTAGTAGACCCTCAAAGCGGAAAAGATCATGCAGTCAACAAACAACAAAAAGCAAAATGTCCCAATTATTGGAGACCCTGGATTTTTTTCCAACCATTTAACCACAAAAAAGTTGGAACCAAGTTTTGTCATTGTTGGTTTCAGAATCTTTCCCTTGATGAACCACTAAATTGCCTGACCTGGTAAACATACTCCGTGTAATGAAGCTATAGAAATGAAGCACTCACATCCTTTTCTTGGTGGGGACAAGCACTCTCATAAAGTTTATTGTTTATGAGGAAGTCAGTAATCTCATATTGGTTATTTGTACAGTCATCTCAATGTCTTCTGTTAATCTATAGCAGGAAAATCAGTCAATATGAAGCAGGCAATTCAGACCAGCATAACCATTTGCTCCATATTACATTTAAAAGAAGCAGCACCTCACATATGCATAATTAAGATGACAAAAGTGACAAAGATTACGATATTAAAGAAGATAATAGCCTACACATAATTAATAAACTAGTTTTGCTGAAACAACAAAGTCAACAGGTTACCTCCACTATGTCATCCTCTCCAACAACCCCAAATGGCACAATTGTGGCCCCAAAGCGAGCAGCCATTCTAACAAATTCAGGATTCTTTGGCCAAAATAACTTATGTTCTTCACCCTGTAGGCATCCATGCATCAACTCAAATGTTAATGAAAATTATCAGCCAATGGTAGCATCCATTGAGAGTATAAATGTTAGAATTCAGAAGTATATTCTAATAGAACTTTTTTTTTTATAGTAGACTACAAGAATGTTGTAACTTGTAAGTACTTGAAGCCCCATTGGTGTCTGCTGTTCTTTCTTAGGCTACTGTAAAATAAAACTTAGTTAAAAGGTTGTAGGATGGAAATACTGTTTAGGACTCTAATCATGATGTATTAAGCAGGGTACTCATTGATGAATCCTCATCAAGAAGACAAAAAGATAATTCACACGGTTGGGCATATTTAACTGTAAATGGTAGTTAGAGTGGGAACTCACTACCAAAGTTCGTCATACTGTAGCATACCGCTGAGTATGGGCGGTACACACCGGTTTGATACAAAAACAGTATGGGTGGTAGATAATGGTACGTCAATATGCCCCACCACACCATGTGTCATTACATCTGTACGGACAAGTAAGATGAACCATGCTCACTACAAGTTCTAATAGTGGTAGGAACTAGAAAGTGAGGCGAAGTAATACTATACTTTCTCATAATTGTTTCGTTTGATTGGCATTTAGTGATAATTAAAAGTAGCTCTCTTTTATTACAACTAAAAGTGGCTTTGAATTTCTAGAAAAGGAATTTGAATTTAAAATTTTATTCACTTACCAAAGCACTAAAATCAACTGCCTCTTTTTCTCCATTTGGAAGTTGAGCTTCTCAATTCCTCAATCAATTTTTTTGGACCAAAGACAAGTGTCACACTTCCTCACTTTCAAGTCCTGGTTTCTTGGAACCACACATGCCTTTGGAGGCACAATTCAACCAATGTATTAACATCAGTAATTTTCATTCTCTCTCCATAGGAAGGCCAAGTAACAAGTTTTGACTGGTTAAAATGTTGTATTGAGTTCTAACAATCAAAAGTTAAGCTGATGTGCTATAGATGACTTGCTCCAACAAGCAAGAGGTATTATTATATCTTATAATGCAACAAGCCTTGATGTCTCATATACTCTTGTAGACCATGTATTCCTGCAAAAAAGGGAAAAGCTCTTTCTAATGGGGTATGAACTGTATCAACACTTCTCTGCTTCCCTCTCCCCCATCTCCACCTTTCTCTTCCTTGTCTCCCACTCTCCATCACCTCTCTCCCATTGCTGCTTGTACTTTAGGCATGTATGCAGCGTGGTGAGCTTGTTCGGCAAACTTGTGGCTGGAAGCAGTTCAGTTATTAATATATTATTACTGACATGTCTTGAATATCTCAACCTAATTGTATGGCTTCACTTCATTTAGATCCCATAAATTCACTCACTTAGAAATCCAGATGTGAATGAAAATGATAAAGAACCTCTATGGACCATCAACATAACATGAATTACCATAAAACAAGCAAGTTTGTCTCCATGTTTAAGTGAATTAGAACTTTTAGTGTAAATAGAAAGCTCGCATGATGAATAGGATTCTTTAAAAACAGGTAAAATAAATTTTAGTGTAGCCACCTTACGATGCAAGGCCTCACGAGCACCTCCTGGATAAAGGAGTACAAATGATCCTCTTGAAAACAGCCTATACATGTTCGAAGGAGTCGCAGGCAATGCACCATAGATGCTCATGGTATCAATGGTAGAAATCTCTTTCCGTGAGGTTTCAGTTGCTTTCGAGAACAAAACTGGGTGTCCCATGCCACGTATGATAACTTTTTTCTCCCTCAAAAACTCTTCATAAATGGGACGAAGTTCGAGCCCAATCAGCATATGGTTACCCACTAATAATACAGGACCTTTATCAGGAACCCCAGCAAGATTCCTCACAACCCTTCCATCTTTCAGGGTAGAGAAGATGACTGGACTTGTTGCAACTTTAAACCACCTGTAGTTATTAAGTGTTAGATGTGATTCAGTAAGAAATGTTGATCATCAAACATGATTTGTAAAATAGAATTACAGACAAGTTACCTATCACTTTGATGAATTGTTTTGAAATCACTGACAGATGGAGGAAGGTAATCTGTTACATTATCATGTCGTCTTGACCGACGGTATGTGATAGTGCCTTTAAGTATAGTCAACAGATTAATGCCATCTTCCTGAAAAAGTATGAAAAGTGAGTATTTAGTGTTTCCTATCCAGCCAATTGGTTAGGCTCTGGTATTTTAATTACCAACTATTTCACAATTCAAAAAGAAAGGCTGCTCTACTATAAACAAAGACAGTAGTTCTAACATCTAAGGTTTTATTCAGCTTTCATGTTCAAGTATAAACTGGTTTTTAATAGAAACAATGAAAATTTAGCACATCACAGAGCTAAATTTTTTCAATAAACCCAGAACTTGTTGTCTAGCATTGATTTTTTACCACCCAAGTGCATTGGGCACAAAGCCCTCAATGAAACCAGAAACACAATGCAATCACAAATTCACAAACAAAAGTAAGCTATAAAGAAACAGAATGTTCAAGGATTAGAGAACATAGGTTGTCCCTTGACCAGTAATGGCAACTTACCAGTAGTAAGGTATGACCACTGTCCTTGAAATATCTAACTTTGCAATTCTTTAGTGAAGCCCAAAGTCGGTCTGCTTCATCTCCACTTGGTAGCAGGTTATCCTTGCCGCTAATACATTTTTCACAGCTACAAGTTATATATCTACATTCTGAATCGAACCAGTAGTCATACTGGACAGCAAACAGGAAGTAATACACAAAAGAATCAAGATATGGAAAGCTTCTTTGTACATGTATACATGTTGGATAGCTTCTTTGAAGTATCTAAATATGTTAGTCTTAAAAGTTTATTTCCAAAAATACCCTGAAAGCAAATCAAATGTGTATATATTGAAGGTCCATAAGTCAACCAAAAAGCAACGCATCAAACCTAATTTTTCTCTTGAAAAGTTGGTAAAGTTGGCAGCATTTTTACATGTCTCCAAGATATATGAATTATGCAAATATGCAAGAATAGACACAACAAGAGAAAGTAAAAATTTTGTGACCTAACACGATCCTCAATGCATCTCCTATTTAAATAAAATATCAAACTAGAAAAAAGAGTATGTCAAGAAACTGCAAAAAATAAGTAAAAGAATTCATCCTTTGCATATACACTAATAATCATGCCATAGATTCACACTTATATGGTGAAAAGTACCTAGAAAGAACTAGTACTTCAGCCTTTACAGCATGCAGCCGAGAATTCACATAAGCAGCACCTGATTTTAGCAGATTGAGTTTCCACAGAAGAGTGTCCCGGGGTATGATATCTGCCAAATCCTGTTATATTGTATAAATCATGTATCATGGTATAAACAATCTTTGCCATTAACCCTCTGTGGGGTCCAGACTTTGATGATACACCTATAATTACTATTCACTGAAGGTCATCAATTCTTATGATATACAAGAGAGGGCAAGAGTAAAAGGACAAGCATGTAGCATTATAAGATAAAATGCATGTCAAATATACTTCCCTTAATAGCTAAACAGTACATCTAGTATATCTGGAAAACTTTTCTCTATAGCCTTAAGAAAGAATGTTCATACATAACTTTATTAATCCAACAAATAAAACATTTTGGAAAACAGGGTTTTCTAAAGTTTACAGAAAAAAGAAGAATTTACAATTAACACAATTCATTATGCAGTAATTCAAATCACTTAAAAGTTAAAACAATTAATCAAAACAGCAAATCAAATTGGAAATTTGAAAAAATAAATAGTTACGCACTAATCTTGTCTGATCTATCCAGCTATAAACTACTAAATATTCTAAACATTATTCATTGATTTCATTCTATCTTATATATGTTAGATAATCCTAGAAGGCTAGAACCTAAAAGACTGTTTTCGTGGTTCAACTGCACAAAATAATAGAGGCACGCACTTGAAATGAAAGTTTAGATTTCAAAAAATCATGAGATTGCTATTTCATTTTGCACTTTCCTTGTAACATACAGTCAATAAAAGATATTTCTGATAACACTGGATTCTAATTCAATAATAAAACAGCTGGAAGTCAATCTGTTAGATCTGGTGTCCATTATTCAAACAGGCATCCACCTGACCCATACTTGGTATGACCAAAAGAGAAAGTTAACAATTAAAATATTGATCAGCTGGCTTAAAGATATTTGAGATTAATTTTCTAAAATGAATTAATATCGACTACAGAATTTAGGGTGCTCTTTTTGTAAGCTTAAGAAGTTAATTCATTTGTGGTCCATACCTATTTTTGTTAAAAAAGCATGACTAGAAAAAAGCACCCATATACAGGTGCACGAACACAAAAGATAACAGACCAGTCAACTCTTAAAGATAACAAAGCTAGCTCAGGATTTGGTCCCAGCCACTCAACAACAAATCAAGGTAATTTGTCGTGTTTGAGTTTTTTTATTTCCCTGATTCAAAATATACATATGTAAGAAAGAAATTGAATGCAATGTCCATCTAAAGCTGATCACTGTAGATGATAGAGTAACTGACAGATGCTTACCTTTTCAGTTAATGAAAGATTTGGGCTTAAGCCTTGATGCAATAATAGCCCTGTGTCTTATAAAAATGAGGGGCTTGTTTACTTTTCTTAATGATGATGAAAAATCATTAGATAACAGGTTCATAACCTTGACATAGTAATAGTGCTGTATCTTATGAATAGGGCTGACTAAGCTGATTTGTTCTTCTCAATGATGATGAAATTATGCATGCCCCTTATCCCAAATAGTCAGAAACAAAATCTTGCTGTTGAATAATGAGCTAATGTGATAGTTTCTTGGTTATTGATTACATTTGCACACATGTGAGGTGTGGTAGTGTGACACCATAAGCTCCAGTCAATCCTGTCCCAAGCCTGTTGGATCAGCCAAAACTGACCTGCATCTGACCAATATAAATGAACCATCAGGTACATGGACTGGGTTGGAGTTGAGATTTTGTGGAACACTAGTGGTCAAGTTGACTTCTGCCAAGCCCTATTGGAAAATTGAGTTGTCAATAGGACCCAGTTTTGAGCTCAAATTGAATTTGGTGTATCTTCTCAGTTTAACAGGCTGGACATAGGCTAATTTAAAAAGATGAGCTTGGTCACTGTTCAGTTACTTTGCCTTGACTCGATGGCCCAAGTCAATGCATCACTTTTTGATGAAGGGTCACTACATGTCAATACATCAGTTGTTTCCCTGGTAGTCATTGTTGAGTGTCCGATTTGAGACTTCAGCTGCCATGAGGACATAAAAGGGCACGTCCAAGTTTGGAGGATCCGCATTTATTACTATAAGAGATTGAAGCATGGAAAACCTTCCCATTCTTCTCTCTCGAGCACATGCCACACATAGAAGCTGATGCAGCTATAGAAAGAAGATACTTAGCAGAAACTTCCCAGAAAAAAGATGCCAAACAGAATTAGTCATTAAGTGAGAGTGTAGCAATGGATCAACAAAACCTACACAAGAATTTAAAAGCAGTAGAGCTACAGGTAAAAATATGTGTTGACAAATCAAGACTGGCAGAAAGGATCTCATTAGTGAACATGCTAAGTTCAACTGCCCTCCTGAAACAAAGTGCATATGAACGCAATAACGTAGACCTTGTAAGACTTCAAATTCAGAAATGAGATTTTCTTTAAAGCCTACGCATGAAGAAGAAATAGCACTTATTGAAAAACAAAGCATTGTGTAATTGCACTGGATTGTCCTTAAACCTTTTGCATGGCAGGAACCCATCACAATGCATTGTCCTTCTATAATTGCATTAATAAAGCATTGTGTAAAACACAGTGATTACTGATATCCTTCCATAAATTCTGAACTAGATAGAGGTAGCAAATAGATGAGAATTAATTGAGTAGTCTTACCGAAAGCAAAGGCAATAATGAAGTGAGACTGTTTGACAATTCTTCAAATGTTTGCAGTATAGGAAGGTTATCTTCCACACTCGCCATTGCCATTTTTACAGGATCACCTAGTGCCAATGAGCCAAAACAGTTAGTGGAATACTGCTTCCAAAGAGAATAAGGCAACTAGTACCAAGGTTTGCTGTACCGCCTTAGTCAATATGATATGGGTGGTATGTACCAATCCGGCTCACCACTGAGACATGGCTCACCCAAGTCCCTGTTGGCACCCCCCAGAATTCCATGTGTTGGTACACCTATACAAACAGGTATGTACCGTACTGACAAATCTCCAAGACGGGTCCGGTAACCGAAAAGACGAACCCTGATTAGTACAATAAGAAAACATGCAAGCATCTTTTATGACGTCCAAATTTTGTTGAAAGGAATGATACAACAAGAAGATCTGCATCCCTGCTTATGGCATCAGCCACATATGGACCCTTTTCCAATTCTATCGGATGTCTCCAAAGAGACAAATGGACCCTTTTCTATGATGGAACTCTATCAAAGAGTACAATGTCACTGTTCAAACAAAGGACCAATACGTTATTTAAATCTTCCTCTACCATTTCTCACATTACATCTCAGCTAACTTACCTCAGTCATATTTGAAGGCAAGAATTGATGCTCTGGCCAAAAATTCTCATTCAATGAAAGAACAAGTTCCATAACTGGGGTATTGGACTGGTTTATGTTTAAGTTATACTGGCTGATTTGGATCCATGTCTAATTCAGACCAAATTGATTTATTCTTGCCTCGGATTCCACTTGCCCCTATTCTTTTCAGGTTCAGGTTCAGACTAGTGAAAAGAAAAGAGAATATCACAGGAGAGAAGTTTTCAACTGCCTCCATCACTTCTTTTTCTACTTTTGTGTTCAGTTCCATTGCCACATTGCCACATGCCTTAGTATTGACATAATTCACATGTTGTGCATGATTTGGATCCAAGTCTAATTCTGACCAAATTAATTTATACTTGCCTCTAGGACTCCACTTGCCCCTATTCTTTTCAGGTTCAGGTTCAGACTCTAGTGAAAAGGAAAGAGAATATCACAGGAGAGAAGCTTTCAACCAAGGTTTGAAATTTCGTACCGTACCGGAGTTTCGATGATCTCTCGGTACGGTACGGTACGGTATACCGCTCGGTATACCGAGCGGTATACCGAGTGATATATGTATATATATATATAATATATATTTTTTTTTTATTGGCCGACGTCGCATCGCCTCGGCGACGTCGCCTTTTCC